>NC_084925.1:37995000-38304000 GCF_958298935.1 Phragmites australis | reverse complement strand
TCTCCACAAGGAAAGTGGAATGTGTGCGTCTCAGGACGCCAGCGGTCGACCAGGCCTGTGAGCAGTGAGACCTCGATCGGCGGCAGTGGAGTCCTGCCACCACCCTCCATGGGAGCTCCTGCCATCATAAGTGCAAACGGTAGGAGTCCGGCCTGTGCGAGGGGCTCGTGGAATCGAGGGTCTAACTCCTTAAGCTTGCGCACACTCCTGGAACGCAATGGGAGCAACTGCAAATGTATGCAATACATTTTTAGAGTAAATACCAAGGTATTAGAGCAAATGAAATTCACGTCCGTAGATGGTCCTCCTGTGCTTCTTGCTGTGCCATCATCTTACGAGTGGTCTCATTTAACTCTCGCCATATCTCGTTGAATTTCGCCTGCTGGTTCTGAAGATATAACCCTTTGAACCTCTTCACAAGACCCTTGTTGTGATACCTTGAGTAAAGGTTCGCACCTAACTGTCGCATGCACCACCTTCTCTCCACATCAGGCCACGCAATGGAGGGGTTTGTGCTGGCATGCAGCACATCCAATGCATGCAAGAGGCCCTTATTGCGGTCTGATATGATGCAGACTCGTTCCCTATTACCGACCACACGTGTCCTCACTAAGGTAAGGAACCACAACCAACTATCATTGTTCTCACTCTCAACCAATGCATAAGCGAGAGGAATTATCTGATTGTTTGCATCCGCCGCCATCGCTGTCATTAGGTTACCATGGTACTTGCCACTAAGAAATGTGGCATCCACACATACCACCGGTTTGCAATGCCTGAAAGCTTCGATGCATTGGCCAAAGGACCAGAAAAACCTAATGAGGTACCGATCAGTGTTGCTGTATGACCCATCATCCAGCCTGATCGGCTCATCCGACATGGCCCACTGGGTCCCGGGGTTGGTCATAGCAATCTTCTGCATCAGCCTCGGTGCGTAGTGGTACGAATCTTCGAAACTTCCAAACAACATCTTCAATGCCTTCTGCTTTGCGCGCCACGCGGTGTGGTAATTGATCAGCATACCCGTCTTAGTCTGCACCTCCTACATAATGGATTTTGGCGACAAACATATGTTTGTGCTAACAAGGGTGATGAGTAGTTGGGCTATGAACCTCGCATCAACCGCGTGGCTCACATTCCTAATAGCCTCTTCGCTGCATGTATGTGGGGTGTGTCTACTCAGCACAAAATAGTTCTCGTGCTTTGGCTTATGGGCTCGTACGAAGTAAGGACAAGTCGGATGCTTCGTACACCTAACCTCATACTCTGTATGGTTAGATCGGGCATACTTGTGGTCCCTTCTTGTGATTACAGCATAGTTGCTGATAAAGTGGATGACCTCTTCCCTGTTCCGAAACCGTTGCCCCACCTGGATGTTGCTATTCTGATATCCCCAATTAGATAGGGTGTTATACTCACTGATGGTACAATTTAGCAGCCCAGCACCATGAAAGTACTGGATCGCCGGCACCGGGTCATCATTGTCAGCACCTTCTTCGTCGCCACTACCACCGGCTTCATCCTCCATGCATTGTGCATCTACCTCATCATGGTCCACTTCGGGTCCATCCGTACCCGAAGTGCCCTCCCTGACATTCCCTCCCGCCTCATCATGCATCACATTATGGTCTAATCCTTCCACAGTAGCCACCTCTTCACCATGCACCGGTCGTGATACTATGGTTACGTACACTCCCATTTCAAAGTTCTTCTCTAATGCCTTACGTGAGTACAAGGCCCAAGCGTTGTTCGTTCTCAAATCGAACAACGTATGGACAATGAGTGAGCTGTTTGGTACAGGCCGTGGCCTAACACCCTCTAGGATAACATTGTAGGACTGCTGGTTTAGACGTAAAAGGCTCATAACATGTGTTTGTAAGCCTTTTAGATCAATTGTTAGCTCAACAGTACTCTCTACGTGCTGGCAGTTCTGAATGGACACGAGTCTCCCATGCAAAACAGCGGGACGTTCTCCATAATAAATATGGATAATCATAGCGTCTCTGCTAAACAAACATAAATGACCAAATAACTAATTAGATGTATGTTACATACGTACTCTATTTTAGCTAATGCATTAGCACGGAATAAATACTATATTTGCTGTAATTCCTTTTTTTATTCTAAGTATTACAGTTAATGTTACACTATAGTTGCTTATGTTGCGAGATAATAGAATATACAAATAGTATACCTACTCTATTTTACCAACTTAATATCATTTATCTAAATGATTTGAACGATCTACTTGCTCTAATTACATTTTGTAATCTAAATATTACGATTAATATTACACTATAGTTGCTTTTGTTGTGCGATCATAAAATATGCAAATATTGTACCTACTCTGTTTTTCCAACTTAATATTACTTATCCAATGTATTCGAACAGAATAAATACTATATTTGCTCTACTTACATTTTTTATTCTAAGTATTACAGTTAATATTACACTATAGTTGCTTCTGTTGCGAGATAATAGAATATACAAATAGTATACCTACTCTACTTTACCAACTTAATATCGTTTATCCAATTTATTCGAACTGTCCACTTGCTCTAATTACATTTTCTAATCTAAATATTACGATTACTATTACACTATAGTACCATCTATTACAAAATCATAGAATATGCAAATCTTACACCTAATCTATTTTAGCAACTTAATATCTACATGCTATAACTATATTTTCTAATCTAAATATAAGTACATACATAATCTATGATTCAAATAAATATAAGTACTTACTACTAAGGAAGGATGTCCTGCTGCACCGCAGCTCTTCGGGCTCGACTGCTCACACTAATTTGTTGCTCTGCTCTTCTCTCCTCTCTGCTCTCCTCTCCTCCCTGCTCTCCTCCTTGCTCTCCTTCTTGCTCTCCTCTGCTCGCTGATGCCTCTTCGTTGCTCGCTGCGCTGCCATTTAAAGCCTCACCGAGCAGACAACATCACGTGGGAGAGCACCATGCACCATGCAGCCGGCCAAAAATCGTGAGGGACAAAAGGACAAAAGTAAAAAGAACAGAAAAAAGAAAAGTAAAAAGAACGACGTGACTTGACGTGACAAAAGTGTATTTCGGCACACGGTGTGCCGAATACCAACTGTATTTGGCACACCGTGTGCCGAATACGCTTTTTGGTTGTATTCGGCACACGGTGTGCCGAATACAGTCATTTTCGGCACACCGTGTGCCGAATACAGTGTATTCGGCACACGGTGTGCCGAAAATATCTTTTTTGGTACATCGTGTACCGAAAAATCATTTTTGGCATACTGTGTGCCGAATACATGTGCTAAAATTGTAAATACGAAAAATAATTGTTCATTTAAGCAAATACGATCACAACAGCACAGCCATTCAGCAACCTCTGCTTGCCTCCGGTAGTCCGGTGACGGTGCGTGCTACCTCTGCATTCCATTCAGCAATGTGATTACAGCACAGCCACGTCCGTCCCAAACTCGTTGTACGGGCATTACAAACGTATAAGCTAGCCTGAAATTTTCATTTTTCCAAAACAGATTGCAGGCTTACTTACAGCACAGCCACTCAGCAACCTCTGCTTGCCTCCGGTGCTTGATACCTATTTTTTCCATTCAGCATTGTGATTACCGCACAGCCACACCCGTCTCAACTCATTGCACAACATGATAAACCATCAAAAGCATATAAGCCAAATTCCAGATTTCGTGTAAAGATTTCGAATATCCACAGTTACAGACGTTACGTTATGTACAGACTCTGGATGACGACTTGCAATTAGTGGATATGAACATTTGCAAACCAACTCACGCATGACATTTTTTTTCACACATTTCACCGAAGTAACAATAGGGGTTAAACTAGAGTCCCCAGAAACACACACCTACAATGCTACAACTGACAGCATACAAAAATTACAAGCGGAGTCCGTGGAGAGGATCAAAATAAGCTCCAAAATCTTTACTTCTTGGAAGTTCAGACTTAGAGTGCATCAGGTGCGTCTCTCATGCTTATGTTCAAGCTGTTTCTCATTGTTCTTCTCCCAACACCCATATTTCCCTTTGTCATCATGGCAACAAATTCCCCGTAATCAATGCGGCCATCCTGATGGAAAAGAACAAAATAAGGGAAATTAGATCACTGTCGTACAAAGTGAGATAGTATTCACGTCAAAAAAGAAGCGAGATAGTAAGTCGTATGCATAATGCATTGATTCATACAGCCGTAAACATTTTCACTTAATTACGTACTGAAGAAACACCACAAACATCAAGGGCTATGGAATTTATACGTTCTGCAATGGTACAATACATCTTCAGGTTCCATATGTATCACTCGGCAAGCATTCAGACCTTAATTGTCCTGATAAAAAAATTAGTCTACGCAGTTCAGGTATTACATTCTTGTCGACGCATGGCTACTAATGCAACGTCCTTCTTGAATTGAGTTAACTCGAATTGTATACACTCTAACAAAACGGTCAATATATGAAAAACAGTACACCGTACAAGTATCAAAGTACTTACATTATCCTGATCAGCTTCGTTAATGACGTCATCAAGAAAAGCATCTGGCATGTTATGCTCTTTGCAAGCTTCCTGAAGCTCATCCACTGTAATGTAACCACTGCCATCCTTGTCAAAATATGAAAAGGCTGCCACAAGATGTTCCTCGCGCTCTAGTTTATTGAGGTGCAATGTAGCAGCAATGAATTCTATATAATCAATGGTTCCGCTGTTGTCTACATCTGCCTAAAATGATTAAAAACCAAAAAATGTAAGTACTTGACATGTGGGTATTAATTCCAAAAATTTAAGTTCAGGTGGGTAACACCCCCACTCACGATTCCTACAAAAAGGGCCAATTCTAAAATTAATTCTAAAATCCTTATATCATAAAACGTAGCCTCAATATGGAAGAGACCGTTAACTGAACCATGAAGACATGCAAAATCAAATGAAGTTCATAGACATTTCGCATTAGCATATAATCACAAGTTCACCAGAAACAAAATGATTGCTGCTTCACTGAAGTTTGGGCTCTATAATACCCCAAACATGTACTGTTTCTCTTTGAGTTGGGACATCACAGGACAAACAGAATAAATGAAAATGAGAAAAAAAGTTTATTCAACCTCAAAATTCTGGAATGTATCAGTCAAATGCATTAGTTTTGTGTTAAGGGAGATCTTCGCATCAAAATCATCCCTAGCTCTGGCAAATATACAGTGCATATATTATACAGAACAATATCCAAGGCATAACAGATATTCAAATCCTAGTCATCGGTGATGTTTTCACGCAAATGAATACAATCACACATCTAAGAATACTAATCATAAAACTGCATCTGCAAGATTAGGGCCTATATGTACATGTGCAAGAAACCTGCTGCCTAAAACCTAAGGGTAAGGCCCTTTTCTGTGGACAAGCTAAAGCTGCCTCATACCTGATCTAAACCAAAAAGAAAGTCTGAACAGGCATTTAAATTTTTACTTGATTTTCAACAAACTTACCGCCTCCATAAGATCACGAATTTCAGTATCCTTTAGTGTGGAACCATATTTTCTCAAGCCTTCTTTCAGCTCATCGTATGTAATTGCACCACTGTTATCTGTGTCCATTGTCGTGAACATCTCCTTCAGTCCTGCTATCTCCTCCTCCGAGAGGCTCTCAGCAATGACCTGGTAGAACAAATACAAATCGTTTATTAACAAAAAAAAAATATGTACAGGTGCTTCAATACAATGGAGTGAAATAAGAATGATGCCGCCATCTAACTAACCATATACCAAAAATACCAGTAATCTTGGGCTAATAGCAGCGATACTAGTAATATTGGGTAATGATAGTAGGGCAATTGGCAATTCAACATAAGGGAATCAGTTGAGCTCTACAAACCATAAATCATGCCAATCAGAGTCATGAGTCCAAAGGCATCCCGAAATATGGAAGTACTTTTCATGTAATGTAGAGGAAATACTAGACTTCACTGGACAGTTACTATGCTAGACACTCAGCAAGCATAAAGCAAATGGTAGAAACTTCATGGTTGAGCAGGATGAAGTTGTATCGATACAGCTGTGAAAATAACTATATAATCCATTCTAAAGGAAAAGAAATGCACTTACCCTCAAAGCCATCTTCTTCAACTTATTCATTGCTGAGAACTGCTTAATGCGAGAAAGGACAGCTGGATCAAGAGGCCGATCAGGAGCAACTCCGTGGTCACAAATCCACGGATGACCTGAACGCAAGAAAAATATGCTTTAATATATTTTTCAAACAATTGCACATGCGTTGTGCAGATATTTATATTAGGCGTTAAAAAGTTAGGTGCACAATCAATGCTCACCACAGAAATATTTCAAGTAACCATATTTAGCATATACATGAAGTTCTATGTACAGTATATTCAAGAAACCAACCATATTAGTGGAGGGAAGGGAAGAAAAGAGCTATTTGCAGATGAAACTAACATAGAACTTCATGGGCTGTTAGGCGCTCCGCTGGGCGAGGATTCAACATTCTTCTTATAAGATCCTTCGCGCTATCAGAGATCACAGGCCAGGGATCCGAATCAAAATCAATGACACCTTTTAATACAGCATCAAATATTCCTTGCTGTGTCTCTGCAATGAGTAGGTTCAGAAAATCAATCTAGAAAAGTAAAAGATACTTCCTCCATTACAGAAATGACTTTGAATATTCAGAGTCAATAAAATGCCAATATCTTTGGTCAAAATCAATGGTTTAACCACATGCATTCTAGGGGTCTTTTTATTGTGACTGGAGGACATAACCACAAAATTCATTAAAGATAGGAAGGGAATAACAAAGAAAGAAATTGTACCTGCCCAAAATGGCGGTACACCACTTAGCAGTATATAAAGAATCACTCCAGCTGTCCACACATCAGCTTCTGGTCCATAACATTTGTGCAGCACTTCTGGAGCTACATAGTAAGGGCTTCCAACAACATCGGTGAAAATTTGACCTGAAAGATATAAACAACAAAAGAGAAACGTGGTTAAAGATGTGCATTATTTGAATGAAAACATTAACATCCTAATCAAATGAACATATTCGTGCAAGAGGAGAAGCAAAGAAGGATTGTAAATATAACTAATTGGCAGATAGCCTCGGATAATGTCTTGAGAAAAAGAATGAACGGATGACCATTTAAACAACATGGAAAGCAACTTTCAGTTATATTGAAAGCAACTTTCAGTTATATTGAAAGCAACTTTCAGTTATATTGAAAGCAACTCTGCAAGTCAACTATAAGATGATTCCAGATGAACTTGAAAAAATACTCTGAATCAAGACATGTTTTTGTACCTTTCCTTTTCAATGACATCTTGAATAAAGCTGGTGATTTCAGTAAAATAAAAGTGTCATGATTCTACTGGAAAAGTAAAAAAAGAAAGTGAAATTGAGTCACAAACCAAGAGCCTTCTTTGACTTCTGATTAAAGGGGAGGGGAGGGGGACGGAAAAGCCTATATTTAACTAACATTATGTTACTGCGACATGCAATTGTTCACAATGCATAACAAATCATTTATTCAGAGTTTGAATGACATGATTCTTAAAAAACAGCATGGGTATTAACTTAGAACACAGCATTCCTATTACAATAGTTTTATTCCCAAATGCTACTTCCAATATCCTACACTATAGCATAACTAAAGAAAACATCAAACATGTAGAGCATTAATTCACACAACGCAAAATGCCAGTATTTCACCAATATTAAGCATCAATATCTCTGCAGAAGACAAAGCAAGCACAGTGAACACAAAAGTCAACAGTAACTCACCAGGCTTGAAGAATACCGAGAGGCCGAAATCGATGGCCTTGAGAAACATATCATCATCCTTGTTCGCCAGCAAGAAATTCTCAGGTTTGAGATCTCTATGCATGACCCCGAGCGAGTGGCACGCCTCAACTACCCCAACAATGATGCGCGTGAGCTCCGCCGCCTTGCGCTCGCTGTAATGCCCGCGCTGTATGATACGATCGAACAGCTCGCCTCCCGCGCAGAGCTCCATGACGATGTGGACGTACTGCTGGTCCTCGTAGGCGCCCTTGATGGCGATGACGTTCCGGTGTCCGGCGAGGTGGTGCATGATCTGGATCTCACGGCGCACGTCCTCAACGTCCTCCCTGGTGATAAGCTTGCGCTTGGCGATGGACTTGCAAGCGTAGTCGACCCCCGTGGCGAGGTCCGTGCAGAGGTAGGTGGTGCCGAATTGCCCCTGCCCGAGCTTGCGCCCGAGTGCGTAGTGGTCGTGGAGGCTCGGGGTGGTGTGACCGAGGACGTTGGCCGTGAGCTCCGCGGGGGCCGGCGCCCCGCGGCGCATGCCGGGGGCGGGGGGCGGTGCGGCCGCGTCCGCGTCCGCAGCCGTCTCGCCCGGACGCGAGGCCCGCTTCCCGTTCCCGTGCGGCGCGGGCTCGTCGGCGGCGGTGGCGACGGGCGAGTACCCCGCCGCGTCGTGGCGCTGCGACGCGCCGCCGCGGAAACTGGAGAAGTACTTGGATCTAAGCGTGATGCCGCACGTGTTTCCCATCACACCTGGGCGCGAGCGCGGCACGACGGCGAGGAAGAGGCGATCCCTCTCACATCTAACCCAGCCTCTCGCGGGGGTTTTGAGGAAGCCGCGGCGGGGGGTCTGGCTACGAGATGAAGGCGCGTGTGGCCGAGTTATTTATTATTATTGTTATTTGAAACGAACCAGCCGAGTTGGGAGCGCGAGAGGAAGCGATCGGGGAAAGGAGCGCGGCTTGGGAGGAGGCTTCACGGCGGCTTCGCGGTCACCACCACGCTTCGAGGAAAGCGAAGTGAAGGCTGCTCTTGCTGGCAGTCCACCCCAGCTTTTCAGCCTGTCCGAGCTTGGCTCCTGTTTGAATCATAGTGATATGCTAAGCTGCAACCTATTTATGCTTGTATCCGGTTGTCTTTAAAGAGCAACTTCAGCTCATTAGATACTCACGTCGCTACTTTATTATTTGACTAGGATGGAAAAAAAAATAGCTCCAACCGATTTGCTACTTGAATCTTCACCATCTCTCCTCCATTCACCATATCTGAGGAGACTCCACTTCGCCGTCGAGCAACGGTGGCCACAGATTCGGTCCTTCCTATCATCACCCCGCAGGTGAATTCTTATCTTCCTCCTCTTTCTTTCCAATACGGAATTGATTTTGAGGTTCTCAGTTGTTGATTTCATCGGATTTGAGGGAGAGAAAGGTCGGAGAGGGGAGAGAGTTGCCGTAGAGGACGCCCGCTCGAGCTCGCGCCACCCGCACCATCCTCGAGCTCGTGCCACCCGCTGCTCCCATCGCCCTTGGGCCAGCGTCGCCTGTGCCGTCCTCGAGCTCGTGTCGCGCACCCCTGTTGAGCTCGTGTTGTGCGCCCCTGCTGAGCTTGCACCGCCCTCGAGCTTGCGTCGCCCGTGCCATCCTCGAGCTCATCTCACTCGCCCCTGCTGAGCTCGTGTTGTGCGCCCTGCTGAGCTCGCACCGCCTGCTAGCCTCGAGCCCACGTCCCCCCCCCCCCTCGCTGAGCTCGCTCGTGCCGTCCTCAAGCTCATGCCGCGTGGTGCCCTCGAGCTTGCACCGTCTATCACCCTAGAGGTCGCGTCGTGGAGCTCGTGGCGCCCCTAGCCCGCCCGCACATGGTCTCGGTGGCTTGCCTAGTGCTGCGTCTGCTAACTTTTGAGGAGAGAACAGGAGAGATTGCATAGCTTGGTTGCATGTTGCTGCTGGCTTTTGGCTGCGTGTTGCTGCTTGTGCTGCTGCTTGTATGTCTGCTGAGTGTTGATGAATGCTACTTTGCTTAATAATGCATGTAGCTTGTTGAATGGATGGATAGTTATATGTAATTGTTGAGTGGCTAAAATGTTGGTAGCAGCCAATTTTTGGATGACAACCAATTTGTAAGTCCACCTGAGGAACAAGTGATTGAGATAGTGGAAGTTGCGGAAGGGACACCGGTTGTGAAACCAAGCAAGAAGAGAACCAAAAAAATTAGTGAAAAGGAGGGCATTCTTTTGTGTTCGGTATGGCTAGAAATCAGCATGGATCCTGTACGAGGCATTGATCAAACTCGCACTACATATTGGCAGAGAATTCATAAGTACTTCTATAAACACAAGGACTTCAAATCTGATCATTCTGTCAACTCTCTCACGCACTATTGGTATACTATACTAAAGAGTGTTAACATGTTTTGTAGATGGTATGCTCAGATTCAAAATATGAGGCAAAGTGGGGTAACAGAGCAAGATCAAGTACATGTTGCATGCATGTGATTCTTCTCTAATTTGTTGTAACCTTATATGTTGATTGCATATTTAACAACACATGTTCACTTGTGTAGGTACTTCAAGCATGTGCAGTGTACAAGGCCAAAGACAAGTACAATAAATCATTTAGCTTGTTGCATTGTTGGAATATCTTGCAGCACGAGCAAAAGTGGAATGATAGATGCTCTCAGAAGAAACATATGATAACTGATAATGTAAGCCCGAGATCCTCTACTCCTGGAACCAATGAAAGTCGTCATGATGAAGAACAGGAGGGTATTACTTCATAGGCCACGGATGCAAGGCCAGATGGTAAGAAGAAGGATAAAGAACAACAACGTTGAGGTAAAAATTATGTTTCTCTTGGAGATAACCTCTACTTGAATGTATTGGAAAATTTATGGATCAAGAAGAAAGAGATGAAGAAAAGAGAGCACAATGATGAGAGACTTGTATTAGAGAAGAAAATCAATTTTGTGAGAAATGCAATAGAGAATAAAAAACTTGAACGGAAGGAAAGAGATCTAGAATTAAGTCAGAGAATTGAAGATGATAAAGTGATGAATATGGACTTGAGTGGCATGAGTGAGCGACAACAACAATACTACATGAGAATGTAAGATGAGATCATTGCTCGATGGTTTGGAAATACATGATGCTTTATTATATGTGGACTTGTTCTCTTTATTATGTATGGACTATCATCATATTTTGGTACTCCTTGTTATGTGTGGACTTATCTTATGTATGCACTATCTTCTTCTTTTTGTGTATTAGTGTATGAACTATCTTGTTGAATTAGCTATGCTTTTTAATATAATACGAGTACATAATTAATACAATACTTAGTACATGATTAATAGAATACTAAGTACAATAATACAAACTACATACATCATACATGTCTCCATGACGTTACCAGAGGTGCTCGATTAGATCTTCTTGAAGTTGAGGGTTAGTTTTCCTGTCTCTGATATTATGGTGAACTTGAATGAACTCATGTAGTTCATGCATACACGCATTCGAAGGTCTCACAAGTTTTCCAACATCCTCGTAATGGAAGTCTTCATCTTCATCTCGCTCTTCTTTAATGACCATATTGTGCATGATGACACAAGCTATCATGATTTCTTTGAATGTGTTTTTATCCTCAAAACGAGCTGGTCCATGAATAATGGCAAAACGTGACTGTAGAACTCCAAATGATCTTTTCACATCTTTTCCTAACTGCTTCCTGTGTCTTGGCAAAATATTTTCTCTTATTGCCTCGCGGAGTTGGTATAGACTTCACAAATGTGGCTAATCCTGGATAGATGTCATTGGCAAGGTAATACTCCATTGTATAATTATGATCGTTAATAATATAATTAACTTCTAGAACTTCCTCTTCGGCTAGCTTTGCAACAAGATGCGAACGGTGACTAACATTGATATTATTGTAAGACCCCAGTAAACCAAAAAAAGTTCATATTTTCTTCTTTCTTTTAATTTTTCTCATCAAATCTAAAGATCTTTGAAGTAATGGCTTCTAGATGATTGTGGGCTCTTGCACATGAACGATATACTGACATTTTCACGTTATAGGTCAGTTTTTTCACTTCCAATACATACAATCTATGCTCCCAAGCATTCTGAGAAAACATCTTCGCTCTCCAATAGCAAGTAATCTAGCGGTGACATACTCATTTGGAGACCTCAGCTACTCATCTCTGAAGATTTCAACAATGACTCTGACAAACTTTTTAAGACTCCCTATAACAGTACATTCACCAATACGGATATATTGATTGATCCATAAAGTCTGGTAGTACTCTGTAACTTATCATCATGTATGATACAGTAATCTTCTGCAAACAAGATTACCCAAGACGTCCATTTGCATCTCTTTTTTGCACAAAATAATCATAATGTTGCTCTACAGCTTTAGCTATACGAAGAAACAAAGAACAACCATTCTAAACCTGAGAAAAAAATAAGAATGAGAAAACATGTGCGAAGAAATAGGATGAATAGAGAATACGAACACAAAGAATGGACTACTTGCAAACCTGCACCAAAAGAAAGATGGCTAATAGGTCAGATCATCCGTCGCGATGGTTATACTGATGTCTGGGTACAGAACCGCCCCATTGTGGAGCATTAAAAGTGTATCTAGCTCTTATATATGGTTTTAGTAATTAATGATAATACCTAAGGACTAACTATATTATTGAGAATTGTTAGTATGATGTTCCATAGGTGATACATGGATGAGAGATATGCATCAAGATCAATGAGCTCTATGTGATGCTCGGATAAATGATGACAATATCTATGAACTAACAATTATGTTGAGAATTGTTATTAGGTTATTTCTTAGAAGATGCATAAGAAATGAAGTATGGATTCGTTGAAGAATGTCATGAGTTCAAAGGATTGCATCAAAGTCATTGAGATCTTAGTGATGCTCATAAGAAGAAGAATCAGCTTAAAGATTAACAATAAATATGAAGGCTAAGTCACTTGTGAAGACTAAGTGACTAAAGATATAAAGTTGTTAATTAAGTTTTATGGACTAACCCATATTTTTTGTGCTTGAGAGTGAGTTAGGGTTAGGATCTGTAAGAAGACATAAATTGAATTGAAATCATATATGCCAAGAGTAAAGAACAAATAATAGACTCCATACATGATAAAGTGAATTTATTGAAGATATCGAATATAAAATGGTTTTATATGGCAAGACAGTGAAGGGTAAACAAGACTCGGCTACGATGGACCATCCGTAGTGAAGGGTAAGCAAATGGCTTGACGCCAAAAGATCAAAGCGGTGGTGAAGAGCGAGTGAAGTCTTTGTTCCAATGGACCGTGTGAGACTATGAGAAGATACGAATGATTCGCATCAATCATATGAAGAATCAAGAAGAGGTGGAGTGAAGATTATATGAAAGTTGATAACCTCAAAGTTTGAAAGAAAAAAACGGTATTCGAAGGCTCAAATGTGATTTAAACGAGTTATATCTTTGAATTTGAGTATATGTATGTCGCATATTAAGAGGAATGCAACGTAGAGCTAATTATCGTGTCTTAGTGCTCAAAAGTCTCTAACCAAAATCAAAGTGAGAGTTCGCTTTAGAAGCCCGATGCCGAAAGTGTAGAAGTGTTTGAATTGAGTTTTAGAGAGTTTCTAATTTGATCTTATAGGTTTAATATCATGAATTCAGTTGGGATATGTAGTCATATAAATAAGTTTTTCGTAGAATTCAAAATCGTTGAAATTGGACTTCGAAATCAAAAGTTATCGTCGTTTTTTAAATGTCAGTTACGTTGTTTTTTAACTGCGTAGACTCCGCATATTTCTACGGAGACTCCAATTTTTTTTTTAGGGATCGCAAATTCCGGTGGTTCGCTTAAAATATGTTCGCTTAAAGCTGTCATTTAACTTGGTTTGGTAAGAAAATACTTTTTGGGGGCACACAGGCTATTCGCTTACGGAGTACATAATATGTCGTATTTTGTCCTTGTTTTTGAGTTAGAATGAACCATAGATTTTGAAAGTTAGATACCTAGAAATTTATATATGCACCTTTGGGCCCAGTGCCAGTGTCAGTGCACCGCGGGCAGCGTGCGGCGGCGGGGGATCAGGGGCGCAACGCATCGGCGCTTCACACTTGCAGTTTGATCTCGCTGCCATGCGGCGCCGCACTGAAATGGAACCCCGAGCGAAGCTTGCGCTACTAGTTGGTCCATGGACGTTTTAGGCGTTCGAGGCGCCTTGCTGCCAGGACATAACGGTGCCTGTCCGCAAGGACAAAGTGGAGTAGAAATGATGTACACGGAGAAAGAGGTGGTGTGGTGGTGGTGGACTGGTGGAGAGGAAAGGCGAAAATGAACGGAAGAAAAGCGCGGCTTGGTGCATGAATTTGGACGAATCGCACGCTACGGATGCGATCGTGGAAGAGATGGTCCAGTTGGAACGTGGCAAAGCTGTAATCTTCACCGGATCAGATCTGTTTTAGCCCCGAAAGGTTATCATTGCTTCTCGTGACTCGTGTAGGAATTATCTGGAGCACGGATTAAACTCCGATTACTCAGGTATAAAAAAAGGTCGCATTACTCATGTGTGATCAAAACCGCAATCAGTTAAAAAAAATGATTTTCAGAGGCATGGATAGGGTCAGTCGAGCTACACGAGTGCCAGTAGCTGTACATGCAGGAACAAAGCATGCACGCTGCACGCAGGGCCAAACGGTTCGTATGCATACTGCTAGTGCCCACGGTGGCCTGTACGAGTCTTGAACCATGCTAACAAAGAACAAACGGCTCACGGGCCATCGTCTGTTTTTACGCCCGGCCTACCTAGCAGGCTATTGGCCCATACGAATTGATATAGGTCAATCTTCTCATCTTGATTATATAAAACACGAGTTAGTTCTCAACTAATTTGTCCAAATATACTTACGGATTGAATCAGCTAGCCATGATCTGATTAAGACACGATCCGTTAAGCATGATTAAATTAATGGGCTTTGTGGTATCAACCCGCATGCTAGAGGCATGCCCACAGCATGGCCAATGAACGACTGTGGCGGGTTGAGCTGGTCCCAGCACGGTTGCAGCATGGCATGTGAGCAATCGTGTCAGGTTGGACCGCCTCAGGCATGATCGGTCCGGTTGTGAAAAATCATTCAAAAATAGAAAAAATAAAAAATAATAGCTAAACAATTTAAAAATATATATGTGAAAATAGATAAAAATGAGTTTTTTTATTAGTTGTCTTGTTAAAAACATTTCTACTAGAAGAAAAAAGTACCATTTATGCTCTAAAAATTACACGTTTCATTAGAAATTTCAGATTTTTTTCTTACAACATTTAATATATTTTCTTAAGTGCTCCGTTCTACTTGTATACCTTGCACATAATTCATTACTGCATATATATTACATTTAACAAATCTTATATGCCCCCCTGTCTATTTCTCTATAGACCTTTTCAAAATATTACCGTATTGATGATTATACACGCGAGTTCTCAACGTCTTGATTTATGAATAAAAATATATATTTGATTTATTAAAGTGGTAACAAGTAGCAAAAGAGAGATAGCAAGATAGAAAATTAGAGATGGTGGCTGCCGTTGTGGCCAGTGGGTCATTGGGATTATGGTTATTGATAGGCCAAGTGGGTAGGTGGTGGGTTGTTTTAAAAAAAATAAAGAAAAAAATAATAAATCATATGGTCACATAATTAATTTTAAAAATAAGTTTTATTGATAGGTTACCTCATTAAATCTTTCTAGCAAAGAAAAAAGAGCACAACCTAGTTTAGAAAATTAGGAATTGCACATTCTAATTAACATCTAGATACAATCTTTTTAATGAAGTTTCAAGCTCAATGTTCTTTGCAGTGTATTGCACTCACGTTTCAGCTTGTTCATAGTCTTTTACTATGGTGAGTATTTACACCATCTTACTTATGAGACTTGTTCTTTTCTCTTCGATTATCCTTCCGGTAAGATTGAAGATAACCTCTAAAAAAATTGTAGATACAAGAACCATTAACAAATCTCATACTAATAGTTAAAGCACTGGATAATTCGTCTTGTGCTCATGCTACCATTGTAGTATGTTAAAATTTTCTTATTCATGGTTGATAACGTTGCTATCGATGAAATATGTTAGCTCCCCTCTAGATGTCAAAGAATTGAAATATATACATGTTAAAAATATTTCTTTAAATTTGTTACAACACATGTTATACTATTTTTACTATATACTTAGTAGTTGTCTTTTTAAAAACATGTGTGAATCTAGGATTATAAACTTGCTTAATGTAATTTTTAGATGTAGCAGGATCATCGATGCTGAGTGGAAGATTTGATCTTGCATTAAAGCGATATAGCTCTTTTCGAGTATTGACGGAGTTATACTCCCAATGACGAATAGAGCAGTCAGGGTTGTACTGCAGCATCGTCTGCTTCATGGCTGCTCCACTCTATCGCTTGCAAGTTACAGTGCATCTCTTCATGTGTCTCGTTTCACCTGAGGACTTTACAGATAATTCATGTTTGCAATATATAACACCTAGCATACTTGGCACTTATCTCATCTCCCTCTCTTTAGATCATTTTAAAGTTTTGCCAAACTTTGAAAGTAGCGGCTCTTGATCTTTTAGAGCTAGTGCTTATTGACGTATATGCATTTGTAGAGCCTGAGAATAGAGGTGATGATACATGTAAATCAGCTAGAGGTTCACCATCGGGTCCTTCTTCACTTACAACACTACTATCAAAAAGGCTATAGTCCCTTGAAAGTCCTTGAAGAAAAAAATCATGATCAATATTGAATGCACTAAAAAATTCAAATATTCAGAGTTAGAAAAGAGAAATAATCAAATAACAAAAAAAAGAATGAAAGAAACAAGAAAGAACATCGATGTAAAAAATCATCAAGATTTCTTCAAAACAAGAGGATGACGGTGCTAAAATTTCTCAATTTTTTTGGCAATAATTCAAACTAATTTTGCTAAATTATCGTGAATTCTCAAATACTTTAAGAGAAGAATGAGAGGAGAAAATAAGAGAGTAAATAGTATTGCTGGTGTGGAATGAGAGGGTAGGACAATGCTCTATTTATAGGTGAAAATGGTGAATTTTGCAAAAGTTTTGAATTTTTTAGCCCAAACGATCATAAAATGGGTACAAATTTTAAAAATTTCATGTTAACGTGTTAAAATGACTGGACACAACTAGTTTAATCCGCTAAACCACCGTGCGCCCGCGTGCTAAGATAGGCGGGCCATGCCTAGACGGGTTAGGTGGGCCGTGCCACAGTGTCAACCCAATAGCGGACCTATGGTCTACAGTAGCAGGCCTCGGGCTGGCCTAGTAAATATTGTCTAGTTGGCCAGCTTTAGTTCTCGCGTCACCTCTTACCTTTACTCTCCTCTTATATATTAAAATCCCTAAAATTTAAATAATTTACTCGCGTTTGCCATCTACTCTCGTCGTCTAATCTACCCGCCTCGTTAACGCCTACAGGTATATGATCAATTTTACTAATAAAAAAAGTTAAAGAAATTAAGAAAAAAATCAGCAAAGAATCTACTATCGTTCTGTTTCGGATTTTATCTGAAATCAAATTACGATATCACTCCAGACGTATTCGCTTGATAGTACTTCTACGATACATCCGCGTATACATATCTTAAATTTATACTTGATGTTACTATATCTAATATTTATATTTTTTCAACTTACAGACACTTAAGCTATGTGCTCAATATTTATGAAAGCCCTTGCATGATGATTTGACGATTCCAACACATGAGTTGGACACTTAGCGACGTGCGCAGTATTTATGAAAGCCCTTGCATGATGATTTGACGATTCCCACATCGTTGTTATTTTGGAGGAAAAGTTGGCTTCAATTTAAGTTCCACCATCAACCCGATGAGCTATCATGTGATAAGTCCCAGCGCGGATTTATCTGCTCACGAGAAGGTTCAAACACAATTTAAGCAACGCTAGTTTAGGCATGTAGGTAGAGGAAAGAGACACGAAACCATGAAAACCATGTCTCACCGTTGCAGAAGCCCAGGAAAGGGAGATCCGGGGTCAAAGTTCACAGACAGTTCGAGCAATCGACCATCGCCGAACCCTGGTGATTATGGGCAGTCAACTTTGAGCAGTGAGGGATGGCGATTTTAAGAAGGGGAAGCAAATACACATAACACGTGTACAGCACGAAACGACGTGGCCTTCAACTTTGCTCGTTTTGGATGGGGCCAAAGCGGATGCGTCTTCCGTTCCTACATTTTCCCCGCACCCCTTCAGTTCCAGCCACAACGGAATGGTGATAAGAGCAAGTGCCATCTGACTCGGCTCACATGTCATGTCTGCCTTGAGACCCACGCACGCACGGCCACCATTACGCTCACCATGTGCGTACGGAGAACTTTTTTATTCCGACTCTTTTTATACTAATATCTTTCAAACTATATTTTCAGGAACTAACTATTACGCTCACCATCTGACTTTTTAAACGAGAACTGGCGCGACAAAAATGTTAGGTCTGAAAATATAGTCCAATAAGAGTTATTATTAAAATATTTAAATAAAAATGATTAAAATAAATAAAAAGTCGCCTAGTGGCCACCGCTCAAAACAGACCTTACCGGCCTGCTCCCCCGACCTTTATCACATCAGCGGCTGCGCTTTTCGATCACCGGAAATAGGCGAGTAACCGCGAGGCACACGTACGTACGCGTACATCGTCGAAAGCGCCGAGCTACTCCTGCACCCTGTCGGCACGCGCGTACGAGACGCATAAAAGCGTTTGGGCCGTGCCCGTGCGCCGCGGTCACAGGTTGCCGGTGACGCGCGCGCGCGCGCCGTCGAGGCTGTTCCGTGCGGCTCGGTTCTGTTCGGCTGGCCTTTTCCTTTCTTCTCCGCGCGCGCTTCCTGTGGAAAGGCACGAGGAAGCCATCGCCTATCGCGGCCGCGCTCGCTTGCGTGCTCTGCTTATATCGTCCAGTTCTCCTCTCTCGCGGAGTTCTTGCCGCCGTGATCTCATTCGGCGTGCTCTTTTCTGCACTTTATCTGCGCCTTTTCACTGTACGACCTGATCTGGAGCTCAGAGGGCCAAGGAGCTTTATCCTGGAGCGTCTTTCTCCACACGCTCAAGGCTCAGCGTCATGAGTACTATTGAATGGCAGCGAAAGTTTTGTGTTCGCTTTAATTCGCCACCGTTCAAATCTTCAATTCGATTTATTGCAGAAAATAAAATTCATAGCCTGTAGTGTGACATGCTACCGGCTGCAACGGCCAAACTTCTGTCTGGACGTGTTTATTTCTCGTGATCAAGTGACAGGTCCACTGCGTCCATATATAATTAAGGCTATACTATGAGTAGTCTTTAATGAAAATAAAATAAAACAGGAACCTAATTTATGATTGTACCAGACTGTCCAATTATACTGCTCCTGAAGGCAACAAAAGAGACATGGATCAAGACGAGAACTTCTTCTCTTTTTGGGGGTCCTTTTGCACACAATTGACTAAACTCCTGCCACAGAAAATTAAAAGAAAAAAATCATAAAAGTGTACATGCTCTGATAAGGCTCAAATATTCTAGAGGATAATCTTCCAAAAAAAATCGCGCTAGAAATAATTCATGCGCTTTCTTGCAGAAAGTCAAAGCCCTCCCAATCCAGCGATTCCAGACCCCAGTCGCGGTCACAGGTGAGCGCTTTTGCTTTTTCTGTGCACTTTTTTTTGCACTTTTGTCCGGCTGCCACGATCGTAAATAACCCCAACCTCAGCGGCATTCCGGCCAAACGGCTCTATAAATTGCTCCGGTCCCCAGCAAAACTGACTTAGAGGACCCGCCTGTTCCTCCTCACTCGCGATCCGAACTCCAAAGTCAAAACCCTTGAGCCCATGATTTCGCTGATTTCTTAAGGCAAAATCCAAGTGTTGTAGTGATACGCGCGGGCGTTTCGGTAAGCTTCTGACCCAGCTTCTGAGAGTTCTCTCTTCAATCCGCGATTCTCGTGGTTTGAGGAGAAGCAATCTGAATAAAAGATCGTGCTCCCTGTCGGATGATGTATTTAATTTCTCTAAAAGGACGGGGAATTGCCCTCCAAAATCTAATCTTTCGTCATGTTACAGGTGAAATTGTAGATTCTTGGCCATTGTGATCTCGGGGAGACGCACGAAGAGGGGGGACTCTGTGGTGAAAGCCCAATTCGGTGCGGTTCTGGGGTTCCGGAAGCGGCGTCTTTCGAGAGGAGGCGGCAGTAGGGAAATGAGGGATGTGGTCGTGGTTGTCGAAGATTGCGTCCGCGTGCTTGGGCCCGATCCGGAGGTACGCGCGTATGAGGAAGGATGAGGATGGCAGCGACAATGGCCGTGGCGTCGCCGACGACCTGCTCTGGTCGCGTGACATTGGGCGCCACGCGGTGGGCGAGTTCTCATTTGCCGTTGCCCAGGCCAACGAGGCGTTGGAGGACCACAGCCAGGTCGAGACGGGCGCAGCCGCCACCTTCGTCGGCGTCTACGACGGCCACGGCGGCGCCGAGGCTGCCCGCTTCATATCTGACCACCTCTTCGCACACCTCATCCGTAAGTAGTCACCTCCCTCAACTTGTAAAAGAAGCACTCAATTCACCTGTAGAATAATGATGACGATAACAATTTAGGTTTCACACCTTAGTAGCTTATTGACTGATGCTGATGGATTTTTGCAATTCGCGTCCACAAAAGAAAAAGGTGATGGATTTTTTCTCCGTTGTGGACTTTAGTGCCTTAGTAGTGATCTTTGCCTGTTGGTTCTGCAATCGGTGCTGTCATTTTTTTTAGTTGAGCATTACTGTATATATTAAAAGAGTTGTACGTGAAGTATTTCCCTTTAGGAGCTGTTTTGCCGATGGTGTAATTACTGTTTTTAGTAGATTATTACTTTTGTTTTTTGAAACATCAATCCTTGTCATGTTTGGAAAATTGGAGCTACCTTTGCTGAGTGCTTTTTCCTCGGCGCAATACATGTTGGATTACTTTCCACTTATTGAGTATGCTGTTGTTTCATGAGCAGAACAATGGGCAACGTAATGCTCTTGTCAGTGACTGAGTGGATTCTGATCATTGGACGAGCTATCAATATTCGTGGTCCTTTGCAATATCAGATTAGGTAGATTCTTGTCGTGTTCAATTGCTCAACTTTATGTTGTGTAATTCTGGCAGACTGTTTTCACTTACTGAGATGCTGCTGAGTACCTGTGGCTACTGTGACCTGATTCTTATCCTTACAAATGGCAAGCATATTACAGCTGATCCAATTTTCTACGTTGTGCTAAAATAATATCTTCTGCTCTCTTGTAGGACTTGCTCAAGAAAATGGGACACTATCTGAGAATGTTGTTCGAAGTGCATTTTCTGCTACTGAGGAAGGCTTCTTGTCACTTGTGCGAAGAACACATTTCATAAAGCCTTTGATTTCTGCAGTTGGATCTTGCTGTCTAGTTGGGGTCATATGGAGAGGAACGCTGTATGTGGCTAATCTAGGTGATTCCAGGGCTGTTATTGGCTGTTTAGGTAGATCAAACAAGATTGTTGCCGAGCCACTTACAAGAGATCATAATGCAAGTGTGGAGGAAGTGAGGCAGGAACTTATATCTCGTCATCCAGATGATTCGCAAATTGTTGTTCTCAAGCATGGTGTTTGGCGCATCAAAGGCATTATTCAGGTTGGTAAACAACTGTTACTGCATCAGAACACTTGTTTCTTGCTTAAAGATGGAGGATGCTTGTGGTTTTGTTTCGGTAAATATAACTGACAGTTTAATGGATGTTAGTGATATAGTAATATTTTAGCTTGTTAGAAAGAGAACTGCAATACTGGTTTTCGATTCTCCAATGTGTGAACACAGAGACATGTCAAACCTGCAACACATGATCATAGTAGTATCGTACAGAAACTATTGGATACTTTCTTGCCAAACTTTTAGTGATGTCCTTTCCATCATGTTTCCTGATTATTGCTATCAGGTTTCAAGGACAATAGGGGATGCCTATTTGAAGAGGCAGGAATTCGCTCTTGATCCATCTATTACTCGTTTCCGCCTTTCTGAGCCTCTCCGCCGGCCTGTTCTTAGGGCAGATCCATCTATCTGTACAAGAGTGCTTCGTCCACAAGATAAATTCATTATTTTTGCATCTGATGGTCTTTGGGAGCACCTGACAAATCATCAAGCTGTTGAAATTGTCCATGGCAATCCACGAGCAGTATGTCTTGATACCATTTCTTACATGCGCATAATTCTTTTTCGTTGGTCTTTGGGATAAGGCCTAAGTGGCAACATGTAGTTCTCTTTCTTCGAAAGATGCTAAATCTAATGTCCATATTTTTTTATAGGGAATTGCAAAGAGACTAGTAAGAGCAGCGTTGAAACAAGCTGCACGGAAGAGGGAAATGAGGTATGATGATCTCAAGAAAGTTGAAAAAGGAGTGCGCCGCTTCTTCCATGATGACATTACAGTAGTCGTTGTTTACATTGATCATGCGCTCTTGCAAGAGAGGGATGCTACTGTGCCAGAACTTTCAGTCCGTGGGTTTGTGGATTCAGTCGGTCCCTCAGGGTTTTCAGGGGTTACCGCCCTATCCTGACTTGCTAATTTAGCATCACAATTTTGACGTACGGCATTCCAGTACCATTGAGCATCTGAGTGTTATGCTTCATAATAAGCCTGTTTTCAGTTTTGTTTTTGCTGAGTACTTCATGGCACTTTGAAACGGTGGTTTACAACTCTACGTGGTCTAATCTACTCAAAATAAGCTCGGCATGTCTAGTATGATTAATATGGTTGTGAAATATTTTGTGCAATTGTGAGTTTCTGGAATTGTTACTTTGGAACATCCTGGGGCTAAGGCTTGGGTACTGGGCAACATAGATTGCCTACAAGCTCTGTTTGGGGAGAATATTATTCTGAATTTCCGAATGCTTCGATTCTTTTCTCATGCCTCTGCGGACCAGCTGTTTGTTGCTGCTCTCTGCATTTTGGGTGTGTATTTTTGTTGATGCAATGATGCTGATTGGTAGCACCATTCCATATTTCAGATTTCACTTCAATTTTCTTTTCCTGATTACCACTCTGGAGTATGGAATGCAGAAGTCGTAGCGTAAGCATACTTTCAGCCTTTTTTTTAAAAAAAATATCTTTCAGCGTTATGTTGATTCCGGGGTGAAGTGGGCAGTCGAGTGGTCTATTGTTTCATACTCTAATCCGGGTATGGGGTTTGAATATACAGTGGTTTGTAGTTTTGATTACTGCGTTCACCATCTGATCGGATGGCATGGCGCCTCTTCTTGATTCGGCCAGAGGCGACCCTGAGCGTGGCGTTTTGATCGGCCACAGGTTACCCAGGCTGGGGGAGCCGGGGTGATGGCCTGGTGGGGACTAGCAGATCTTTCTTACACCCAGAGCCGAGCGGGGCGGCCTTACGCCAAAATCCGCTCTGGGGACGGGCGAGTGCCTGTGCCGGCGCGTCAGGGGCTCAGGGCGGGTGCTGATGTTGAAGCTGGCAGTTGGCACCAATGTTTGATGGGCCGCTCCGCAGGTGGGCTACGCTGCATGTTTGCAATAAGCTAGGCGGCGGCTCCGCTGGGCAGTGGACGAGTGGAGAAACACTAGATAGAAGTAGCCTCGCAATGCTGCATGTTTCCAACTAGCAACCAAACTATCCCCTTTTACTTTAATACAGAAGAGTTGTTCTTAAACAAACTTTTTTTTGTTAAAATTAAATTTTCCGTAGACGCGATCTCTATTTACCTCTCAAAAGACACTGAGATTATGCATAACTCTTTATAAGGCCCAATTATTGCGACGTGGACCGTATGCATATAACTGTACCCCCAATACCTTACTGTAGATCCACATTGACCCCAGATGTGTGCACGTCGCTGGCCAGATGTCGTGAAATGGAACAATACATCTCGCCAGGAGCCAATCAAGACGGAGCGAAACAAAATATCCTGGCCAGAAAAATGACTAGATACCCTTTAGGGCCGTTTGGATCGAAGGTTTCCACGTATGAAAAGAAACGAATTCATCTTCGTTCTTTATCTAGTGTGGTAGTTTGGATCCATATAAAGAAATACTATTAACTAACTCTTACTGGATGGACGAGAGAACGGCAAACACTCCTAGCTAACTCCTACTGGATGGAAGAGAGAATGTTGCTGTGTGGAGAATGAACTAGGGCATGTTTAGTTGTCCGCATTAGGATTATTTTGACTCTGTTTGTAGGTATGTTTTTACGGAGAACGTGGTTTGGTTGCTTATATGCATTGTTACTTTTTATTTCTGCGGATGCAATTATATAGTTAAAGCTTGGTCCGATGAATGCGTCTGAATCGAGCTTCTCTATGAAGTTTGGATCGTGGATGCATTGTATTTGCTACAGTGCTGCAACGAGTCCACTCGTTAGTCTCAGGTGCAGATTCACTATATCCGTCCATACAGAACCAAATACCTTCATATGGTCATTGCATCCAAAGGTGTAGGGATAATTGCATTCGCCCATACAGACAACCAAATACTTTTTTTTTAAATTACTATATATACTCAGCCCGCTTCTACTTTTTAAAAATATACGATGCAGCTATACGAAAACCCATACAATCAATCGGACACACCCTAAGTGTGTGTTGTCTCACGCATGTAACTTATATAGCAACAACAAAGGCAGAGTAGCAACGGCTGTGAGAATGGCTATTTTCTTGTTCAATGTGAAATACTAAACATTAAAAAAAGTTCTGCAATTCAAAGTAAAATCACATTCCTATGTTTTGGATCCATATAGTTTTTCACTTTTCTTGTTCCTGTATTTTTCTCTTATTACCATGTGGGGGAGTGATACCATGTTGACTCTCATTTATTGACTTTGGTCACATCAGTCAACCACAAAGGCAAAATAACAATGCTAATGCTGTGATAGAGATATTTTTACTATGCTCTGCAGAGATAAGGTCAAAGGGCATACGATGGAGACCCGAGATGCAAGTGATGATCCTGATGGAAAAAGAAAGGAACACCGAAGGGCGGAAGCAATAGCAAAACCTGGGAGGTGAAGCCCAGACGCGAGGCGAAGGGCGAGGCCCAGACGAAGAGCAGATACTAAAGCCTGGAGGATGAAGGGATACAACAAAGTTCGGAGGATGAAGGGATACAATGAAAAGACGTTCGATAAGAACGTGAAGGCCTATCCCAAGAGGAGCCTGCGGGTTAATGAGAATCTGACGGGATGATGACCAGAAGGAATTCACTAGTAGCCCAGAAGGGAGACTCGACATGAGCCCCTTAGGACACATGTCGGGTTCAGTTAGGTTAGGGATTTCTAAATGTACATTGACGGTAATACCCAAGAATGTTTTGGGATTATTCCTAATGTCTAGTGGAATATTCCTGTGGATAAGATATACAAATGTAATGATGATTGTGGTGGTTGATGTATGACTATAAATACTTCCAACCATCTGATGTAATGTTTACAATCTTTACACTCACTATTACTAGTTCACTGTTCTCTATGTTGTGATCAAGATCCACATATTTTGTTTTTTTTTCTATTCTTCTGTTTCCCACTCCTTCGTCCCAAACAAAACTTCATCGAGTGGTCCACTGAAGCATTCGGAACAATTGTGACCCCCCCCCCCCCGCGTAGTGAGTGAACAACAATGACGTCAAATCTATCGATTGGGCGTACGTAGAGATGCAAGCGGGTAGCTAATGGATGAGAGTTGTAGCGAACATGTTCCTCTTAGGATATGTATGTGATTTTGATGATTAATGACAACATAGTCAGTGAGACTAATATGTTTGTCAAGTATATACTTTAATAGATCTCATGGATGCAATACATGAAGAAGTCACCGAAATCGAGACAAAGTTTGATTGAATTGGAGAAGTTTCTAAAAAAATGACTACACCGGATGGTCCGGTGATACACGAGTTGTACACAACAGAGTATTTATGTTAGAAGAGCTCAAAGAAGAATCTACACGTCAGATGGTCCGACGCTCTGGAGAACAACACGCTGGAGTATTTCTGACAGAGAGTGAGAAAATATTTATGCACACTAGAAGGTACGATGCTAACACTCACCGGAGTATTTGTGTACACCAGAAGGTCTGACGCTCTGAGTTGTTCTTGTCAGATGGTTGTGCCAGAGTATTTGTTGCAGAAAAGGTTGAAAGTGCTAAAGAATAAAGATCAACACACCGGAAGGTCTGGCGCTCTAAAGTTCAACACGCTAGAGCAATTCTTGCAAAGAAGGTTTCAGTGGTGGTCTGGCTCAAGTCTACATGTCGGATGGTCCGATGGCGGAGTTCAAGATACACTAGAATGTTTGGTATTCACAGATGGTTAGTGGAGTTCCAACAACTAGTTTATGCTAGTGTACACACCAGATATTTCGGTGTTTGTACTATTATCAACGCCAGAACATCCAATCTTTATAGTTTTTGTGAGCCGTTAGGGCAATGGCTAGTTGGCAAGTTTGAGACTATAAATACTCCTCCACTCGGTCATTTGAAGGTGCTGAAGTCCAGAGAAGCTCATATACACTTGAAAAGATATTTAAGCCATCAAAGTGCTAAAAGTGATCATCCAAGACAATTAAGTACAAGATTAGAGAGTGATTAGTATTTATAGGTTTAGAGAGAAGCGTTGCTAGATGCTGCAACCTAGAGAGTGGATCAAGAAGTGATGCAATCTTGTACCGAGAGGTACGCTGATGTATTGGAGTCTTGGTGACTCGCCGACACTTTGGGTCTTGGTGGTTCAAGCTTGTTGACCCTCTAACTTGGTGTGAAGCGGCGACAAGAAGCATTTACGGGGACGCGGAAGCCCACATTAGTGGCAAAAGCTCCAAAGTGAAGATGACGTACAAGTGACCGAAAGAGAGGTTAATGGTGAGACTTTGCCTTGGTGGCTTGGTGGTTCACCGTGCTTGAGGCATTGCCTTGGTGGCTTGGTACCTCAAGAGCTGTGACCGGAAGAGTCTTAGCGACCGAGAGCATATCCTTTGTGGAGCTCCAACGTGAATTAGTGGTGGCTTGTGTGCCATCGAACCACGAGATAAAAATCCTTATGCCAAGTTTGCTCTCTCAACCTTATTTATGTTTCCGCATTTACATACTTGCAATATACTTTTGCGCACTTACCTTCCTAGAGTAGGTTATAAACCTTTTGAACGGTAGAGTAGACACACAAGGTAAACTTAGAGCATATTTAGATATAAATTGATATATGTTTATCTTGTGAAGTTTTTTAGAGCCATTTAGGATTTTAACTGTCATAATTCACCCCTCCTTAGGACATCACCAATTCTCACAAGTGGTATAGGAGTTTCATGCTTTTGATATGCTTAACATCCTAGAGAGTTGTGACGTCCGAAGTTGGGATGTATATCGGTAGTGCTCCACACTTTAATGACACTAATTTCTCCTGTTGAAAAATTTGAATGACTTGTTTTCTACAAGTTAAAGGTTTAGATGTTTGGAGGATCATCGAAGAATGGATGAGACAACGTCTCACAAATAAGGAGAGGCAATCCGATGCTATAGCGAAGAGTATCATTTTATCATTTCTTCGCATCGATGCTTTCAATAGAGTATATTCTCTCTTACCAATGCACATGACATTTTAAATAACCTTATTGAAATATATGAAGGCACAAAGGATGTGTGCAATGAGAAATATCATATGTTTGTCACTAAGCTCAATAACATTAAACAATTTGCCCATAAAAATGCTAATGAAATGTACCCATGTTTGAATATTCTTGTCAATAAGATCAATGGGCTCGGTTTGACGCAAATTGAAGACGCTTGAAGGTTTGACGCAAATTGAAGACGCTTGAAGAATACTTCAAGCTCTTCTTCCGAAGTACAAGCTAATTGTCTCCATCATCTACGACAATCACGACAAGAGCTTTACCACCCGCTCCTCTAAGAGAAACTCTTTCTCAAGGTCGTTATTATGCAAGTCATCATCACACAAGTGCCTTATGGCTAAATATATAAAAAATGATGTAAGTAATGATGAATCCGATGATGATTCACCCTCCCATGGATAACTTCTTAATTCGATCAATGGGTAAAAAAGGGCCTTAAAGAAACAATCTAAAGAACTTAAGAAATTCAATACTCTTAATGACATTCATGCCACCCTTGTTTTGAATCATAAATAATTATTGAACAAATTTGAATTACTAAACAAGTAGCATGAAGAGATTAAGGCAAAATTTAAGTGCATTGAACATCAATCTAAGGTCATTTTGAAGCAACCTACATCTCTCTTTAATTTCAATTCTAAGATAGATGATTCCACTTCTTGTGATGATTTAATTGTTACATCTAGCTCACTCCTTTGTAATGAGATATGTGTTAAGAATATATTTGTAGAACCATCTAATGAACTCATTGTGCAAAAGAATGATTAGCTCAAGCAAGAAGTGAAGAAGCTTAAGGAAGACTTGACAAGATTAAGGGGCAAATGATATGTTCAACCTCCCCAAGATAACTATGATAACATGGTAAACAAGCTTGCGGAGGGGTTCACCGTGATATGTTTCAAGTGCCATCAAGAAGACTACAAGTCCTTCCAATACAAGCATGTCAAGAAGGAGACCAATGAGAAGAATAAGATGATGAACCTCTCCAATAAGACTTCCAATATCTACATCAAATTTGACTACAAGATCAAGACTAAGAGCAACCACTACAAGCTCAAGAAGAAGAACAATTGCAAAATGGTTGCACATATTGTTAGGAGAAATGATTGGGGGTGAGTCAACCCATTTGGGTGCCCAAGAAAGTCATCACCAATATGAAGAAGCCTCAATCGGTTTAGATTTCAAAGAAGACTTAAAGCCCACGCGTCTCGAGGATTTAAAGACTTAGCTCACAAGATGAAGTGAATGTTCAAACATAGAAGCCAAGTGTACAAGATTGGGCATATTGATGAAGATCATGATCATCATATACCCAAATCTCCATTCAAATGTAAAAAGAGGTAATGGTACTAGATGCAAAATTCTTTTCAATTGGTTAGGTGTAGATGCTTACAATTGAGTTGAAATTGCTCTTGCATATGAAATTCACTTAACCTTGTGGTCGAGTGTTTGCTAATTATCCAAATTGCATTCTCCTTTGAATTGGACTATTTATAAGTACCCATTATAGATTAAGTCTTGTGAGTACCTTCGTACTCACGTGCTTTATTTGCTTTTCAGGTGAGATAGATCTAGTTTTTTGCTACTTTACGCCCACCGATGTTGGCGACGGGAAGGAGTAGTGTCATTCTACTCAAGTGTTCTTATTTTGGGGTGGCGCCTTAGAGCAATGGCGCTACCCATATTTTTTCGTTATGTAACTCTTTTCACTGTGTAGCTACTCTAACAATGTTCAATTTATGTTTTTGTTGTAAATACTAGTCTACTTAAAGACTTGTAACTTAATTTAATTACTCGGTCTTTATTATGTCTTATGATGATGTGCTTGTTGTAAATGCATGTAATCTGATCTTGGGCATAAAACACAAGCCAGAACTATCGATGTGATATTCTAGTTAATTGTATAGTCATGATTAGATAAATGATCGACTAAATGATTAATTAGAATATTATCTAGACAGTTCCTCAGAAAAAATGGAGTGGGGAGAGCTCTAATGACTTTAGCTTGGAGTATTTTCGTGGGAGCACCAGCAGCAAAAAAAGGGGGTGAGAGGGTATTTATATATGACCCCTAAAAACTAGCCATTAAAACCAACAGAGAGTATAGTCTGAAACTTTTGGGTTCAATCTGGAACTTCCAGATTACAAAGGTTAAAACCCGCCCGAGGACCCCTACCTAGATCAAGTTTGAAACATCCAAACTGACAAAAAATCCGGAACTTCTGGGTTCAATATGAAACTTTCGGATTGAAACTTCAAACCACGATAGAGAACCCCAAACCGGATGTCATCCGGAATTTCCAGCCAATCCAGAACTTCCATATTGAAACTTCAAGCTATGATAGAGAACCCCAAACTGGATGTCATCCAAAACTTCCAGTTTCAATCCGGAACTTCCAAAATTAGCACAGCTGACCCTCTGAAAAACAGCGATAACTTTTGATCTCGATGTCCGATTTTGATGATTTTGGACTCTACGGAAAGCTTATTAAGAGCGCTACCTATCTCACTAGAAATCATGATCTCAAACATATTAGATCAAAACTATGAACACTCTAAAACATATTTCAGACACCTTTACACTTTTAGCACCGGACTCCTAAAGCGAACTTTCAACACAAACTCAAGTTAGCACTACCTGGTATTCATGGGTGTTTTGTATCTCTCACTTTGGGTTATTTAGACACTCTTGAGCACTAAGACACATCAAAATATCCTATGTTTCATCTCTCTTAATAGTGTGGCATATCTATTCTCAAATTCAAATGAAAAACTAGTTTGAACCACTTTGAGCCTTTAAATACATTTTAGTATCATTTCTTTCTTTCAAACCTTGAGGGTTGCCAACTTCCATATAAAATTCACTCTATCTCTTATTGATTCTTCATGTGATTGATGCGAATCACTCATAGCTTCTCATAGCCTCGCACGGTCCATTGACGCAAAGTCTTCACTCGCCCTTCACCACCGCCTTGGTTCTTCGGCGCCAAGCTCTTTGCTTTCCCTTCACCTTCAGATTGTCCATCGTAGCTGAACATCACTTGCCCTTCACCATCTTACCATAGAAAATCACTTTGTATCCGATATCTTCAATGAATTCACTTTATCATATATGGAGTTCAATCTTTATTCTTCACTCTTGGCATATTGGATATGTCAACTTAACTTATTTCTTCTTATGGATCCTAACCTCAACTCACTCTCAAGCACAAAGTACATAGGTTAGTCCATAAAACTTTATTGATAACTTTATACCTTAAGTCACTTAATCTCCATAAGTGACTTAGCCTTCACGTTTATTATCAATCTTTTTGAGCTTCTTCTTCTTCTTCTCTACCTAGAGCTCATTTATCTTGATGCATATCTTTGATCTTCATGGCATTCCTCAATGAATCCATATCTTATCACTATATATCTCCTATGGGATAATTTATTGACAATTCTCAACAATATTGTTAGTCTATAGGAATTATCATTAATTTACCTGAGCATCACCTAAAGCTCATTCATCTTAATTCATATCTCTTTTCCATGCATCTCCTATGGAACAACCTACTAATAATTCTTAATAATATTGTTAGTTTATAGGTATTTTTATTAATTATCAAAACCACACTTAGGGGCTAGATGCATTTTTAGTTTGATAAGCACATGCTCGGCAAGGTCCATGCTTATGTCTATATTGTGGAGTTCTAGAAGAAAGGGATTGCCGCACGCCCACTTCCTGCTGATCATGCAGGGCAAGTAAAAGCTCATGTGTCTGAAGTAGTATGATTATATCATCTCTGGTGAGCTCCTGGATAAGCACAAGTACCCATACCTATACAAGATGATCGTCAAGCACATGATGCATGGCCCATGTGGTGTGTTGAACTCCCAGTGCCCGTGCACAAAGTACCATGGGTCATGCAAGAACCATTATCTGCGTTCTTTCAATGCGACTACCATGCAAGGCAAGGACTCTTACCTGGTGTATAGGAGACGTGATGACGGTTGCCACACAATGGTTCAAAAATGTTAGCTAGACAACAAGTGTGTCGTCCCTTACAACCCTTACATGTTGTTGATGTTCATCTGCCACATCAATATTGAAGTCTACTCGAGCATAAAGGTTGTCAAGTACCAGTTCAAGTATATATATAAGGGCCATGATCAGGCATCCATATCTATGAATGAGGCCGACAATAATGACATCGACCAGATCAAGCAGTACTGGGAGGCGAGGTGGGTTACCCCTCGGAAGCCTTGTGGAGGATATACAACTTTGACCTGAGAAAGAACTCTTCACCTGTGATGCAACTACAACTTCATCTCTCGAACATGCACATGATTTCATACCGATGGGGGTAGGACATACTGGAGGTGCTTGACGGTGATGATACCGAGAAGTCGATGCTGACAGATGCCATTGTCGCTCCGAAAGCTCTTTGCAACAATATTGGTATTTTATGAACATAGCGATATACGTGGCCTCTGGAACAGACACCTTGAGGCAATGTCGGATGACTATCATCGCACCAATCAATGTGCACACACGGTCGAATAGAATGTTTTGATAGATGCCAGGAACATGCTGCAATCAATAGGGAAGGATATAAGATCATTCCTTCTTCCTGAGATCGATGAGGCACTTGACATGGCAAACGGTGTGCTGAGGGAGATATTTGAGGAGTCTATGATCAATGTGGCCTACGACGACATTCTAGCCGTGGTTGACATCGGCGAAGGAGGCATGTTCTTTGTTGATGGCCCGAGAGGCGCGGGGAAGACTTTTCTTTACAAGTCACTGCTTGCGACGATTCGCGACCAAGGGAAGATCGCCATGGCGACGGCTACATTTGGTGTTGCCTCTTCTATAATGCCCGGAGAAAGAACCGCATACTTGCAATTCAAGATACCTCTGAGCATTGACGTTGGGGGTTCCTATAGTTTCACAAAGCATAGTGGGATGGCTAAACTTCTGCAGTCGACGTCACTGATTATGTGGGATGAAGCCCCTATGACTAAAAGGCAAGCGGTGGAGGCCTTGGATAACAGCATACGCGATATAATGGGCTGACCAGATGTCTCGTTCGGCGAAAAGATTATTGTGTTTGGTGGTGACTTTAGATAGGTCCTCCTTGTTGTTCGAAAGGTCCTGGTAGTTGATTCGATGCTGCGCAGGCCCTACCTATGAGAGCGTATACGATACCTAAGGCTCATACGTAACATGATGGCTTAGGGTGACCCATAGTTTGTGGAATACCTGATGTGCATCGGTAATAGCATCGAGGTGACTGATGGTGATAGTAGCATACAACTTCCTGATGATATATGTGTGTCATATACAGGAAAGGATGCAGACCTCGATAAACTTATAGATAGTGTGTTTCTGATGCTCAACGCTAACCTAGCTGACTCAAACTACATCATGTTGAGAGCCATCCTGTCCACACAAAACGAGTTCGTGGATACAATTAACATGAAGATGATTGGTCATTTCTGGAGATGAGATAATGTACCATAGCTTCGATCGCGCTGAAGATGACCCCACTACTACTACTCCAGAATTTCTTAACTCTCTGACCCCAAACAGCTAGATAGTTTTTCTTTTTCTCTTTAAAACGAGAGAAAAAAGCAGAGGCCTTCGACGATATATTCTTCTCCCTGATATGCACAAAGATCGTGCTGTCCGGATGTCCAGTGTCTTCCGATATTTCATGACGCTTTCCTTGTTGCGTTAATGTATCTAGTTGACACTGTATCACTTTGTTAATTAGAGCTCACTTTTAACTTCGAAGACGTTTCTCATGTTCACTCAAAAGAGTAATTACCGAACATTACTAGTTGTCTGGCTTGATATTTAGGTACTACTTCAAGTAAGTACCTGATGCACTTATCCCTTGACTTACACATGTTAGACGGTGACGGACCTAAGGTTTTAATCTGGTTGTACATACCATGCTCGTACTCATGTTGCAACCACCACCACTATGCCCTGTCTCATTTGTGCCTGTGCCTCCACGTCCTGCCTGGCTGGTGCTCGCGCCACTACAGTGGCTCACCTAGCTCGTGCCCATGCTACCGCGCCATCGTGCCTTGCCTGACTCGAGCATGTGTTTCTGTCACCGCCCTTTAGGCTTGAGCTCGCATCGCGCCCTATCCCTGTAGCCCCTGCCTCGCTCGTGCTTGCGCTGCTGCAGCTCTCCATCTCACAGTCGATGGGTCAAGTGCAGTGCAAGTTAGGTTGTTAGCCATCACACACGTAGTCATTCACGCACACGGTCACAGCCTCTTAGCAACCGACACACTCACGCATGCAGTCATCATGCGTGCCTTGAGGGCGCCTAGGCTACGTGGGCCGTAGGTCATAGGCTATTGCCACGTCAACACCCAACAGATGGTGACGAGATAGACTTAGATAGTTATAGACCATGGTCAATGAACATTCTTACAAAACATAACCTATATAAAAAGATTGCACAAAATTTTAAGTGGACACACCCATGTCCTAAATGGGCCCCCTTAGATGCAGCTTGCATGCCCCCATCAATGGCATTGCACAAAAACGTGCATCAAGAATCTTAGATCTGCCTCACCGCAGGGATCGATCGGCCAACCCACAGAACCGGACGGAAATCCCTACGTTTCAAGGCGCTCTACACATGACCTCGCCCCCATTGGGGCCAAGAACACAGCTCATCACAAGCAGCAATAGCCGGCGTTCACGGCTGTTATCGCCACGCCACCAGAGCACTCGCAAGTCGCAACACATGACAGCGACGGAACCGGAGGAGCAGCCACAGCCACGAGAACGAGCGGCCTCCCGAATTAATTCTCCACCGAATTATTTCTGCCGCGAGTGGGGCGGAAAAGAAAAGGGTGAAAAGAGCCGAGAAAAACGCAGCCAGGAGAAGGGAAAAGTAGAAAGATCCTGTCCGACGTGGCACACTTGTCCATGCTCTTTTTCTCCCGTCCCCTCAATGCCTCTCCCTCCTCTTCTCCAGTGCAACCGGGCCTACGTAACGTTCGCTTCTTTGCCACACCTCCTCCTCCTCGTCCTCATCAACAAGTGCTTGCAAAGGTCGGGGTGGCAACCTTGGGGTTGATTGGTTTGGAATTACAGACAGGAAATGGCCTGTTTGCAGGTACCCTTTTCGATCTTTCCGTCGTGTTTTCTTGGATGTTGGGATGAAATTGAGGTGTTTGGGTTGAACGATATTCTTGGGACCTGATTATTGGATGTTTCTCCCTTTCCCTCGTTGTCCACAGGAAAACTCTATGGCGACCGAGGAAAACGCTGTTGCCGATCGCGCGGGCAGTGAAAACGCCGTGGATCATCGCAACAATCTCCTCGACCCCGGCAACATGGATTTGTCAGGGGAAGAGCATGTACCCAAGGTATATCAACGGCTCGGCCACCCACTCTCTGTTTTCATTGTCTCGGCACCCGAATTGCCGCTGCGTCACCACAGAATCGGTGCGGTCTGTGCGTTCTAAAACTACTTCTTGCTCCCACGCTTGTCCGATCAGGCGCGGAAGCCGTACACGATCACGAAGCAGCGGGAGAAGTGGACCGAGGAGGAGCACAAGCGGTTCTTGGAAGCCCTCCAGCTACACGGCCGCGCCTGGCGCCGCATACAAGGTATGTGTCCGTGGCCCTGTGCACGGGGAGAGGTTCTTGATTCTTGATTAACCTGACGAAGAAACTAACAATCACTCTGCTCTCTGTGCGTGCGTCCAGGGCACATAGGCACCAAGACTGCTGTGCAAATCCGGAGCCACGCGCAGAAGTTCTTCACTAAGGTCGTAACCGTACACCTTTCTCCCCGTGTAAACGAATTCTCTGATCTCTGCCATGAAAAAAATAAAATCAATAGGTTGTGTTACTTGACTGACTTGCCCAAGTCACCCCAATCAATCATGCTAGTGTTGATAGAAAAAATGACACGGTCAAACTTTTTAAGGCCATGTTATTACCAGACTATCCAGTGAGTAAAAGGAGATTTTGTGTAGAAAATATGTTCTTTGTACAAATTGATTCGGCGAGTGCTCCGATGCAAACGCCGGACTATCTAGTGATCATAGTTAAATCCTCGCTAAAAATATGTTCTGTGCAAGAATTAGTCCGTGAGACATGTGCAAGAATTAGTCCGTGAGACATGTAATGAACGCCGGATTATCTGGTGAGCATGTGGATGATTTCTCAAAGAGAATTGCTCTCTGGAAACATCATGTGCATGTTCCGTTAAATACACCGAAATATCCATGAGTTCAAAGGTGGTTTGTATGAGAAGTTTTGCTCTCTGGAAGAAATCGTCCAGTGAAAGCATCCGTGAGGCGCTAGATTATCCGGTGAATGTAAAGATGATTTTGTGCAGAGAAGTTTGCTCTATGGAAAAATTAGTACGGTGTGTTATCTGGGATAGTGCCAGATTATCCGGTGTGTGCAAATGAGATTTTTTTGTCGAAAATTGATTCTATGAAAAATCATCCGGTGAAGCTTCCGATGAGTTCATTTTAGCCATTGTAACGTCTGGTATATGTTAAGGCGCAGTTTAGGGTTCCAATCGAATTAAACTCGCCTAAAGGTCCGGTGTTTAGAAATTTGTTCTTATTGGAATATCCGGTGTTCAAACTAAATCCGAGTCGGTTTGGATTCGAAAATATGTTCGGATTTCTTTCACGTTTTAGCCGATCAGAACATGTTTAGAGTTGGAATAGATTCTTACTTTGATTCTCGACCAAGATCACGTCCCCTTATAAATAGTTGAGGGTCACGGTTGATTGAAAAAATAACTCAGTCAATTGTAACTATTGGGTCTATCTTTTTTTATTTTACTTTATTTTTCTGCACTTTATGGTAGTTTTAAAGTGGTTTCGCTGCTACTTTGAATCTCCGTGCTTTGGATAATAGTTCTTTATTAATTTACTCATAAATGGTTCGAACAGCGATCACAATGTTACCGATCGAAATCCTTTATTTGTTTGTTTATAAATAAGTTGCATGATACTAGTATGAAAAACTATAGTTATTCAGAATCTATATGTTAACGTGGGATTGCTAAATTTCTCGCCCACCAGGTAGTAGAGCAGATGACATGTCGCTTCTTTGACGGGCGCGTTTCTTGCATGCAGTCCTCCTGACATCTTGATTTGCGCCGTGCTCTCTGCTCTGCAGGTCGTCAGAGAATCGTCGGGGAGCAATAGCACCGTAGGCGCCGCGCCGGCGATCCAGATCCCTCCGCCGCGGCCGAAGAGGAAGCCGGCCTACCCGTACCGGCGGAAGATGGACGGCGCTTCCAAGAAGCACGTGCCGGCGCTCAAGCAGCTGGAGAAGCCGGCGGCACTCCGATTGCAGTCCCTGCGCGAGCAGGACGACGGGTCGCCGACGTCGGTGTTGACCACGGCGAAGGCGGTGTTGCGAGCGGACGCGTTGGTTAGCGTGTTCTCGAACAGCTCGGGCGGCAGCAGGTCGGCTCCGTCAGCTGCCGGTTCGAATGAGCATGGCAACGGTGGCGGCTCGCCGGCCTCGTCGGTGGACAGAGAGGACGGCAGCCTAACGTTAAGTATAGCAACCGCTGAGTTGGCTATGAGAGCGCCAAATATCAAGGTATATTCCTTCTTTTCTTAGGCAGTTAGGTAGCAGACATGATATAAGTAGTGACTCTGAAGCATAAGTTCTTTCAATTTGGTGAGAAATAAGACATCCCATACCATGGTAGCAATATAAAGTCTCTAAAAGATGATAGCGCAGTATAAATGTCAATTTTTCAGACAAGAAAATGTTAGAAACATCGCAAGCAATTCTGCTGACACCACTTTAAAGTCTCAAGACACAGAATTTAGATATCTCTGGATCATAAATTTGTGCTTATGTTATGCCCTTGTGCTGTTTTATGTGGAAATAATGTGCTCTGCATGAATGAACTGTCCCCTTCAAATTCTAACATGTTTCTGAAACGTGAATTTCAGGCGTTCGGTGATGCAAAAGAAGTGTCTTGTATAGGATCAGAATCTTCAGTCTTCAAGCTGTTTGGAAAGAAAGTTGTGGTGAATGATTCCTATGACTATGAGCACCTACAGAACGGCAGAGACCTGAAAATGGATTCTTCCCCTGCGACTGCGAGGGTTGCCCAGGCAACCAGAAATGCAATTCATTTTGGTGCCGCAGAAGGGAACTCGTGGAATACATGTCCGAGCAGCAGGCAGCAGCTCATGAATTTCCTTCCCCAGCCGGACGGTTTCGCCGCGCAAACCGTCGTGCCATGGCTCGGCTACAACGGGAGCCTGCCTTGCGCGCTGTTCTACCCGCAGGCGGTGGCTTCGAATCAGAAGCACCAACCTTCAGATGCTCTGGATCCCAAAGGCATGCAGAGGGAAGGATCGTTGACAGGCTCGAACACGGCCTCCAGCTTCGTTCCAACAGGGTCGGCGCCACAGAATTCAGACGCCGCGGAGTCTCACGGCGGGCAAGAAAACACCAGCGAAAGCGACACGGCGCCTGCTGTTCCACCGCTAACGAAGTGCGCGAACTCGGCTTCCTTCAGCCGGAGAGGGTTCTTCCCGTACAAGATATGCGCGGCCGAGAGCGAGGCGTCGCGACCGGTGGCGCCCGGAGAGGAGACCGACGGCGAGCTGACGAAGCTGTGCTTGTAACATCTGAAGCATAACTGAGATAACTCACGGTATATATTTTGGATTGCTCCGGTCTCTTGAGCTGCTCATATGGCTCTGCTCCAGGGAGCTGATCAGCCTGCCTGCCACTTCTCTGAAGCAGCTGGAAACCACATCAGTTTTCCAGAAATGGGGGAGCAATCCTGGTTCTTACTCCTCAGTGTATAGACACGTACGATATGTAATATCCCACTTTTGTTCACTGTGTGATCGTGTAATTTTGCGGTGTTTTTGCCCCAACTTGAGAGATTCAGGGATCAGTAGCTGCTTGCACAAAACCTGGATCAAAGATAGGCCTGTTTGTCATAGTCTGGCAACATGTAAAACTAGGCCTGTACTATCTCAACGAAATGTAACGGGCACGAGACGAACAGAATGTTGTACCTCCTCAAGAAGCAGGGAGGGACATTGATTGACATGAGGCCATGTACAGTATAGAAAAAGTATGGCAATTTCGTAATTATGTATGTCTGTTTATCATAGTCTGCCCACATGTAGAACGTTGTACCTCCTCCAGAAGCAGTGAGGGACATTGGTTGACATAAGGCCATGTACAAAGTAGAAAAAGTATGCGGTTTCGTAATTATGTATGTAACTAATCCTCTTTTCCCTTGTACCCTTTTCCCTAATTGAGTCCCGTAATTGAATGCACCGCTGATCAGCGATCTCTCCTTGTCCCGTTCTTCTCTAGGGCAGTAGGCGAGCTGCTGAGCAGCGATCTGTTTCCCATCCCATTCTCCTCTAGTGATATCGGCAGGGCGGACTTGCGTCAGGTGAGGAGAGGAAATTGGTACTGGCATTCTTGTTTACAGGTTCTTCTTTTTGTTCTTTGGGTTGAAGAAGCTTCGTTTCTCTCACCTCCTCGGCAGACTCCTTGTGGCACCGGCGTCGAGGGAGATCATGGATCCGACGGTCATGGCGCAGCCGCGGAGGTCCGGGACTTGGCGTGGGGAGACCTCCTGCGGCGCGGAGGCACGGCTGTGCTTGGCGGCACCAGTCGGCGGTAAGAACGGTTGATGTTATTTACTGAATCTAGTGTTGCTGTAGACCTATATAACCGCTATGTCCTAGAAGCATCCCATATCAGTAATCACCGATGGTGACCTTGTAATGCAGAGGCCTATTGCAACAATCTTGCCATATTGCAACCACAAGCTGTGCACTTGAAACATTGAGCAAAACATAATACGTGGTTTCCATAATTCTGAAATCAGCCAGGAATTCAGACAGTTTTTATATGACACTTGCTTGACACATGAGTTTGAGACAAAAATGGGTTGCATTTAGAGAACGAAACAAAATTTCCAGCGAGCATACATGCAGGGGCAAAGCTGCATGTTCCCACCCGAGTGCACTGGCACTGGAGAAAAATAAAATCTCAATTATTGGTAATTCAATTTCATCTCTTGTGTAATATCTAGATTCAAATATGTTCACCACTTTTTTCAACAAAGTAAGTTTTATTTACTCTTATCGTCGTAACAATGAGATATAATCATATAAGAGTTTACTCCCGATCTCTACATTGCAAAGATGCATACAACCCGAATGATAAAAAAAAACCAAAAACATAAAGAAAACCTCATATGAAAAGTAAGCTAGAAAAGAGCCATATTGTGGTGATGGATTCATGATCCGCGGTCTAGAATCTCATCCATGTTTGTCAAAGATTGCTCTGACGCTTGCTCCAGTTAGGTAATATTGTTGCTACCATCCCTTGAGTGTTCCACCATTAAAATCCAGACTAAGTACAGAGCCAATATGTACATACATATATAACCTGCAAAGAAAATGAAACTTATCTCTTATCTCTCCTACTTAAAAAAAAGGTAAGGTGTGATCCGTCTGCCAGAATATCCATCTGGGATTCCTCTGCCCGCCCGCTCTGTTTTGCCCGATCGTCTGCCCTCCTTCGTTCACCCAACGAATCGCGCCCGTTTCATGTTTGCTCCTCGCGCCGCCGCCTTCGCTACTTGATCCTCCCCCTCCTCGTGCTCGCTCTCGCCCTCCTCTTCCTCCTCCTCTCCTCGTCCTCCCCCTCCACCTCCCGCCTCTCCAGCCCCCTCACCTCTGCTCTGATTCCGCTTCCTCCTTGCCCACGGCCGCCGCCCCTCCCACCCCCGTCAAGATCTACATGGTGGTGGTGGTGGGGAATTGATGGGGGTGGGAGGAGGGGTGTCGACGTTGGCACTGGTGCCGGCGGTGGAAGAGGCAGGGAAAGAGGGGGAAGGGGAGGTGGCGCGTGAAAGTGAAGCTGAGCAGGGTGGTGGTGGTGTTGTGGGTGTTGGCGACAGTGGTGTTGTGGGCGGGGCTACACTGGTGCTTTCGGCATGCGGCGCTACGCAAGGCAGAGGAGGGGCTCGTTACTATGTGCGAGGAGCGCGCCTGCATGCTACAGGAACAGTTCATCGTCTTCGTCAATCAACGCCGAGCTCCACCACAAAAGCGAGCCTCTTGCAGCTTCACGATACGTGCTTCACTACTAAAGGGATTGAGGTTAGTCCAACTGACTTCAGTAATGATTGGACATAGGCCAAAATTTATCTTTGCGCTTTCGTATGTCACTTCTTATGTATGTTTTAGTGGTCCAACATGTACTCAGAGCCCATTTTCACGCAACACACGCACACAAGCGATTATAGAGGTGTGTTGCATGAAAATAGGTATCAGAGTACGTGTTGAACCACTAAAAGATAACCAAAAAGTAACATATCGAAGTGCAAAGATAGATTTTGGCAGCACAACAATTTACCACCCAAACTGGTTTAGATACGCCTTCACCAAATCCAAATCAACTTACTTACAGGTATTACCACAGTTCACATGATAAGAGATGATACATCATCAAACGAACTCTGTCACGCACCACTAAATATGTTAGATAGGGCCCAACTATTAGAATAGATTTAATAAACAAGAGTGTAGCTATATAATACAGTTGAGAAAAATAGTATAATTTTTCAATAAGATCAAATGAAAATGTAGTTTTCTGAAATATGTTTTTAAGTATATGTAGTTTTATTATATAAAAGATAGGAAAAGTATAATTTTGTAACATAGCTTCTTAAAAGTATAATTTTGGGATAGTTTTAACGATTTTAGTGCTGTTTTATAAAATTTACCTTAAAAAATGTACAGGGACGCCTTTCCGAACTCGAAAGTTCAAGAGAAATTTTCCGAAGTCCAAATTGGGTACTATTCCCTTCTAGAAGCGATACCACCGATGCGCGGTTTCGTAGCGGCGGGGGCTAGAGGGGGAGAAGGAGGCGGCGGCGCGCCACGGGAGGGGAGAGGCGCCGTCGGCCGAGGTGCCGCGCCAAGGACAACAGGCGTCGCCGTGGTGGGAAGCGCCCAGGCGGTAACGCGAGCAGCCAATCCGGTACGTCTCTGCTTTGTATTGTTTGTCCCCGATTGAACTAGGATTAGGGAAGAAATGGCAATACATGATCCAAGCATAACCCTTATATGAATGATCACCGATTGGAGCGGCCAACGAATTTACTGTTGCGTCAGGAAACTGAATTACAGATAGCGTCGTGACACCTATCGAACCCCGACCCCCAGTTAGCCTCATCCACGGTGTGTAGAATTGTATTGAGGTGAAGCAAAACCACTACTAGGAAGCAAGTACAATGTAGTTGCGAAATCTACTACTAGGAAGCAAATAATAAGGTGCGAGGTTGTGTGCATCAAACAATGCAGAGGCCCGAACAGTTTCTTTCCCATTGTCTAAAAAAGAGAGCAAATTATGATTTCTGAACTCATATGCTCCCATGATTCCTTCTACCTCATCTATCCTAAGCCTTTACTGAACAGTATCGCCTTGCAGTATCCATGTCCTATTAATATTGTGACAAAAGAACTGGTTACTTCTGTACATTTTGCTTTTGGAGATTATGCTGCCAGGCACTGCATGCTATTGTACTTTGCAAATACAATGCTCTCGTTCTCTTCCCACCATTTCTGCGCCTCCTCCTCGCCAAAATGCTTCCGACTGCAAGATCAATTATGAGAAAGTTATTGCAAAATTATTAAGCCATGCGTGATGGTAGAAAAGTATCGCCAAAGTTTTCAGGAGTTCACCTGAACCGGATGCGCTTGATGCCCTTCTTACCACTGGGGGATGTAACAACTGTAACATACACCCCACGCTCGATTTGCTCGATCACACCATTGGAATCAGTAGGAGCAATTGAGCTATCTGTTCCCCCATCATAACCTCTGCTGCTATTGGAGTTTCTTCTGCCATTCTGATGCACACCTGAGTCATCCACCAGAACAATATTCGAAGATGGTGTCATATCCACTTGCTCTATGATGTGTAGATCCCTGTTTAGCTGTGGAAATCTGCCGGTGACAAGAGTTTTGTCAGGTGGGTCAGGCAATTCAGCTTTTACTGGTTGTCCAGTGGTGATGCTGATAGGTACGATACTGGAGTTGTCTAGTTCCAGACCATATGAAAGTTTCTTTGACAAAGCATTCCTCTGCACAAGTTTGCCGAAGATAACTCATTTTACATCAGACAGAAATTCTAAATAGGTTGGTATTTGTGATAGGTCAGACTTATACCTGATTTGTTAAAATCTTTATAATGTCTTTTGCGGCTTTGCACTTTGTAGCCTCATCCCCGACAATCAACCAAGTTTCCTCAACTTTTTGTTTATACAACTGAACCTTCAGGCTCCTATGCCGGCATTCTTCCTCTAGAGTGGTTACCTGCTTAGATATGAACAAGATCACCATATCTGTCACAGCAAATCAATGCTTTCCAACGTAGAAATAGAATAAAAACAAAACAATCATTTGGTAGAACGATACACGAGTTAACAAAAGGCTCTAGAAAAAAAATGTTACAGTAATTACCTGTGCTCGAAGCTGTTTCACCTCCTCCAGCAGTATCTTTTCCATCAATTCCTGTTCTTTTCGCCTATCATTAGCAGCTTGTGGCAAAGAGATAGCAGTCTTTTGTGACACTGGATCATGCATTCTCCCTATACAAGAAACATCGACTGTCTGTTTCTTTGATGTCAACCAATATGGAATGCTGTCTCGTGCACATTTGAATTGATTGGGACAGTCGACATGCCCCCACCACTGTTTCCTCACTTGATTCGAAGTGACCAATTCCTGGCTTTTCTGGTTGGGACTTTGTGCCGAGGCCATTTTTTCCATGATAAAATTTGCCTCCTTTAATATGCGCGATAACTTTGGTGTGTATGTTCTTATTTCTGGTAAAGATGTTTCTTCTTTTTGGATCTTTGATCCAAAACTCGTTTTGCTGTGCTCTGCAATTTTATTCAGCTCATTGAAGCAAGCATCACAAACACGACACCTTTTGGTTTTATCTGATGCAAGAGCTGCCCTTGTAACCTTGTTGCTGCTGCAGGAATTGCAGAACATGGAACCACAGTTGTAGCAGTTGTGCTTCTTCCTTGTAAACCGAAATGCCAACCGGCAACTGCTGCATACAGATTGGTCGTTGCTTGAGATTGACTTATGCACACAAATTGCAACACTGAAATTGGAACAGCAAGCTATACTGTCCACCTGTTTATCTTCCAGGGCCTCCACTAGAGTTGGGGAGCTCTTGTCAACATAATCACCTAAACCAAGTTGCCCTTCTGTGCCTTTGCCCCACGTAAACACTTTCCCATTCATTGTCAAGACTGTGACATGGGAAGTGCCGCAGGATATCTCTTTGACAAACTCAGTCTTAAGTGGCCCTTCAACCATACAAATAGCTGTGTTCTCAGATCGAGGGTTCCCTAATTGTCCATGTTCCTTGCTTCCAATGGTAAAAACAACACCTGTTATTGTAAGCACAACGGTTAGTGACGTACCGCAGGATACCTGAGCAAAATCACAGTCAATGAGTGACTTGACACAAGTTGGCACAAGCTTCGACTTTTTGTCAATATGGCCCAGCTTCCATCTAGCTGCATCACCCCACGTGAACAGCTTCCCACCAGGAGCATTGCTCTTGAGAGTGCATGATGTTTCCACAATGGCAGCTGTGTGCCATGGTCCACACGCAACAGACTTGGATCTTAATCCTCTCAAGGACTCCACTTGTTTTGGCCGAGAAACACTGCATGTGTTACCATGCCCAAGAACTCCAAATGTCCCATCTCCATATGTGAACAGCTGACCAGAGGAGGATATGATAGCTGTGTGCCACTGACCACATGCAATCTTCGACACAGAGATGCCGTCCAAAGTACCAATCAGTTTATGCGGGAACCACTGGCTTCTTTGACACTGATCATTCCACAACCCTAGGCTATGAATCCCTTCTCCCCATTCATAAAGTTCTCCTGAAACTGAAACCGCACATGTGTGCTTTGCTCCAAATGCAATAGCCTTCACTGGTGTAGAGGCAAGAGATTCAATGATTTTAGGATGAGAGACACTGTCACTTGTTTTGTGTCCCAATCTCCCCCCGTTCTCCTCACCCCATGAGAATACCTGGCCTTGCTTAGTAACTATTGCTGCATGTTTCTCTCCACAGGCAATGCTCTGCACATCAAGAATCTGTGCCGATTTCAATAACCTCGGAAGTGAAACATTGGCTCTTGATACATGTCTATGATTTAACATACTACCCAGAACATCCCCCCAGACAAAGATGTCCTTCAGAGAATCTGATGCTGCATGTGATCCCTCAGATCGTTTGAGTTTAGGCATTTGGGTGATTCTTTGGTCCTTTGTTTTTTCAGCAGATTGTATGTCCCTCAAATTGTTTTTTACTCGATTTACAACTTCGGGACTAATCTTTTCCAAGTAGGAATCTAGCTCTGACCATGCTCTTTGTCTTGGAGAAAAGAATGGTTCTGAGCAATCCAGTTTACTGTGCAAGAACCTGTTCTGTATCAACCTAGGACTGCCATATAGCGAGTGTGCCTTCATGAATAAATCAATTGGATAAGTTTCCATTTGTACTAAAGTAAAAGCAAGATGCAATGAGCACATATGGACAATTGGAATGGCTATTTACAACCAATCATCAGCCATACTCCTATACTTAATTGCAAGATATATGAAAATGTCGCTCCTCAAAGTATACACAGTTAAAGAGCTTGTTGAGCATCTTAGTTTGAATGTCATTAGTGTTCTTTTTTCGAACCGGCAAGAGAACTGCCCATCATTAAATTAAGAAAGGAAAGATGGGGCCACAGGGAAACCCCGCAGAACACAGTCCAAAGGAAAACAAGAAAAGGTAAACAACACACACAACAAAACTACACTTAACTCCAGCGTGCCCGTAACAGAAAGGGGCGACCCCAAACCTACTGCGCCTTAGGCCATAGCATGCTCAGATACCGAGCACCCGCTGCACACCACAGCACGGCCTCTTCTCTGATGGCCCTAAGGAGACCCTGCGCGCTTGGGCTCATGCCCTCAAACGCACAACCATTACGATGTTTCCAAATGAACCAAGCCACCAGCATCACCAAGGAGTTGAACCCCTTGCGTTGATTTTTGTCGAGTTGCTGTGCAGCAAGTCGCCACCAGTCTTGAAAGGAGGCCAAGTTCATGCTCGCCGGCGCCACACGTTGTAGACCAACCTCCTGCAAGGAGTCTACCCAAAACTGTCTGGCGAAGACACATTCGACGACCAGAAGGTGTGAAATGGTTTCTAGTTCGAAATCACAGAGAGGACACAAATCAGGATGAGGCAACTAGCGTCGTGCTAGGTGATCGGCTGTCCAACATCGATTATGGCAAGCCAACCAAATGAAGTACTTCACTCTAGGAGGCGCCCAAGATTTCCACAACCTCTTCCACGGCTCGAAAGTGATACGACCGGTGAAGAAGGTCATATATGCCGAGTGAGTAGAGAAGACGCCGGACATCGAGCCCATCCATCTATACGTATCCTCCACCTCATCCTGTAGCTCAAACTCTGAGATGAGGTCCCATAAATTGAAGAACTCAGCTAAGACCTAGACCGATGCAACCCCTCTAATGTCATTGACCAAGACTCTGTTTGTGAGGGCTTGTTGGACAATCCGACTATTTGTAATGCGCTTGGGCACTAAAGTGAGCACATGAGGGGCCAAATTAGCAACTGACTTCTCCAAAATCCAGCGATCCGTCCAGAACATAGTGCTAGAACCATTGCCAACTTCAGAACACATCATGATAAAGAATAAGGCCACAGAATTTGCAGGGACTGAAACTCCAAGGCCAGCCCAAGGCTTGTGAGGATCTGATTTCAACAATCACAAGTACTGCATCCACAATGCCCAACCAAGAACCTCAAGATTGTGAATGCCCAGGCCCCCAAGCTCCTTAGGCATGCAAACTTTGCTCCAAGCTTCTCTTGTGAGCACCAATAACATCCCTTCGGCCTTTCCACAAGAAGGCTCTCCTTCTCTTGTGATCACTTTGATTACCCACTTAGGAATATCCAACGCCATCAATTGGAAATTGGAATGGCTGTGAGAACCGCCTGGACAAGTGTTGCTCTGCCAGCAGGATGGATTAGAGCAGCCTTCCAGGTCGGTAGCTGATCAACAACCTTATCCACTAGGGGCTGCAATATAGATTTTGTGAGTTTCTTCACGGAGAGGGATAGCCCTAGATAAGTGCAAGGAAACTCAGTGATATCACATCATAGTTCACCACGCACAACGTCAATTTCAGTCTGCACGCACTGGATCAGAGTCACAGGACACTTGTTAATTTTTGTCCGTAACCCGGAAGCCTCGCCAAAACACTGAAGAATCCTTTTGACAGCATCAAGCTCCGCAGCAGCAGGTCTCAAAAACAGTACCACATCATCAGCATACAATGATACTCGATGATTGAGTGCTCTAGTGGAGAGAGGTTGGAACAGACCGACCTCACAAGCCTTATGCAGAACTGGGTTCAAGACATCCATAATAAGAATAAAAAGCATTGGCGAGAGTGGATCCCCTTGCCTCAAACCCCTCTGATGATGAATTAACTCTTTAGGATCGTCATTCAGCAAAACCTGAGTAGAGGCCATAGCAAGCAAATTACTTAGCATATTACGCCAACATTCACTGAAACCCAAAGACCTGAGAACCTCTAGGAGAAAACTCCAGGACACTGAATAAAATGCCTTAGATATGTCCAGTTTCAGCAACACTCGAGATTTCTTTTGCTGATGTAAGAAACGGTCAGAGTTCCGCACCAATAAGAAGTTATCCTGTACACAACGGCCACGAATGAAAGCGGTTTGATTAGGAGCAACCGGAGCATCCAACTTCGGAGCGAGCCTTCTTACCATAATTTTGGTCACCAGCTTGGCGAAACTATGGATTAGACTTATGGACCTATAATCTTTCACTTCTATAGCATCCGGTTTCTTCGGCAATAGGGTTAGGAAAGCTGAATTCAGAAGATGGAGCTTCCTCCGATCTCCTTTCTGAACAGCAGCAACCGCATCCACAATGTCCTCTTTAATAATAAGCCAACAAACCTGGTAAAACCTACCGGTAAACCCATCCGGACCTGGCACTTTGTCCAAGGGCAGTTGCTTAATTGTGTCCCAAATTTTTGTCTCAATGATAGGATCATCAAGGGCCGAGAGTTCATGAGGAGGCTGGTAGAAGGATGCAAGGTCAAAAGTGACTGCCCTCTCTTTAGTCGAGTCTAACAAGTTAGTATAAAAATCCAAAATAACTTTGTGGTTCTCCTACTCACTTGTGATCAATTGGTCATCAAGCTTTAGTTTAGATATAAAAAATTTACGTTTTCTATGGCGAGCTTGGGAGTGGAAGAAAGCAGTATGTGCGTCATCCTCCTTCAGCCACCCAATATAAGAGTGAAGGCGAGCGCGAGCGATTGTACGCTCCAGGGATGCTAGTCCGAAGCTATGCTTCTTAAGTTCCCTGCGCAACCATTCTTCTTATATAGACAGAGGCTTGATATCCTGAACGATCTCCAGTCTGTGAAGGATCTCTTTGGCCCACAACAACTGTGATTTGATATTACCCACTGTTCGTTGACTCCAAGATTGCAGTGCCCGGTCAAGTTTCGGAATTTAACAGTAAGATGACCGAGAGGGCAGGTTTCAACAACCGATTCTGACCAAGCTGCCTGAACAACCTCTTGAAAATTGTCCATTCTAGGCCAATACCCTTCAAAGCGAAAGCGCCTTTTCCCCCTCATGTTATCCCAAAGCTCAAGTATCAACAGACAATGGTCCGATATAAGAGAGGCTACACTTTGCAACAAACAATCCGGGAAGAGAAGGTCCTAATCTGGTGTGCAGAAAACACGTTCGAGCCGCATGAGCATGGGCGCCTCCCGCTCGTTGGACCACGTATATTTTCTACCAATTAAAGGCAGCTCCTGTAGTTCGATGTCATCAATAGATCTTCGCAATCTACCCATCATTGCTTGATTAATATTGGTGTTATTCTTGTCTTCGGCCCTGTATATCATATTGAAGTCTTTGGCATAAAGCACGAACGTCCCTTAACTCCTGCAAGAACAAGACCTTTTGTGGATCTGCTTGAGGTTCGTACACGCCGGTTAGCCACCAGTTGGGGCCATCATCCGTGGTGAAATGGACAGAAACTGAGTATCTATCAGTACGCGACCCTATGGCCCGACAAGCTGCACTTTTTCAAGCGATCAAGATGCCACCTCTGGTTTCGTCAGCTGGTAAAGCTTCAAACTTATCAAACTCAGACCCAAGGGCTGAAAGCAAATGCTGACGGGATATGCTTGCAAGCTTTGTTTCTTGGAAACAAACTATGTCAGCCGACGAAGAAAGGACCATTTCACGGATAGAATTGTGCCGCACTCGCATATTAAGCCCGCGAATGTTCCAGATCAAAATAGAAGATATATCCATTATGAGGAGAGCAAAAACCGACCAAGAGAAAAAAGGATACCCCCACCTATAGGGACACCAGCACAGCCTTGGATAGCATTTCACACAATTCGGGAAGCCTCCACCCGAAGAGTGCTGCTAGGGCCTCTAAATGCCGCCGCGAAATTGGTTGCTCAAAAAGCTTGGCATAGCATTGTTGCGCCTGTTCATCCATCTGTTCCCATTCAGCTAGAATCCCAAGGATGCACATGATCCTCACTACCGTGCGACGCCGAGGAATGCGCATCGCACGTTTGTCGCTTATTCCAGCGCAGGATGAAGGCAGGTGAACCCTAACACCCTCGGGTCATTGGGCACTTGAGCAGGCCATCAACCGGGCGCATGAGATGTTTTACGAATTTCGTCGCCAGAGGTTCAGCAGGCCGGGTCGATGGTGCAATGTCTTGTAGCGTGAGTGCGAAGGAGCAAGTTTGTCCACTAGCCCTCCTTGAGTAAAAGATGTCACAGGTTTTGGGCTTGTATCTGTTATGTCGGTCACAAGCAGCAGTAGCCTGTAATGGGTGTGCAACCTAGGCATACCCCCTGCGCTGGCATCCACAGGGCCGACGGTTATCCCACTACCAGACGCATCGGCCACTGCTTGGGCCCCTGCGCACTCACGGGGCTTGTCAGACGAACTTGTCGTCGGGTGGAAAACCCCTGACAGGGCGGGCGTGGAGTCAAGGTGTGTGTTACAGGTTGAGGCGGCAGCAATTGGGGGAGAGAGGGACAGGCAACGAGGCGTCACATCCAACGAGTTGGTTGGCTATGACATTGGAGGTGCCTCAGTTTCTGGAGCATCGTGGCAAGGAACCAGAGGGGTGTCGATGTCCACCTCTGACTTCCGCACAGCCAACGTAGCTGCGGGCCTGAAGACTAGCAAAGGCATGGGCGGGCTCAATGGTTACGGAGTGGCCGAGCGGTGGTCGCCTGTGAAGGTCTGGCTAGCAAACATTTCAAACATAACGGGGTCACATGGCAGTAGCATCGAGGCGGGTGAGCCAGCAAAAAAGCATTTCGGCAGTTGAAGGAGATCGTAGTCTGCCTGGTTTGAAGCAGGGATTGAAGTCACACTTCGCTGCTTGGGGTGAGGCGCGAAGAATGTGGCCACCAGGGATGCAAAAGGCACCTTGGGCCTTCACTCGGTGGAGCGCTTGGAGCTCCCCTGAACATCATGTTGTAGGCGTTGCTCTGGATTAGCAGTAGGAGGAAAATTGTCCCTGCGGCAGGCCTCCCCACGATGCCTGGAGTCGTGCCTTCCACGGTGGTGACGGCTATGGATGCAATCCCTTGCATCTCGGTCATCCCTGGTGCCGTCAACTCTGCCCCCATCGGTCCTGGTTGCTTGCCCTGGAAATGCAGGTGAGTGGCAAGCACTTTGGCTCGACGCCTCCATCAGGGACACCATAAGCACAGTCCAAGATGTGCTCCCAACGCCTGTTCGGATCTCCGCTGTCCTTTGGGCTATCAGTGAGAAAGGTTAGATCATGGACAACTTCAAGGTGTATGAACAACCTATAGGTGTGGCCATTCTTTGGTCCAAGTGGTTCCTCGGAGTGGATTTGCACCATCGGCAGCGGAGTTGATGTGGGAAGAAGCTCACTGCCCCCCTCAGTAATAGTGAGCCAGACGATCCTCAGGATGTGGCTTGGGTTGCTGCACCAAGCCCAAAGGTCGTAGGTCCTTGTGCGTTCCATTATTCTCGAGTGCTCTTCTGCGTAGTGCATGGAGCAACTCTTACCTACCACCATAGCAGCAATCTCTTCTGACCAAGCATGCAGTGGTAGGCCTTCAATTCTGAGACGAACATGGAAATCTAGGTGAGTTGGAGTTTGCAATCCTTCTATCTGTCCAGGCAGCAAACTAGAAGTCGCACCCGTGGTAGGAGAGGCGCCGCTTTCGCACCACCTCGTCGCAGTCTGCTGGTTGCTGAAGATGACCGAAAAGTCTTCAAGATGATGCTTAACGATCTGGCAATGGTGCACGCAGACGCCGAATTGTTTCGTCAGAGCATCACTAAGGTGGTAGGGCTTGGTCGTCGACGACGGCCAGGAACCGGCTAGCCAGCAGACCGTGGCCCTAGCGAGGAGGCGGTTCAACCGGCGCGCGACGCCGTCGGAGGCAGAGATGGCCGCGAACTCATGAAGTGGTCGTGCCGCTGGATCGCCCCGGAAGGAAGCCATTCAGCCTTCAAGTGGTGAAACTTGCGATGGTGGTGTCCGGAGCCGCGCCACGGGCAGTCGCTGCATCGAAGCGCCAGCGAGCAGTGCTTGTTTGTAGGAGAGCTGGCTTGATCGGGTAGGTGTGGATGGCAATCTGGCGATCCTGCTCGTGCTGGTTTTGTGGGACGTCAGTTTGCAGTCAGCTGCACGGTGACCTGACTTCCAACAGTGCCAACATTTTGTTGGATCTCTGCAACTAAACACTGTGTGGTCTTGTGCGAAGCAGTTAAAACACCTTCCCTCTGCCTTTTTTTAGAGCTCTGAAGATGCGTTACGCCGAGCAGCTAGCCTGGCTAGTGTGGCGCATGGTGAATGGAATCTTTCTTTGTGCCACCAGTATCTATTTTCACGGAGTGCCAATCATCCTGCTCAGTGGAAATTTCACAAGCCCATAGCTTTGGATGCTCTGTTGCAGCTGAGGTCTTAGAGTATGGGGAGTCATGCTCTTGGGTGTGGCCAAACTGGCAAGAACCTCTACCTTGGTTGTCTTCGAGTTGAATGTTGTATGTCCTTCTCGGTGACAAGTTGTTTGTTATCATGGGCGAAGTTAGAACAACAAACCCCTTCCCTTTGCTCGTAATGGAGATGCACTCTCGTTGCAGGAACGACTGGGCATGATGCGGCTCTGGTTGACACTAGTCAGGACGTCGTTTGTGAGCCCTTTGTGGTTGTAGATCAGGCTATTGAGCAGAGTAACCTTCGGTGTAGGCCGATTCCATGACAGGAGGCCTATTGGAGATGAAGTTGATGACAGGTGGTGGTGGACGCTGCTGTAAGCCCCCAAATGGAGCTTGAGGCCGGATCGCCAAAGGGGATGGCTCAGATGGCTCATCGTCAGTGGAAGGCTTGGTCGCCAGCGTGCCAACACTCTGCACCGGTCGTCGAACTGCGGATTCAATGCTTGCAACCACGTTCTCCTACCGTAGAGGTGCGCAAAGGGAAACGGGATGTAGAGCTGAGGCCTCTGGAGTTGAAAGCGCTCCAGGTTTGCATGTAGCATCGACCACGACTAGCTCGAGGGAGGCAAGATCTGGCCGCAGCATGCACAAATCCAGCTTTGGATGTTGCGACTCCGTGAGGTGAAGCTCATTTAAGGCGGCACAGTGCAACAACGTGCCTTTTAGCTCTTGGGAAGCGGATCTGCAAGCGGACTATATGAACAACAAATCCATGGCGTCTACTGCCTCACCTGAGAGTTCCTGTGACGAGGAAGCCGAGCCCACCAGAGGTGGCACTGGTGTGGTGCCAACCTTGCCATCGGACTTGGAAGTGGATGCCCCTTTGGCCAGCGCGAAATGTGGGCGAATCTGCATTTCTCGCAGGGTTGGCATTGGGCGAACGATCTCCGAACCTTGCAGAGAACACTAACAACGGTTAGGAGGGGCCGGGCGAGTGGATTTACAGGCTGAATATGTGGATTTCAGGTCGGGATTTGGGAAGCTGAGGATCGTCGCGGAGGCAGGCGAGTCGTCGGAGGCTCCCAACGTTCAAACATTTTCCCCTATCCCCATCCACTGCATGTCATTAGTGTTATATTGTTATCATCATTTTCAGATGGGAAATAGTTAAATGAAACATTTTCATCATAATCTAACAGGTCTACTATCATCATCAATGTAACCTTAGCACGACCTAATATGTCCATCATCGATACGTCCTTTTCTCAAGCCTAGAGATCAGAACATGGTACTTAGTGTACTATAACTCTATAAGTGATGTGGATGTGATAATTTTTACTAGAAACATATTATATCTTGAGGATGGAGTAGCATCGTACACGCATATGTTATCTATATGGTAGGTTTAATAACTGTCATGATATAAATAAGGTATGTGTGGATATTTCAGACAGTTCATCAAACGCGAAAATTATTTTCGGATTAGGAAAGAATCCTCTGAATAACACAATCCAAGAAGGTTACGCTCAAGACTCTGAGTGTTGTACGCCTCCCTAACCCAAATATATATAGAGGGGAGGGGATACATCAGAGAGGAAAAAAAGAAGAAGAGGACAATCCAGAGAGAGGACCAATCAGAAGCCATACGAGGTAGGATAAAAGTAGAAACAACACACTGAGGTCCACAACAAATTCAAGGCATAATCAAATTCATCCGATAAGAGCTTTAGGATTTAGAACACGACAAAACTCGCTAAGATTCATAGGAGTAGATCTAGACACACCCCATTGTAATTGACTTCTCCTAAGATTAATCAAGGCAACGTAAGTATTTGCATAATCAACTTTACTAATCGTTAACAATAAAATTCACAAGCTATGTCAAATTCACACTTAGACAAATCTATCATGTTCTTGCATATAAATCACTACATGCATGAATTTTAGAATGAACCTTTGTGAAATTTCTTGAATCATCTGCAGCGAAGAGCCTACTCCTTTGCTGAATATAGCTAGGAGGGCTATTTGTGCAGCTGTTTATCCTACGGCTGTTTGTTGAGTTAACCAGAAGTAATGGGGTGTTTGGAGCTGATATTAAGGCTGTCAGGCCTAGATACCAACATTCAACTTGATCTCTATCTTTGCAGACCTGGGTAAACATGATTGCAAAAAAAAGAGAAAACATTATATAAGTTGACTTTTAGTAACAAAGAGATCACGAACTCTAAACAATATGGCCTACTGAGGAAATACCAAGTCAAGTGAGGATTCACCGTTCTTGTATATAACTGACAAGGACTGGAATTCCTTTTCTGGCCAATGCAGACGTAAAAGTTTTGTCTGTAATTGAATTTTCAGAAAATCAGTGTCTTCTGATCGTAGTGCCGTAGTACTAAGGAATAATAGCATATGTTTGGAAAAAGAATATCACATACGGTCTTCTGTCCAAGAACTACACTTGACACGGAACTCAAGCTCAAACGTTTTTCCCTTTGTTTGGTGTACCATATTAGTGCTCTCTCGTCCTGCAAATAGAAATGAGTAACAAGTACAGTACTGTTATTCAGAGGAGCAAAATCCCAGATATGTAAGTATATAAAAGTGGAAGACGTTCATTTTTAGTTTACTCAAGTTGGTCTATCTATAGCAAGCTCCAGAAACCTAATAAAACTAAAGTTGAGCATGATAGTGACACCAGGCAAAATGGTGTTGAGTTTTTTTAAATGTTGGACAAAGTCATGTCAGAGGCTACTTATAGGAGTTATGGATCTAGGTTCCCTGCAGATCTTAGAAGTCTGCTAAAGGTAACTTAATTCAAAGGACTGGGTGGGGATACAAAGTGTGTGTTATGTGGGAACTGGGTAGAGGTGGGGAACATCATAGCTTTCTGATATTGTTGGTCTTGAGTGAAATATGTTTATTTTGTTGATTATATACCTGAATTATTTGTCGGAGCACCATGATATACTTAAATTGTTTTTCAAACTTATGTATGTACGATAATGCATTGTAGGTGTGAAAATAATGACGTACAAGTACAACCATTTCAAAATCACCAACAGAACTGTGACATTTGCTTTTTTCTGTCAACAGCAACAAAACAAGGATAGCTGTGAAAGGAAGCCAGGAAGGGATCAGGACCACGCAGAGCAATGAAGGATCAGTGGACAATCGAGCAGAATACATCAGGGATACTGGCCATTGTAACGAAGGAGATGGTTGAGAAACTGGAAATGGAAAAACTATCTTAGTGTCATATAATCTACCTTGGTAGAATTTCACATGGACTTGTTTTTCTACTTGTTCAACTATGTGTTTGGATAGTTATTGCTTCCATGAAATTTGAGATATGTAGAGGAACTGAGCCTATCTAGTTGGTGGGAGGCATGGTTGTACATCCCATCTTTTTTCTTTTTTTTTTTGAAACAAAAGGTTGCACATCCCATCACCCAGGTTTGAGTAATCTTTACTCAAATTTGGATGCCTATTTTTATATTAATACAAAATTTCCGAGTTAGTCTCTTCTTTTTTTCTTAATAGACAAAATGTCAAAAAGTAGATGATTTTATAGACAACATTTCATGTTATTAGTTTCGAAAGGTTGAGGTTGACCTGATCAATCCCGTCTCCTTAGGCAGTTAGGTGCTGGACATTAGGATTCTGGAGGCATCACTATTAGCCTATATAGATCTTTAGTTAGCCAAGGAAACATTGGGGAAGTTATTGACAGCAAAATTGTAAATAAGACACGTCAATAGAATGTTGCATGGTACAATCTTAAGTTTTTTTTCATGAAGCAAATGGAAGACCGTGTATATATGTAACCTTCAAGCATTCTACACAGCATAATTACATAGTTATTCAGTTAAAGCTACTCACATAAGATAGCCTGACAGTGCAGAATTTGGGCTTCCCTCTCTTCCCACATTTCAGGAGATGTGCACCCTTCTTGAGAGCAACAATGGCCTGTAGGAAGAAACCAAGTTGTCAAACCATAGAATGGTTATCCTCTAAGATGAGTCTTTTCCCGCATCGATATTGTCTTGTATAAGTGAATCCAAAAAGATGCAGACAGGAAAATATATATTAAACAGAACTGTGACATGCAAGGAAAATGCCATGTGCACATTCAGAATATACATTCATAAGAAATCATGTGCATCAAGCTTCACAAAAGGAGGAGAATCATGTGCATCATGCTGTCTAATGCATATGCATTGTTCTGAAGAAAATGCAGGGTGTTTATTAGGCCCCCAGAGAAAAAGATGCGCAGACCAGGAAGAACAGATCATTCTATTTGACTGTGATGCAGTGATGAAACTACAAGCAGCAAAAGGAGAATCATAGGAGTATGGAAACTGCTGGGCATATCTTACGCGTAGATCTGCTCACGATACTACAAAACTCTGGAAGAAAGCGCAAGAAAAACAGCTGCATACCTGCTCAACTCCTCTAGTTGCTGAGCTCCTCCCCTCAAAGGCCCCAGCCATTGCAGCCAGAAAAGATTAAGCAGGCAAAAAGGAGGGCAACACCCTGAGTGAAGTTCAAACCTCCTTTGATCAACAGTGGGAGAGAGCAAAAGATGGCATTGATGTGACAGAAAGAGAGATGCAATGAAAGAATGAAAGCGAGCAGAGAAAGAAGACGGGGGCAGAGCTTGAGGAGGGAGGACGGTGTCCGAGGCGAGCTGCACGATTTCAGGGAGCCGGAACAGGAAACGATAGCGATTTTAACTGTGCGTGTTTAAAGAGGAAAGAGGAGGAAGAGACGCAGCGGAGGTTCAACCACCGAGTGTTGTGTGCTTTGTTCGACACACATGTACGCAACACAGGGACACAGGCGCTATCAGAGAAAGAAAGGTTCCCCGGTCCTCTTTCTCTCTCTCCGTGCCGTGCCAGAAGCAGGACTGCAGAGGTAATCCGTTCCCCCTCTCTTATAGTATCCGTTTGGATCCCTTGCGAGCTCATCTCGCCCGCTTGGTAAGGCTAACCTTGTCAGTGCCGGAGAGCGGTTTTTGCACTCTCAGGCTGGCGAGGTGAGCATAAGCACCGAGGAAGATCGCTCAGGATCTAAACGTGGGTGAGCTTGCCCAGCCAGGCAAGGGTCAGCAGGGGTTTAAAAAAAGATCTATAGTATGTTAGATCATCTTCAGCAGCTATTTTAAATTTTCATCCTCAAAAACACTATTACAGTATCCTCTGTCACTATTACAGTATCCCATATTTTTTCATCTCCAGCAGTTACCGTATTTCCTATCTTCTACTACTCTTCTCTCTCCGGTCCCACTGTCAGCCTCTATAAACAGTATTATTACAGTGTTGCTAAAGTACTGCTACAATGTTCCCATCCGGACCCACTGGCAGCACTAATGAACAGTACAGCCACAGTGTTGCGTACTGCTACAGTACTCGCCAAAAAGTGCAAGGACTTACTCTCTCTGCAACACTGTAGCAGTACTGTGCGGCACTGTAGTGCCGGATGGGGTAGCTGCTGGAGACTGATTTCCAGTGTACAAAGTACTTTAGCACTGGATAACTTCTCTACTGAAGTTGATCTTACAATAGCATTGCAGCATCTTTTGTTATCGGTATCAAACAGCAATGGCTTTCAGCTCTTATTGTTGTACTCCCGTTGCTGTAGGTGCTTCTGAAGTCTTGGGTTTCATGTCAAATACTCAAATCCCAGGATTTGTCACAGTTGCATACAAAACCCAAGAAAACTGACACCACCGTTCTTTTCCTAAGCATCTGGCAATACTCTACTACTATCTTTAATTAGCAGCAAATCTTGCGTAACTGGTTGATCTATTCTTCTTCTTTTTTTGTCGAATGTGCAGGAGAATTGTGTATTATTATATTAAAGAAGAAGAAAAATAGTAGGAACCCTTACAACACACCCACACATGTCATGGTTTTTAAGTCACGTGCGCACCCGCCCTTGACTATAGAAAAAGAGTGACCTCAACTTAAGAACTAATTCTCTACTGGAGCAAGGACGGCTAGGTACAAGAGGCCACGAGCCCCAGCCATACCCCACAATTGCAACTCCTCACTAGCGAGCAAAAAAGCTCTAGGTAGGTTAGGTGAAGCTCCATCAAAGACACAACAGTTGAGATGATTCCAAATTGACCAAGCCCCCAAGATGATGAAAGAGTTAAGGCCTTGCCGTGCTTTTGTATCCACCATGCCATTAGCTCTAGTCCACCAATTGTGGAAGGAGGTTTCCTCAATCGATGGTGAAAGAGCCTGAAGGCAGACCCACCATAGTAAGTTGAACCAGAATTATTGTGCAAAAACACAAGTGACATGTAAAAGGATAGTCTCATCATCTTGATCACAGTGTGGACAACTAGCAGGGTGCGACAGACCTCGTCGTGCAAGACAATCGACATTCCAACACTTGTTGTGCACAACCAGCCACATGAAAATTTTACATTTGCCCGGTGCCCATGATCTCCAAATTCTCTCCCATGGTCTGAACGAGACAACACCTTGGAAAAGGTTCTCATAAGCCATCTTAGTTGAATACTCTTCTAAAGTTGAGAGCTGCCATATATGGAATCTTCCACCCATGGCTACAGCACTATCTCAGAGAGGATATCCCAAAGATCTAGAAATTCAATAATGACGCTGACGGAAAGAGCCCCTTGTATGTCAGTAATCCAGTTTTGATCAGTGAGGACCTCAAGAACAATATGCTTATTTGCTCTTCTCTTAGGCACCAAAGCAAATAATTATGGTACAAGATCAGCAATACTTTGCCCATGGAGCCACATATCTTTCCAAAACAAAGTGCGTGCACCATCTCCCACCTTAGAGAAAACTACCATAGAGAAGGAAAAAAACTTAGACACACTAATGTACCTGAATAGGGAAGACTGACCATGGTCGATTACGTTCAGTTTTTTGCAACTAAAGCCATCTCATCTAGAGAGCCCAGTTCAGATTTTGGAGATCCGAGATGCCAAGACCACCAAGCTCAAGGGGGCAACATACTTTGATCCATGCCACTAGACAATGATCGCCCTTTGCATCCTTTCTTCCCCGCCAAAAGAAACTCCTTCAGATTTTATCTATTACCTTGATGGCCCAAGGAGGAAAAACGATGGCCATGGTGAGATAGATCAACTTGGATGTGAGCACAAATTGAACCAAAATTCTTCGACCAACCCGTGTCAAAAGGTCAGCTTTCCATCCAGGGAGCTGATCTGCTATCCGATCAATGATGGGTTGAAATTGCACCCTTGTTAAGTTCCGCAATGAGAGAGGAAGCCCAAGATACTTACATGGAAATTCAAGTAGCTCACATGGAAGACTATCTTGTATTGTGACTATATCCAAATCAGTTCACTGAATGGGTAAGACGCTGCTCTTCTGTACATTGGTTTGGAAACCTGATGCTTCACCAAAGAGATGTAGAATGTCTAGAGTTAAGCCAATTGAGTTGGTAGTGGGTTGAAGAAAGAGGATCACATCATCCGCATACAAAAATATCCGGTGCTACAAGACTCAAGAGGAAAGAGGCTCTAGCAGGCCCTCATTTGAAGCCTTTGACACCATAAAGCCCAAGATGACCATAACAAGAATAAAAAGCATCAGAGATAAAGGATCTCCTTGGTGTAAACCACGCCGGTGTAAGATGACCTCACCGGGTATCCCATTAAGCATAACTTGCGTTGGCCCACTTAGAATATCACACCAGATCAATCCAAAACCAAGCTTTTTCAGGACTTCTATGAGGAAGGCCCAAGAGACCGAATCAAATGCTTTTGTGATATCTAACTTGAGAAGAACATGAGCCTATTTTTGCTAATGAAGGAATCTTGTTTCTTCTAGCATGAGCATGAAGTTGTCTTGAATGAAACAACCCTTTATAAATGTGCTTTGGTTGGGGCAAGCCATCTGATGAAGCCCGCTCGCCAATCTATTGGCTAGAATTTTAGTGACAAGCTTTGCAAAGCTATGTACAAGACTTATGGGCCGAAAATCCTTGACATCCTGCACATCTTCTTTCTTTGGCAAGAGAGTTATATAAGCTGAATTGAGAAGTCCCATGTTTCTGAATTTTCTGCTCCAAACAGCAGAGATAGCAGCCATGAAATCTTTTTTAATTACTGGCCAACAGTTTTTATAGAAAAATCCCATAAATCTGTTCGGTCCTGGGGCTTTATCCGAGGGAAAATGCCTTATAGTCCTCCAAACCTCTTCCTCGGAGAAGGGTGCATCCAGGTCGGCAAGACCATAAGGTGTCCAAACTCATCAAGATTAATTGTGAGACTCCGGTCCACACCGGTCCCAAGCAGTCCACTGTAGAAGTCATGAATCACCTTAGCCTTATCCTCATGGCTAGTAAACACTTGACCATCAGAGATAAGTTTTGGAATAAAATTCTTTCTCTTGCGATGTCGGGCGTGGAGGTGAAACAACTCGGTGTTCGCGTCCCCATCGCACAACTAATTGATCTGAGATCGGCTCCTTGCAATCGTCCATTGGAGAGAGCCGCAAGGGCCTGTATGTGTGCTGCAAAAAGTGGTTGAGCAAAAAATTTGGTGTAGTCCTCCAAGGTATGTTGATCAACACCCTCATGTTCCTTGATGATGTCAAGAGCTCGCATGACACGCTTTTTAGTTTGCTTAGGGCAAGATCAATTGGATCCACCCCAGCGCTCGCTAATCATCGACTACAATAGAGGGTAGTTCTCGAAGGAAGTGTTTTATTCCTTCTTTTTGAGATATGTGGGGTAGGAAGAATCCTGGTCGTCATCATGGAGAGTTTCTTGATAAATTTCATGCCAGCTTGCAATGAAGGCGAGGCTTCCGCCGAAATTGGAGCCGAAGGAGTCACAGGTGCATTAATTAGAGTGGCGGTGCTCCTCAGTCGGTGTCTAGAGTACGTTTTAGAGTATGTCCCCGGGGTCATATCTTGCCGCACCGGAGGTTGCGAAGAAGTCTACATCATCGCCAGTTGGACCTCAGTGGTAACATGAGGGGACGGGCGTAGATCTACCCAGGAAGCTATGTGCGCTAGAGGAGTCTTAGATGAGGGCACTTCAGATGCACGCATAGCTTCCCAGGTAGTGGCCAGGACATGTGGCTGCATGACACCTTGAAGCGGCAGGTCCTTCTGCACAGGAGTATGTAGGTCGTGCAGGGCCCACCTGGCTTACAGCAATCCTATGAGAGGGAACCAAGGGAGCATGAAGATATGCTTCTATTGCTGAGCTTAAGTTGTTGCTCCTCGAGTTGTCCCTCGCCGCCCCTCATGTAATGGTGCCGAGACCTGAAGCGTCCCCATCATTAGGTCACGTGTTGGGACTCAGAAAAGGAGGCTAGATGATAGTATTCTGATGGCCTGCCACGTGGCTCGAGCCAGGGGAAGCAAGCCCCAAGCAATCCTTAACCGAAATGCAGACCGTCGAATTGTTGCCGGAGCAACCACCTGCTGACGATCCACTACGAGAGCATGGTGACAAGGATGTACACCGGCGGCGCCACCGGGATTCATGATCGTCGTCACCAAAAGAGGAGGTGGGCTTGGAGCATCCCCAGCGGACTGAAACACAACTGTGGTAAAGATGCCAATAGTGTAGGCTAGTGTCTTCTTCACCAGCGGAGACTCTTCCATAGTGACTGGTGGCTCGATGATCTCCAGCTCTTTTTGACCGACGGGATAGCATTAGGTTGGGAGCACCAGGTTGACAACCTAAAGGACTTCAAGTCTGAACGATCGATAGACTCAGGATGAAACTGCAGCACCCAATAACACGGGTTGAGGAGCTACTCCACTGTGGAGCACTCCAAGTGTGTGCTAGGATGCCACTAAGTCTGATTGAGCCAGCCATGACCAGCGTTTGAGATGTAGCTGAAAGGAAGCCACCCTGATGGACTTGCCATCGCCATAGACACAGGTTGCCGTCCACTCATCTGTCAGGATCAACAGGTAGTCCTCCAACGACATGGGTATTAGCGAGAATGAATTATCATCCAGGTCAAAGCGGTCAGTGAGCCCCACCGCCACCGCATGTTGGGGGAACTCCAGCTTGCAACCGATGACCGAGACGAAGAAGGCGTATCGCAAGTGATCCACAACTCACGTGAGATCATCAAACCAATCAATAGTGCACCTTTCCAAGGGTAGCACATCGACCGGGGCCTTGGGGACAAGCTCCACCGCCGCAGGGGATGGAGCACGACCGTCCCTGATGTCAGTCACGTCCTAGTGAGGAGAGCAACTCCATCGTGCAGATGAACTCCGGCACCAGGCACGTCATCGAGGGCACCCAACACCACCATCACCTTAGATCGCCTCCCCTACCATGGTTGTCACACCCACAACCTGAGTCCTGGACAACTCCATGCCAGACCAAGGCCCACCCCTGGGACGGTGTAGCACGACCGTCCCACCAGTCCAACGAGGCTAGGTGTACGAACAATGATCGAACCCCCAGCATCGAAAATAGTAGGTGGTCCGTCAGCATTCGAACACATGGTGTAGGCTTGAGAAATAGGTTAAAACACTTCCCTTGAAGGTCCGCCAGCACCGGGTGGCGAGGACCCCAGGACGACGGCCGAAGCCATCTTCTACGGGAGCGGCAACCAACCATCGTCAGCCACCCGTCCGCATGTGGGCCACGCATCATCACACGGTGGTAGCGTATCTCAGAGCGGTTTATGTTGGCAGCCGCCGAGGGAGGGCGGTGCATGAGAATCCTTTGAGGCATATGTGCATTCTCTGGTGGAGAAGCTACCACAGGTGGAGGAGTAGCCGTAGATAGAGCCATGCCCACCAAGTCAATGGCCGAAGTAGCCATGGAAAGTGTAGGACCGAGAATGACGACTAGAGAGGGTGAATAGGCGCCTTACCAAATTCTTTTGAATTGGATGGTCTTCTCCTTCAGTTCACCAAACGAACCTCAAAAGCTTAAGTGGAAGCAAAATCTGAAGAGAAAATAAGTTGCAATTAAGAACGCGAAGTAAATCATGGCTCTTATGGTTGTATGTGAACCCTAGGTTCTAATGAAACTCAATCCACGAGTCATTGTCATAAAAAGGTTGCAACTTAAAGAATGAATCCTTTGAGATAAGGATAAGATCACCGGTAGAAGAAATTCTCCAAGTTAATGATTTAGAGGCAAGAGAATTCAAGAACGACTTGTATACATTGGTATGTGAATTTTTATGCCTCTAGCAACAAGAAGAAGAACTTCATACGGAAGATAAATTTCAGCCCAAAAACCAAAACGAAAATCTCATCCAAAAAAGAAAAACTCGCAACGAAGCAACGAAGCCAGTTGAGGGAAACTAGAAGGGGATGGCACAGGCAAATGAAACAAAATAAACTTCATTTCTTCAAGAGGTCAATCCTATTTTAAACAGGTTATAAAGTATTTTCCTCTCAAAAAGCTATCACCTATTACAAAGGCTAAGCCCTCCTCTCTCCCTCTAAAAAACTCAACCACACAACTCTAATTGCCGGCTCAACCTCTCCCAATAGCTCTATCCCTCTATTTATAGGTATTAGGATCTTCCTTGGATTCCAAGTTTCTTGTTTCCAAAATATTCCTCTCTTGTAGTACACTCATACCTACTACCGAGGGTATTTTGGTCAATTTTTCACTTCATCTATCGAACGGTTGTGGCTTCTTCATAACTTAGTTTCGCCTCGATGCTACCTTCGTGATGATGTCACGTGCACTCCATCCACCCATGGTTTTAGTCCAAACCGTGAAATCGTCTTGCACGCTTCTTAAAGTGTGACTCACTGTCACTTGCTCCAGCCCCAAACAAGTATCCCAATGTCGATATGTGTACTCCATCTTGCGATCTTGACCATCAACAAGTATCGCATACTCCTGATGCCTCGAGCCGCCTTATCACTTGCACCGATATTCTTTTCGCTTGACTTTGTCAACACGTTGTCTTCACTCATCTTCTCATTTTTTGCTTGACCCCTACGTTTATAGATAGGATCACCCTTGACTCCGCTCAGCTCCCTCGATCGTCCGGCACCAAGCTCCCTGCTTAGCCACGATCATACCATCGTCGGCTGTCAAGTTGCATCAATCACCTACACATAATAAGACAGGCAGACATGCATCTCTAACAACATATAACTCCACCTTCAATTAGTCCAAATCGAAAACCTCAATTCAAAGCACATCTCAGAAAAATCTTGAACGCCAGATGATCCAACGCACAATCATCTGGCATGTGCAACTCAGCAGATCCCTCAGTCTGGAATCTTCTCTGTAAGAAATAGTCCAACATGCATTCATACCCATCGTCGAACCATTCAGCGTGTTCAAGTCCGCCAGAGCCAGTATGCAACCTCTCTGCAAGAAAATGCTCCGATGTTCACCTCACCTCAACGTCGTACCATCCAGCGTGTACTTCAAGTTTTGCCTCTATCTTGAAATGCTCCGGCGTGTACTCCATCTGAACGCCGAACCATCCGACGTGTTCAACTTCCAGAGCGTCAGACCATCCGGCGTGTATATTTTTCCTGAACCTAGAGATAATCACGACAACTCGACTTTTTCTGTAACTTTGGTTAATCATGATCATAATTATAGTACATACATGCAATTGCAATAAAAAAAATTATCAAATCAAATCAACACATTTATCAATCACTCATAATAAATAAATTAAGATATATTTTCACTTGGTTTCTTAAAAAGCACCACATCCTGAAGGATGGCACCATCATTGGGTTAGGTACGCCAAAGCTTGCAGAGACAGGACTAGTTTCCTTCCATCGCTCTAGCTTTGACCGCCCAACCAGCCATAATGACTGAGCAGACGAGGATAGTGGAGAAGGGAACATGGCTCCGGAGAGAGGGTTCGGTGGCTGGCCAGAGGGAGGCGCGGCCATGATCTAATCTTGTTTTACTCTCATCATTTCTCCGAATGCATAAACCCCAGCATTCAATCAGAAGAGCTGATTTGCATGTGTAAAGTCGTCCAACCTACCCCTATCTAGCTATGACTGTGCATTTGTGCGTGTCCTGCGGTTTTCCAGGAACGTGAAATCTGCATGCGAAACCGGCATGTCTCTTGACATTTTTCAAACTAACTAGAATATTCAATTTTACAGCCTGCTGCTGGGATTCTGCTTCTGGGACAGCAGATGATTGCCTAGGGGAAGGAAGAGATAGGACCAGGGGCAAGGGATGCAGCACGTGCGCAGCGCAGGCAGGCGCTGCCCCCGTTCGGGCCTGCACAACAGTTGGTCTCCCCCTTGTCAGCAAATGATGCCGTCCGTCTCGGACGGACGCTTTGCTGTCGTGCTACGGTTTCTCTGAGACGAGAAATAATTCTAGCAGCGACGGCGACCTCCACGGGGCCTCTCAATTGCTCCGTCAGTACTATTAAACTATACCATTATATGCATGTATGAATCTATTTACTAGAAATCAAGTAGATAAGTATTTTGGTTGATATATATGATGAGTTATTAATAATATTTTAAGTTAAGTTAGACTTAGTTAGTTTGTGTTTATTGATGTTTGTTCTTATTTATGACTAATTCAAGTTAAAGGAGAATGGAATTGGAATGATTTTCTCTGAGTCTAGTTAATTTGTTATCACTAGATTATCTGCTATCTAGGAAATTAATTTCACTGGATGATTCGGTATGGTGCTAATACTAACACCGAAGGTTTTTAATTTGGTGGCAAAATTTAAAATAGGTATTGTATGGTCTGGTGCTAGCTACTTGTGTTCACTAGACTATTTCCAGCAGAGAAAAATTCAAACCGAGTTTTGATGAGTTGTACTCACCGGATAGTCCGATGATGAGCTGTGAGAACGTTGAAACTTTTCTTGCAAAGAGCAATTTTTCAGTGCATGGGGGACTTTTGTGCGCAGGATTGTCCGGTGATGGACAGTGTGCACATCGGAGTATATCACCGAGCTAATTCTTGCACAGAGCAAATTTTTAGTGTGAAGAAAGAGCTACACTCACCGGATGGCTCGGTGTTTAGAAGGTGAACACACTGGAGCATCCGGTGTTCACGATTTCTGTATGATGTGCTTTTATTTGGGAATTTTTATTTTGAGCTAACCTAGAGATGGTTTTGGAGTGGGAGAAACATGTTTGCTTAATTCATAGTGTGCAAGTGATGAATGCAATATGGTGGTTAACGGCGGGATGATCGGGGGCCAAGTGGGTGCTTGGTGATGGACGATCAAGTAGGTCGGGTGAAGCCGAGGGTGATCCTAGCAGTACATGTGAAGGTCAAGCGAAGCATGAGGTGATTGATGAAGACGACGTGTTGATAAAGTCAAGCGAAGGGAATACCGGTGCAAGTGACAAGACAGTCCGAGGGATCGGGAATGGGAGAAACTTACCGGCGGTCAAGATCGCAAGACAAAGGACACGCGTCGACATCAAAGTGTTTGCATGAGACAAAGGAAGTGGCGACTTTTTATACTTTGAAAAGCATGTTAGGATTTCGTGGTTTGACCACAAAACCATGGGAGGACTGGAGGGTCATGTGGCATCATCGCGAGGCTTGCGTCGAGGCGAAGCTAAGTCGTGAAGAAGATATGGCCATTCGATTGACGGAGCGAAAAATGGACTAAAATACCCCGGTGGTATGTAGGAGTATATTACCGGTGAGTGGTATTTTGAAAACAAGGAGACTTCAGGGCCAAGGCACCTCCTTATGCCTATAAATAAAGGGGTAGGGTTGTAGAGGAAGGTTGAGCTAGCCATTTGAGAGCCCGGTGGTAGGTTTTGGAGAAAAGGAGAAAATAGGCTTAGTCTTTGTAATAGACTAGAGCTTTTATGAGATAAACAACTTTGTAATCTGCTGAAAATAGGATTAGCCTTTATACTTAATGAAGATTATTTTCTTACATATGCTCGTACCCATCTCCTTCTAGTCTCTTTATTTTAGTTCTCTTGCTTTCTTTGCAAGTTTTTCTATTTTCGTGTTGATTTTCATTTTGCGTTTGAGCTAGGCATAAAATTCACATACTCATGTATATGAGAGGGTCTTGAGCTCATTTGTCTATATCATCAACCTAGAGAGTTTCTTTGCCCGGTGATCATCTTCTTTAGTTTCTTTGCAAGCTGAAAGCTTTCGAATGCTAAGACACATGAATGGTCTTAAATGGAACCTAGGATTCATATTCCTTCCGTAGAGTCATGTTGCCTCAAAACCTTCCTTTTGAACTTTCTCACTGTTGGCTTCTGGTTGTGCGTTTTTTAGGAGCGTTGGGTGAATACGAAGTATGCCAGTATTTTGTAAAAAAAATTTAAGGTATCTATTCACCCCCTCTAGTCATCTATCTCGGTCCTACAATTGGAATCAGATCCGGTTTGATTACTTGTTGACCTTAACTGGCTTTGTGATCTATAGACGACATGGAGAGAAGTTGGAAGATTTCGTTCTTCAATTGTCAAGATTTTTTGTACTGGAAGGTGCGCATAGAGGCTTATCTCGTAAACCAAGGAAGTGCAATATGGGATATTGTGGACTCCAACTATGTGGCTCCTGTTTCTTGTTCTTATTCGACCCAGATTAAACAATATGAGGTCAACAACAAGGCTCGTAATATATTATTCACTAGACTGAGTCGTAATGAGTTTGACAGAGTTTAGCACCTCCGTACTGCTCGCGAGATCTTATCCACTCTTAGTATCTTTCATGAGAGCACTAACCAGATCAAGCGGCCAGGCGCTAGAGCACATACAACCATGAATACCAGATATTTGTACATAAGCATGAAGAGTCTTTAGATGCTATATTTGCTCGTTTTGATGAAATTGTTAGCAACCTTAGATCCACTATTGTTTTATCCTATTCTGACCATGAGAGAGCGATCAAGCTTATCTATGCTTTTGACCGTAGCATATGGGAAGTTAAGATCTCGAGTATTGAAAAGTCAACAAGTTACGACACATTAACTTATGATAAACTCTTCAGTAAGCTTAAGTCCACCGAGATAGCCAAGGTGGCTCGGATTGATCTCGAAAACTCCCTGTCTTAGAACATGACATTGGTTTCCGGACCTAGTGGTGATAATCATGCTAGAGCTCATTTTTTTTTCTAACACTTCACACAGTGAATTTGCTTTGTCTTCCTTGGTTTCTATCACAAAGGAGCAGGTGGACGCACTAAATGATGAGGATCTTGCGCTCATTATGAAAAAGTTCACTCGCTTCTACAACAACAAAAGAGACCAGAGGAGATGGGGTTCTCACGTTTGTTTTGAGAATGGTGAAACCACTTACTTCAAGGTGGAGTTCCCCAAACTCAAGAAGAAGAAGGACAATGACCACGGCTACAACAAGCACAAGAAGAAAAGTAAGAAGCCCTTCTTCAATAAGAATCACGACAAGATGGCTAAGAAGGTGGCCAAGGCAGCTTCTAGGTCATTCGTGGCGGCCCTCAGCGACATCGACACCTCTTCAAGTGAGGAGGAGAGCTTGGAGGAGGACGAACCGCGAGTAAAGAGCAAGAAAAAGGCCAAGAACTTCATCGACCTCTGCTTCATGGCGGATGACAACAACCGTGAGCTTGATCCTTCCGAGGCATGAGAACACAGCCGGTCATGCCTCTTAGCTGAGTGGAAGGCGGCGGCTCGAGGCTAGACAACATAGGCCAACTGTGGCTCGTGCGGGTGATGAGGCCTCGGGTTGTCAAGACGGCGGTGGAGAGCAAAGAGGAATAGCGGCGTTGGAGAGGAAGGAGGCTAGCTAAGGTGGCTCGTCGGGGTCGCGGCGCGCGGGCGAGACCGGCTGGCTGGGCCAGCTGAGCAGCACAGCGCGATGGCAGGGCTGCGCGCAAGGCAGGTGGCGCAGAGGAGTGGCATGGTGAGCGGGCAGGCCAGGGACCATGGGCCTGGTCAAAATCTTTGATCGCGACAGGCCTCCTACTGGTGTGCACACTGCCACGACAATGCTATTGGTCACCAGCGAACGGCAATGCCAACCAGTTATGGGAGGGTGGCACCAGCATCAACACCTCGTGAGGAACTCAGCTAAGCAGGAAACAACTATCCGGTTTGGCCAGAAGATGGCCGACGACGGCAGCCACAGCAATGTGGCGCTTGGAGCGAGCGGAGATGTGTGCCAGCGTCGAGCCAGAGCAAAACCATCGTGCGCAGAAGGAGTAGCAAGGACGCTCGATGCTCACCGTATTCATGGACCTGAGAGAGGAGCAGTAGACGAATGACGCGATGGTGAGGGGCGGAGAGATTGGTCGGCGCTAGGAAGAAGATGTCGCGGGCTCGAATCCAGTGCGTAATCAGCGGGGTTCGCACAGGGAAACATTGGCAAGTCTCTCTGCACTCTCCCTCTTGCTCCTCGCGACTTAGGGCTTGCAGATTCAGCAACGGCACTTTGGATTTGGCGGTGGCGCGTCGGGATTCGGAGGGCGATAGCTTGGCGTGCTGCTCTCTATGTTGAGAGAGAGATGAGAGGGAGTGAGCATAGGGAGTGAGAGGATAGCACAAGAGGGAGTGAAAGCTGTGAGTGCAGGCCGAGTGGCTCTGTGCTCGCGGCTCAGCAGGGAAGGTCACACGGGAGGATGCGCAGTGTCAACCATGTGCGCACGACTGCAACACGCAAGACGGTGGCACTGAGGCTCGAGGCCATGCGGAGCTCAGCTAAGCGGAGTGCGCCGGTGGCGGTGCGTGGCCGAGCAATGACGACGTTGGCGGCGCAAGAGCAAATAAGGGCAGGGGAAGAAGGAGTAGATGAGAGAGAGTGAAGAGAAGATGATGATGTGGCCACCACGTGGCAAAAAAACAAGTGATGTAACTAACGTATACATTAGCAAAACCGACTTCCTAAACAGTTAAGGGTGCAAAGTGAGCTAGATTTATAAATTTAGAGGGTTAAATGGATGGTTTTGAATTTTATGAGGTTATCCGAACAAACGCGATAGTTTAGCAGAGTAAAATAGATTTTTTCCCTTTCAATAAATATGACTTCGCCTTCAACTATTTTTCGTCAACCTGTATATATAGTCTTGGCTGGTTTGAATAAGATCGATATGGATAACCAATGATACTGAGCTGGAATGTGGAAACGGGAAGGCATGTGAGGCCTATACTAGGTGAAAAACGTATCCCTGATTGGACTCAACTTTGTTGGTGATTTGGCCTAAATTACCGGTGGTGGTTGATGCTACTAGTAGCCGACTACCTCGGGCGGCCTGACCGGTACTGAATGGTGTAACTGGGGTTGGTATGTAATTTTAATTTGGTCTGGCCTTCTTGCCATGTGCCATTGTTCCGTGCGATCTGTTCTGCTGGTATTCTGATTCTTCAGACAAAGCAACCTGGTGAAGTGTAGCATACCCAGATCACACTACCATCGACACTGCTTTGCTGTGACGTGACTGACATCTGGGCACCTAAAATCTGCCACCTTCCTGTGATCCCCGCATGGGCTGCACCATTCGTATGTGCAATTGTGCGTGCACAGTTCTGAGCTTCTGGCATTTGCATGTGCCTCCATGTACGTAATTTAGTGTTGCGGTTACATTCTAAGCTTGATCCTTTTCTTGGTATGACGTAAAAGAGGAGCATCAAGGTACGAACTGCGCATGCATGCATGCATGCGTGCATGTAGGTTACTCATTACAGTGACAGAAATGTCCCCACGCAGTGCAGCAATTCGTGCGAGATGAGCAGGCATTTGACACAGGAGGATCAAAAGAGAGCCATCGATTGCTGCTACCGCTGCTCTCACTCTCAGCTTGCTTGCCTCCTATTTAGGGCACCGTGACATCATAAAAGCGCTTGAAAACAAGGCACAAGCCCCGTGCCGTATGCTCCACCGAAAGACTTCTGCGAAGCCCAAAAGGAAAATGACAGCGTCTGAATCATGCGTGATTCTGTCTCCCGTTCATTGCTCAGCCATCCTGTTTTCTGAATAGGCCATAAGCCGCAAAACACTAGATTAGTGCAGCGACGTCTAGTAATTCATTGGCTGATTGCTCTCATCATCTTGATCTTGGAATTACCGTTAAAAAAAATCATTCAAAGTGCCCCTAATGCCCGTGCAGTGCCCCTTGCCCATGCCCTTCCGATCTCTGGTTCGCATCGATTCTTAGGACCCTTCCAGCTCATGCGTCCTTCTGCCCGATAATAATTCAATGTGAAAAGAAGAGGACGAACGAGCGATCGATTCAAACTGTGTACGCACGCTTTGAGCACAGTGAAGCGCAGTGTGCCCTGGACCCCAGGACAGGAGTATTCCATTCTTTGGAACGTCCTGTACTCTGTTACTGTAACATATCCTATTAAACGCGTGTTCGTGATGGGTCCGGTACCTTAGGGTTTATTGGTTGTGACTTTGGTCTGGTTGATACGTATAATCTTAAAAATTATGTTTGATTGTCCGTATATACTGTTCAAGTCTAACTCAACGGTTGCAAATGTATATTTGCATATTTCTGAATCTTTGGTTTCTGCAGTGCCAATGCCACTTTTTTTTAGTTTGAAGATTTAACCAACATTTAGTTCTTTTTCTTCGAACCAATCTACATTTACTTCAGGAGATGGTCCATAAAAAAAGGGTAGGAGTGCAAGCTTGAGTGACGCGGGAGAGGGGGCACAAAAATGCGGTGAAAAGATATGCATGGATGATTGCAGCGGTCATGTGTGCCTGACGAGTGATAGGGCGTGAGCACAGCGTTGGCCGTTGGCACGGAGGTAGCCAGGTGGGCCCACTGGGCTGGGCCTAAGTTAGGACCTAAATAGATAGTGTGAGGATAAGGATAAAAGGCTGGCAGACGCATGCCCACCCGGTTGAGATTCGTGCTGGGGGCTTGGACAGCTGAGATTGCAGGTGAGCATGGGCGCTAAGCGGGTTCACAAGCACGAGTCGAAGGTGGACGACACACATGGCAGCGTCTGGTTGGGAGAGGTGGGAGGGAATATTGTATGAAACTCATATTTTAAATGGATTTTCTCTCTTAAACCGTAAGTCTATCGTGAGTCAACTTGAATCATCGTGTTATTTAGAGTTAACACAAAAAAATAAGATATAATATGATATATTTTTTCTTTTTCTTTTAAATCACCATTTTGAATATACTAGTTCAACATTTTGAATATATCGTTTCAACTTTTTCATGTTGAACTATTGTTTCAAAATTATTGAACTGGGTTTTAACAATTATTGAAATAAGTCTTTCAAAATGTTGAACTAGTGCATTCAAGATGTTGAATCCTGATTTTCAAAATGTTGAACTAGTGCATTCAAAATTGTTGAACCAAGGTTTTTAAAATGTTGAATGCATATAAGTAGCACAAATCGCAAATAAATAAAAAATATTAAATTAGTAAGATATATTAGAAAAATAAAATGAAACAAAAACTGAAAAACTTCCTTATCGGTGGGCCGTTAATAGGCCACGTGGACCGACCTGTTCCGGAGCTACAGATCGGCCACACTACACATGCAGTCCCTACTGTCCACGGGAGCTCGCAGGAGCATTCGACCGACATTTGCATTTGCGCTGCCTGGTGCGAATGCTTCTGCCTATACTCCACAAATCGGTCCGCCCAAACGCTGGAAAAGTCCCAGATCATTGGACAAGAAATGTTGGTCCAAATTAGATTGTTTGACCGTACAAAGTCTTGCCCGTATAGACTGATACGTAGGCTGAGCAGAAACGATGAGTGCAGTCATATTTATTAAAAAAATATTTAGTTAGTTATATCTGTTTGGATACATTGAACTAAATTTCTATTTAATTGACTGAATATAAAAATAAATGCACGAATATAAGAGTTAAGATTATGATTAATTATTTATATAAAGGTGTGTTTATGATACTGGTAAATAGATCCACCTGCATGAGCGGATGTATCTGTCAAACCAGTATGCGAAAACCAGTATGCGAAGTGAATACTCTTAAACCAGATTGAAAACATATAGGTGTATTCATTAAACTAAACTAAGAACAGTGAATACAGATAATTAAACATGTTTCTTTATAAGATTATATAAATTCATCGGGCTAGGGTTTCTAAATACGGCCAACCTATCACACCTAAAGTAATCCCATCTTGGGATTTTTGTGAGCTGCTGTGGTATATGCTCATGTCTGTTCTTCAGAATGTCATATTGAAGACAGATCTTTCAAAATAACTCATGGATTTACAAAGGAAATACCTTCTAAATGTCGACTCCAGTTTCAATACATGGAGTAGGCACATAGGTTTGATACAATCACAACCGATAGTATGCTCATACGTTCGTAGAGATCACACGTCAACCATTGTTGCTCTCGCATAATTAAAATGTAACAGGACGCCACATAATCGCTACATTTGAAATTATTCCATGACTCCACTTTATAGTTCCGTGATGATGGTTACAGCAAACTTTGTAAAGCAAGTGACCACGCCTTCAAGTCGAACATGACATCATAGCAGAATGCTGGATAAGTCTCGTCATCTATGCTCTCCTTTTGTAGCGCAAAGAATAATGATCGGAGAGAATGAATAGATGTCTTAATAAAAAAATTAAATTATCTTCTCCTATTTTATCACTTAACGCACCTTAAAAATCAAGCGTAATAAAAAAATACAGAAACGCAGCAGAAACACAGAGCTCAACCCAGAAGATCCAGCTAGAACAGAATATAAACACAAAGAAATTCAAAAATAAAACTTGAAGATCCAATCAAATACAGGTCTCATGAACACCGAACCAATCTATAACTCATCTCCACACAAAGTTTAGAACTTGAGAAAAAAGATTCAAAAATCAAAGATAAAATCGCCGATTGAAGAAATTATGTAAGTTGATAATACAAAGGTAAGAGAGTTCAAAACCTATAACTATATACTCGTATGTGATTTTTATACCTATAACAACAAGAAAAATAACTTCATAAGATGCTAAAAATTTAACCCAAAAACCAAAATAAAAATCATAACAAAACACTAAACACTTGCAAGGGAAACAATAGAGAAAAACTAGAAAAAGAAGAATTCAAGCATATGCAAAAACATCAACTTCATTACTCAAATACATCAGTCATATTTTAGACAAATTTTAAAAAATCATTTAAAATTCTAACCTAATATATAGGCTAAATGTTCATCTTTCTTCTCTAAAACCCTAACACTAAACTCTTAAATAAGTAGCACAATAGGCACAAGTGACTGATTCATATTCTCACATAACCCTATCTCTCTATTTATAGATTAAAAAATTTGATCCCAAAGTTTTCTAACTTTTTTCCCAAAATACTCCTCTTATAATACACTACTAGCTAATACCGATGATATTTTGATCTATTTTCTTTTTCATTCATCAAACGACCGTGACGCTTTCACGATTTAGCTTCGTCTCGACGCAAGCTTCGCGATGGTGCCACGTACTTCTCCAAATCCTCCCACGATTCTAAGACTAAACCGCGAAACCCTTTGCACGCTTCTCAAAACGTGACTCACCACTTGCTTACACATTAAGCAAGCGCTCTAATGTTGATACGTGTACTCCGTCTTATAATCCTGACCGTCGGCAAGTCTCTCTCACTTCCTATCCCTCGAGCCGTCTTATCATTTACACCAGTATCCCTTTCACTTCACTTTGTCAACACGCTGTTTTCATCTTCCGTTTCATACTTTATTTGACCTCCACGTGTACAGCTAAGATTACCCTTGACTCCGTCCGACCTCCTTAATCGTCCGACACCAAGCACCTACTTAATCCCAATCACCCACCGCCGACCGCTAAATTACATCCATCATTTGCACACCATAAGACAAACTAACACATTTCTCTAACTACAACTCTAGTTAATTCATAATCAAAATATTCAACTCAAATTCAAACAATCCAAAACTCGACAAACCAAATCTACAACTTTATCAATCATTCATCACAAATAAACCGATGCACATTTCAATTTAATTTCTCACCTTTGAATAATGATTCCTCATGCCCTGCACACTTATGGTTGAGCTTTTGCCTTCCACGTTTCCTTCTTTACGAATCTAAGACTTCCCTGGTTAATGGAACGATGAAGAAAGCCAGATTGTTAAGCACCTTTTGTTTTAGAAAGTTCAGCTCCAACTTTCCACCTCTCAAACTCAGCAACGCTCAACATGAACGAGCTTGCATTGCGATGACCTCCACCACCGTATTCCTACAAGAAAGATAAAACATCAATACTTCTATAAAAGAATCAGTATTGACGCATTAGACCCCTCTCAGAAGCTAGGTGAGGTGATACAGCGTTCTAAACCCCATCAGGGAAAAAGTGTAGTACCTGAGAGATAGAAGTGGTGTCTTCTTGTTCTAAACTTCTCAGACTTATTTTCAGCATCGGGTCATTGTTCAACTCCGGGACTTTATTTACAACAGCCCCGATACCTCTGAAAAAAAGGGCACATCACACATCATGACACCATGGTTTATTGAAGTGCAAATTCGTATCTTAGATAGTGAACACAAAGCAACACAAGAAAAAACAAAAGGGGGGATCTGGATACATATTCAACAGTAGAAAACAGAGAGCTTGCCTCAGATTCAAATTATGGCTCTTGCTAGCTAGCTGATTTCCGAGTTCGCTTCTCAAATTTGAAATAGCATCAGCATTGACAGCCTAATGGACCATATAAAACAAATTTAATTAGTAAAATAAGTAATATCTGTGAAAATGGAATACATGGGTAGTAAAAAAAATATTAACATATTTCAATGTTAGCTGCCAGGACACCATAAACCTATTTTTAAATTAGCTGCTAGGAGCATGCAATTAGAAAGGGCATGATTAAAACAAAAGGTCACTAAAGTTTTAAAATAAGAGAGAATACACAGAAGTTTATACTGAAAAATAATAATCTGTGTGGGTATTGCAGAATTACCAGACAATTCCCAAACTGGCCACATCGCAATGAAATTTCGTAGGATTTCTCCAGACAATCATCTATTAATTGTTGCTTCTCTAACAGTCACTTGTCCGCAGGAAATGACATGCTCAGGATCCAACTCCAGCAACTGCCACAGCCAACAAATTAGTATCAAGGGGTATTGTGATGTAAACATTAGAAGCGGAAGATAACCCATAGGTCTGCTGCCCAAACTGACTGATCTACTGTTTCGTAATAGCACCAGAATAACACAGTTATCAAGTAGTGAAAACTTCTCGGGAAACATCATTCCCAGTTTTGATCACATTATGGTGACAATGATTATTTATACAAAATTTTCATTGACTAGAAAGCTCTGCGATGAACAGATAAATATTATTTAAATAAAACTAACAACTACAAAATCTCAGGAAAAGACATGATTCTCTGAATGGGATCAACAAATGGTTATAATGACTATTGAAGCCACTGCTCCATCGAGGTGCTTTGAGATGAATATTATCCAAATTTCTGCTAATCAATGACCATGATACTTTGAAACAGCATAATGCGATGTAAGGAGCAATAAATGCATTTTTATGCTAAACAAGATTCACTACTGCACCAAAGGACTAACAGCAGGTAAGTGTTTACCTGATCAAACAATTTACAGTTTACATTGACGTTGAACTCAATGTCCAAATCCTTCAGGCCACTGCTAAAGGCCTTGCTATTTAGAATTTTGCACGTCCATAAATCCCCATCTTCAATAAACTTGAAAAGCCTGTGTACCATTTCAACCTTGTGGTCCGGCACATATCTGACCTCGGCTACATCTTTACCACTTTCATTACTCCGCAAGGTGCTGGCTTCTGTCAGGAGCTTGTTTCTAAAGAAATCAAACTCTACGCTGCCTGTCAATCACCTTGATCACATTTTTCCCAAGTGTGGCATTCCCGCACAAACTTTCCAACGCAGTCTTATGATGGTCTAAGATTATTACACTGAAAGGGATAAAATAGTCAACATCAGTAGTATTTAATCACCACTGAGCTACATGTTGTACATATAACATTGAACAAAACTCTATCTGTATTGAAGAAAATGAAAAAATGCAGGAGGAGCAGTAGATTGTTTTTTAAGGAATGAGGCTTCTAAACACAACTACAATCACCTACATAATACACAAAAAGAAAACAACTAGAAGATGAAAAAGTAAGTGCAGATGTGTACAGACCTCTCAACCTTGGGTGCTATGTCATTGACAAAACCAGGAGGCCCCACGAAGTCAAGAAGGTAAACATCTTTTATTTCATGGAATGGAAGCGCATCACTCCTACAAAGAAACAAAAGAAAAAATAACGTCACAACAGGAGGAACATCAAGGAAAAAGCACCAATGCGAGAGTTCTACCAAGACAGACATCCAGGGCCGGTCCTGAGATATCGGGGGCCCGGGGCAAAACTTAAAACGGGGGCCCTTTTAATAATAATTATTATTATTAAAATATATATATATATATAATATTACCAATACACTCAAGATGCATCCAAAAAATATTCATAACAAGAAATTCATAACAATTATAGCCAACTCATCTGGATTTCTTGAAGTGCTCGAATTACTCTAAAAAATTTGTCAAGGGCTCCTATCTGTGATCCTATAAACTCATCTGTTTGTTTCCTCTTCTTTCTTTTCTCACTGCCTGAAGGATATTTTCTAGACGATATGATAGTGTTTTTGTGCTGAAAATTAGAGAAAAACACAATTATGAGTGTCACTGAGTTAGATCAAAACGTCTGTATACTAAAGTCTAAACCCCAATCAATTATGAATAGTTTAATACCTGGTTGCTATAGTGGTTTGTTCATGATTCCTACGCTGCACGAGAGATGAGATTGGCTGATCGAACTCCCTCCTTGCTGACTTGTTGTGCTATGTAACATGGACAGACAAACATGAGTCAAGAGATACATGCGAATATGCGATCATGGGGATTTGGGAATTGAAAAAGGGTGATCGGTGATCGCAAATTTGCAATTCACAATTCAGAGTTTCAGACTAACTCACAGGCACGTACACGTGATGAAATATTGGAGTATTGGTGTCCCGGCGGCCGGCATGTTGCCGTGGTAGCGTCGTACGTCTGTGGTCGCCGGCAGCCGGCGCGGCGGCGCAGTCTTCGAGTCTCCCAGTCGCCGTTCCACGGGGCCCCAAACGAGTACGAGACGAGAGTCGAGATGCGATGCAGATGCAATGCAAAACGAGAATAGACGAGCGCGGGCCGCGAGGAGTCGCAGGCAGTATTGATGGGAACTTGCCAAAACGAGGAGTCGCAGTCTCGCGCGAACTCTCGCGATGCGCGCAGCGCTGACTGATGAGTCGATTTTACCTGCCTGACGTGAGTATACGGTGGAAATACGTCTCCTGTACCTACCTTGTACATACATGGGGAGGGGCCCCTAGGAATCGGGGGCCCGGGGCGCCTGCCCCGCTCGCCCCCCCCCCCCCAGGGTCGGCACTACGCAGTCTTCGAGTCTCCCAGTCGCCGTTCCACGGGGCCCCAAACGAGTACGAGACGAGAGTCGAGATGCGATGCAGATGCAATGCAAAACGAGAATAGACGAGCGCGAGCCGCGGGAGTCGCAGGCAGTATTGATGGGAACTTGCCAAAACGAGGAGTCGCAGTCTCGCGCGGACTCTCGCGATGCGCGCAGCGCTGACTGACGAGTCGATTTTACCTGCTTGACGTGAGTATACAGTGAAAATACGTCTCCTGTACCTACCTTGTACATACATGGAGAGGGGCCCCTAGGAATCGGGGACCCGGGGCGCCTGCCCCGCTCGCCCCCCCCCCCCCCCCCCCAGGGCCGGCACTGCATCCCAATATCCCACAGAAGCACCAAAAGAGCTATGGTGCATTTCGCATTTTGTTGCTCGGGCATCTTTTTGGCTCCCAAGACTAGATTTTCCTGCCCGTCAGATCAGGATCTGATGGCCCACTCCTCTTTCTTCTTCCTCTCACCGCAGCTTCTTCCTCCTGACCCCCTCGCCCCCGGCACCGCCCACACGTGCCGTGGCAGCCTCCTTGCCGTCGCCTCCTGCCCGCTGCCTCGTTCGCTATCGCCGTCATCGTCGCACCTCTGCCCCGGCACCATCCAACCTGCTGCCCCGGGCATCCCTCTAAACCCGGGGAGCACTCCACTAAACCTCAAACCCAACCCCGAACCCTGAAACCCTAACTCGCCGAAGTAACTCGCCGTTGCCAGAGAAGGAAGGGGGCCGGTCTCAGCTCAAATCTTGAAGCACATGGGCGGTGCAGAATTCGGGTGTTGGAGGGGAGAGAAATGCCCGGGTAGATTTGAGGAATCCCGATAAAATACAGCTCCAAGGCAGAATATCTGCAATTCCAAGTATCATCACGGTTCAAACCTATTTGCTGCTTCATATGCATTTCTTTACATAGCAAAGTTTGATAACATGATCACTACACACTCAGATTAAGTGGATTAAAAATCTGCATCTACAGTCAAATAGTTGTAGAAGGGTAAAGCTTTGTTAATCCGCCAAAATGCCATAGTGGGCACCTGAAACAGTTTTCATCAGATTTCATTGCACGCATCGGAGCTGCAGTGTATGGCAAATTCAGAGCGGAAGAGGACCACAAGGCCAGCTTTTAGTTCGGCAGGGCTAACCTGATGGGGTCGCAGACGGTGATGGGGAGGAAACGGACGGGGAAGGCAGCCGCGGAGAAGTAGAGGTGAGCGGCTAGCGCGGCGAACGCGCCGTCCGGGCACGCGTAGTGGTAGAGCACGGCCGAGGCCTTCCGCGCGGTGCTGGCGCAGGCCATGCGATCGATATCGCGGCCGCCGAGCGGCGCGGCGCGACAGCGGAGGGGCAATTGCTTTTTTACCACCCTACCGCAGGTCACCCTCCAAAATGCCTATCAAATGTCACCCGGTACCAAGTGTCAGTGACCAGCGGATAAACAGTAACCGAGTGCTAAGAACAGTAATTAAGCCAAAAATCTTGTATAATTCAAACTAAAAAAAGTCAAAAAATGTCTTGATTTTGTATATGCTTATAATTCATTATAAAATTCATTTTAACTGAATTCACTAAAAAAATCTTGTGTAGAATTTAAACTAAAATTCTCAAAATGTGTTACTTTTGCAACTTATAGTAATTTTTAAGGCCTTACAAAAATTCTCAAAAATTTGAAAAAAAAATCACTAATATTCTTATAATGTTATGTACTAATTTTTAAAATTATCTCTTATACTAGGTTATAAGGTGAAAAAGTAAGTTTCTTTGTAATAAGCGTTACTAATAAATTAGTATATCGCATTATAATAAATAGGCATTACAAAGTAACTTACTTTTTCACCTTATAATCTAGGGTGAAACATAATTTTAGAAATTGGTAAATCACATTAGAGGAATATTAGTGAATTTTTTCATATTTTTTGGGAATTTTTGTGATGCCTTAAAAATTACTGGAAATTGCAAAAATAGCACATTTGGGGAATTTTAGTTTGAATACTACACAAGATTTTTAGGTGAATTTAGTTAAAAATAGGTTGCTTATAAATTATAAAGCATGTAAAAAATTGACACATTTTTGGTATTTTTTTAGTTCGAATTAAACAAGATTTTTAGCTCTCGGCACTGTTTTTTAGTGCTAGGTACTGTTCTAGCTGTTACTGTTCATCCGCTGGTCACTTATATGCAGGACGGGGTGGCATTTGGGAGTGAAGTTTTGGTATGATGGCATTTTGGAAGGTGCTATCTGTTTTTTAAAACGATGTGACTTTATTCGATCATTGTCGGTACAATCAGAAATCTAAAGATTACATAACAATACGTACACAGTTTTCAGTCTGTAACACCCCGTAGCTTCCCTGATTGCCGCTGCCAAGTTAAACTGGAGGAGCCAAAATGGCAAGCCGGCAAGTCAAAGGACAAAAGAACCTCTCTGAATTCTTCTCAGAGGAGAAATCATGGAGGGACAAAAGCACCGGTGGATCTATAATAAAATTCATTGAGAAAAACTATAAAATTAACGTAACAACTAGATAAGAAAGTAAGCTAACTACTAAATATACTTAGTACTAACCACCAGGAGGTCAGGCCATCCTTCTCCGCCGAGGCCAGCAGGTCGTCGGGGAGAGGGGGCCAGCCGTTCATCATTCGTCTTGGAGTCACCTCAGTCGTCTTCGGTTCGTCTCCGCTCGAGAGCTCTCTGAAAAGGCCACTTGAAAGGTGCTATCTGGTAGGTGGCAAAAAAAGCAATAGCCCCATTCGTGGATGGTTTGATTTTGTACGAGCCGGTTCCTCTGATATATTTTTATGTTAGAGGGTCGACGAGTCCATGATGGACGTCCGTTAGAAATCCAACGGCTGCGCTCGCTCGGTCGCTACTCGGCCCACGAACGTCGCTCGCTACTCGGTTCGGATCAGTCAGAGACGAGGCAAAAAAGATGGGCGCGAGACGCTGCAGGTTCCCTCGCTCACGCCTCTGCTCGCTCCCTCGCCCGGGAAAAAAAGCTCTGACTACTCTTTTGGCGTGAAGAGGCGATCGTCGGACAGCTACGAGCTTCTCTGTGCTCAGATCTAAGTTAGTGTGGGTATGTCTCAACAGTCTGCCTCTCTTCCGCTGTCTCCCGCACCAATGGCTCTATTAATCAAGCTCATCTCATCAGGTTGTTCTGGACTTGATCAAACTTGCCCCTTTTCTTATGGAAGAATCAATGGACTGGAGATTCGGGTCATTTATGCCATCAAAGCGAATTGAACAATGCTCAGATGGAAGTAGATATGTGTGTAATATATCGTCATACATGTTCTATATGAATATGTGTATGGTAATATGTAATTGATGTAATTGGTGATCGTAGCATGTGTATGCAATAATCTTATATTCGGTGGGTTTTTTTTCTACGGAGAGAGCATGGTGCCTAGTTTGTTACCTAAGATGGTATGGAATTCAGAAATTCAGATAGGCTTGTCGGAGTATTAAGTAAGCGGTATCATGGCTAAAGGGCCCTACATAGGTATGGTGTCCGGCGGGGATATTCCCTGAACCCTAGTCCATCGTGCGACTAGTCCTTGCTCGCACGACTAGCGTAAGACTTGCGCGACCAGCCTTCTTGCGATTTAATGTGATACTACGATCAACCCTTGTTGGTCGTGGGACATCCGGATCTAACCTGTCTAAGTCACATTTATTTATATATACTCAAGTATTTTTCTTTTTAAGGCTCCTCCTCCAGCAAATAAAGTTGTGGCCGACGCAGATAGGCAGTGCCCCGTCATGTACCATTAATTGCTACGGAGTGGGTGTGAGGAACGATGACGACCTAAGAGAGGAGGTGAATTAGGACACTTAGAAATCTAAATTAGATTGCCTCCAATAACTTTATAAGATAAATCTGTATTAATTTATATCTAAATATACTCTAGCTTTATCTAGTGTGTCTACTCCATCGCTTAAGAGGATTGCAATCTACTCTGGCTAGGTAAATTGCAAGTATATAAATGCGGAAACGTAAATAGGGTAGAGAGACAAACTCGACCCAAGGTATTTTTATCTCATGGTATCGATAGTATAAATGTTATCCCTAGTCTATGTTGGAGCTCCACAAAGGATATGCTCACGGACGTCAAGTCTCTTTTGGTCACGACTATTGAGCTACCAAGTCACCAAGACATGATCTCAAGCACGATGAGATATCAAGCTACCAAGACAAGGTATCATCACTAGTCTCTCTTCCGATCACTTACCGTCGTGATCACTTTGGAGCTTGAACCACCAAGATAAGGGTCTCCTCGTCCCATACACGTGTATTGTCATCGTTCCACACTAAGTCAGTGGGTCAACAAGCTTAAACCACTAAGACCTAAAATGTCGGCGAGTCACTAAGACTTCAAGGTGTCGGCGTACCACTCGATATACGCTAGCTACAACTCACTCTAATCTTAGCTACAAGCTGCAGTACCTAGCTACAACTCACTCTAAACCTATAAGCACTAAACACTCTCTAATCTTATGCTTAATTACCTTGGATGATCACTTTAAGCACTTTAGTGGCTTAAATGTCTTCTCAAGTGTATATGAGCTTTCTCTAGACTCCAGCAGCATGCCACACCTTTAAATAAATGAGTGGATGTATATTTATAGCATCAAACCCACCAACTAACCGTTTTCCCAACGACTTAGAAAAAACGCCGGATGATCCAGCGAGAACAGTAGTACTAACACCGGATCATCCGGTGAGTACAACCTCAGAAACTAGCTGTTGGACTTTCACTCAAAGCCTCTGAGAACGCTAGACACTCCGATGTGCCTTCAAATACATCACTGGACCTTTCGGTGAGTTATCTTGAACCATCCGAGCCTTTCCAGCCTCTCTGTGTAAAATATTTCAGTGCATTCATCTTCAGAGCATTGAACCTTCAGGTGACACTTGTAGTCGTCTTCGCAAGAAATGCTCCGGTGTGCCCAAACCAAGCATCGGACCATCCGGTGGGTTGATCTTCAGTATTCTACACTTGCATTCTTCTCTACAGGAAACACTCCGATGTTACCTAGTGTAGATCACCTGACTATTCGATGAGATTCACAGCCTTCTCCCTACCCCTATGTTGTGTCTCCGCCTTTCTCCATTGCCACTGTCTCCTTTGATTGACTTATGCAAGAGCTTCTCCCCTTTATCAACCTAGGTGCCTTATGTTGCTTATTGTATCTTATTCTTCTCCCTCTTTATCAACTTCGGCATTCCTAGACATCTTGTATCTTGCTTTGGTCATCAAACTTCTTCCCCTTTATTAACAATCTTAAAAAGGGCTACAAACACATGTTGAATTTGAGGAAAAGTGTTAGAGCACATGAGAGAGAGCTTCATAAATTATGATCCAATGAAATGATACCGATTAAAAAGATATACCAATTGTAAGGATATAAGGCATTGATATCGATTGAACAAGACAAACAAGGATCATAATTCATGAAACTCACATAATATAATATAATCCCCCTATTATATATGTGTACATATAATGAGACTTACTTGTGAATACCACATATAGAAATGTAGCAATATATGCATATCTAGATAATAAGTAGAGAAAGGAAGTTTAAGTCATATCATGCATGGAGATAGATTAAATATAGAAATAAATTAACAATAATATCAATTTAAGCAATTAAGAATTGCATACCTCTAGGGACATGTTGATTTCTCCATAAAACTACAAAAGATATATCTAGCAACACATGTTAGAATTAAAATCACAACCCATAGGGTATGCTCCCCCTAAATGTGTACATACAAGTTTTAAATACTTGAGAGATATAAGCACTTGTCATTAATAGTAATGGGAATGGTACCCTATAGATTGATTCATGGCACACATAGAAGGTATCAATTGTGAAACTAGTGCTATGGAAGAAACTTACAACTAATAAATCATGTAGGTTGCTCATAAAAAAAGAGATAAACACAAACAACCTACTATATGAAAACCTACACTATGTATTGCAATAAATTAAAATATGCATATGCAATCTTAGACAAGGCAATAGTTCAAAAAACATGAACAAAAGTATAGCTATCATTACCTCATTACCTTTGGATGGGGATTTAAGTATATGTCGATCATGATCATAAGCAAAGCGCCCAATCTTATACATTTGGCTTCTTTGCTTGAACCTTCACTTCATTTTTCGAGCTAAGTCTCCAAATTCTCATAGCCACTTAAGGCTTCAAGTCTTCTTTGGAACCAAATTGATTGTGGATCCTTCACATTGGTGATGACTTCCTTAGATACTCCAATGAGTTGATTCCACTCCCGGTCATTTCTTCCAATCATCTGTGCAACCACCTTGCCATTTTTCTTTTTTTGAGCTTGTTGTGGTTACCCTTGGTCTTGGTTTTATAGTTGGACTTGGTGTAGATATTTGAGGTCTTATTGGAGACATACATGATCTTCTTCTTCTCCTTATCTCCTTCTTTGACTTGATTGCATTGAAAGGACTTGCGACCTTCATTATGACATTTGAAGCATGTCAAGGTGGATCTCTACGCAAGCTTCTTTAACATGGTAGCATGGTTATCTTTAGGAGGTTGGATATGGTCCTTACCCTTTTAATCTTGCCAAGTCCTTTTTGAGTTTTTCCACTTATTACTTGATCTCATCATTTTCTTATGCAATGAGTTCATTATATGGTTCTATAAGAACATTCTCAACACATATCTCATTGTAAAGAGGTGAGCTAGATAAATCAATTAAATCATCATAAGAAGTATAAGCATCTATCTTATGATTGAAATTAAATATAGAGGTAGATTGCTCCAAATGGAACTTAGTTTGAGATTCAATGTACTCAAATTTGGCCTTAAGCTCATCATGCTCTTTGTTTAACAAATTAAATTTTCTCAATAATTATTCATAATTAAAAACAAAGGTAGCATGAATGTTATTGAGTGCATTGAATTTCTTTAGCTCTTTTGATTATTTCTTAAGGACGCTGCTCATTGATCAAATGAATGAGTTCATCATAGGAGGGAGAATCATCATCAGATTCATCATCACTTATATCGCTATACATACCTTTGACCATAAGATACTTATGTGATAATAGCTTACGTGATGACGACCTTGAAGAAGAGCTTCTCTTGGATGAGTGGGTGGCGAAGCTCTTATTACTTGAGCTTGAATCTTCATCTTCACTCACCCATCTTCTCATGCTTGCAAATACTTTGGCTCTTCCCCTTGTCCCCCTCTTATTTCTTGGTATTCTTCTCTTTCTAATATAATCAATTGTGTTGACCAAATCTTCAATGGAGATAGGATGATCAATATTGGTATTGGTTCTCTTCATATTCTTCTCTATCTTTGAGAAGAGTTTGGCCATCTTGGGGTCAATTTTTTTCATCACTTGATGTGCTTTGATCATCCTCTTCATCGCTCTTTTTATTTTGATCACTATCATCTTCGCTTGTGCTTGACTCTTACTCTTGCCTCCTCATATTCGCCTTCATTTGTGGGCATGTTGCTTACTTGCTTGTGAGAACAAGGTTCTTGGCATCGGATAAGGAAGAGGCTTCCACCCTCATGCTTATGGTTATCTCATGAACGGTGATCTTACCGAGCACTTAACTTGGAGTTATCTTCTTGATGTCCTTGTTGTCGTAGATGATGAAGACTATCAACGTGTACTTTGAAAGAAGAGCTTGAAGTATTTTTCTCATCACTTGATCATTGTCAATTAGCGTCAAACCTAGCCTATTGATCTTATTGACAAGAATATTCGAACGTGAGTACATGTCATTAGCGAGAGAATAAACACGATTAAATGCATCAATATTTAAAATGATAAAAGGATATTCTTCGTCAATGTATCTAATTGCCTCTTCTTGTTGGTGATGTGAGGTCTCATCCCTACCTTGGTGACTCTACAAACATCTAGACCCTTAGCTTGCAAATAACAAGACATTAGAATTTTCCAATAGAGAAAATTTGTGCAATTGAAAAGTGGAGCGCTATGAGTATCCAACCCAACCCCGGATGTCTCAATTCTAGGATGTTAAGCCTATCAAGAGCACAAACCCAAACGTCACAACGATCAATGGCTCAGAAAAGTTGTTAACACCGGATGATCCAGTGAGAATAGTAGTATTAACACCGACTCATCCGGTGAGTACAACCTCAGAAACTAGCCGTTGGACTTCCACTCAAAGCCTCTGTTAATGAAAGTGCATACAGGGGGGGTGAATAGGCTTTTCTGAAAATTAAAAATAAACAGCGGATTAAAAGCTGCCGAATACTCCGGTGAAGGTCGGATACTCCGGTCAGACCGAAGTATCCAGTCTGGTCCGGAATCTCCGGTCTATACATGATTTCAAGAATAATTAAGAATTAAAGCGAGCAGGTAGAATCTAAAGGTGATACTAAGTCTACTAGATATCACAAAGCTTAAACAACAATAAATACTAGCAAGATGATCACTAAGATAATTTATATGTAAATTCTCAAAGCTACACAATTAAGTAAATTGCACAAATAAGAACACAAGGGATTATCTCGGAGTTCGACCACCTCACAAAGAAATGCCTACGTCTCCGTTGAGGAGCTCACAAAGAGCCGGGTCTTTTCCAACCCTATCCTCTTCTAGCGACCACAAAGATCAAGCTAGAATTTCCTTACTCAATTTGAAGTCGATTACAAACTTCTTGTGGCACTCCACAAAGATTGGGTGCTCTACGGACAACGCCTCGCTGTATATAAGCACAAAGCTCCAAGAGAAAAAATCACAGCGAATGCTCGATGAAGAACTCAATGCTCAAGTGCCTTAATCTCACTCTAAACCCAAACTCACTAAATTTTCGCAAATCTTAGCATTAGAGATGGTTGGAGGGATTTTGAATGCTCTTGGAAAGCTCTAGGAGTGTAGAGTTCAGCAGCAACAGCAAGCATTTAATGCCATGGGGTGTGGAAGTATATATAGCCCTCTCTCAAAAACTAGCTGTTACTGTTCTGACAGACCTAACCCAAAGTATACGGTGAACATCGGAGTATCCGGTCTCAATTTCAAAACGGCGTCAGAACGGTCACAGAACTGTGTCAAAACTAGCCGTTACAGTTCTGTTAAGTTACCAGAGTCTCCGGTGAACACCGGAGTCTCCAGTCCTGACAGGGCTGCTACTCAGACTAAGTTCGGAGACTTACCGGACCCTCCGGCTTCTCCAGGTACCGGAGTATCCAGTGAACATTGGAGACTCCAGTCCTTTTTATCAAAAGAGTAAATATTAACCGAGCCACCCTTGCCGGAGTCTCCCTCGGAGACTCCGGTAAAAACATTTTCTCCTACCGGAGTATCCGGTGAACACCAGAGACTCCGGTCTTTTTCAACAAAAATAAATGCCTAACCGATCGACCTCTGGCGGAGTCTCCCTCGGAGACCCCTGCCTTAAAACTCACCAACTACCGGAGTATCCGGTGAACACCGGAGACTCCGAACAATTAAAAAATAAAATGGAACCGAGAACCCTCTGCTGGAGTCTAACTCAGAGACTCCGAACTAAATACTGAGTACTGGAGTATCCGGTGAACACCGCAGACTCCGGACTCAGTGAACTTCTATCTAACATCCTGGTGTCCGTGGTTTAGTGTGTCTCTCAACTTATTGGTTCTAAAGGATATCTTGAGCATTGAGACACTAAACAAGCAATCGAATGCAACCCTCTTAATAGAGCGGCTATCCTAGACTCAATTTCAAAAATAGAGAAATTTAAATCCTATTGAGTACTCCTCGTTGCTTCTCTTTTCTTTTCGAATGGCGTCAATCGTCATATGTCTTCTCAATTTAGACTTAGACCTGTTCAAGACTTAGATAAACATATTAGATCCTTAATCGTTTTGTCATCAATAAGCTAAAACCCACTTATGGGGTCTAGATGCACTTTCAGGTAACATCGAGCACTCTGGTGTGCCTTCAAATCTATTACCGGACCTTCCGATGAGTTATCTTGAACCATCCGAGCCTTTGCAACCTCTCAGTATAAAATGCTTCGGTGCATTCATCTTCAAAACACCGGACCTTCCGATGGGTTGTTCTTCATTCTTCAACACTTGCAGTTGCCTGTGCAAGAAATGCTCTAGTGCTATACTCCGGTGTGCACAAACCAAGCACCGGACTATCCTGTGGGTTGATCTTCAGTCTTCTGCACTTGCATCTTCTCTACAGGAAATACTTTGGTGTTACCCAATGCAGATCACCGGACTATCCGTTGAGGTCCTCAGCCTTCTCCCCCTTTGTTAGAAACACTCCAGTGAGTTCAGCACACAAAGCACCGGACCATCCAGTGTGGTCAATTCTCTTGGGACTTCTCTAATTCAATCAAACTTTATCCCAGTTGTGGTGGCTTCTTGATGTTTTATGAGACCTACTAACATATATTCTTGACAAACATGTTAGTCCCAATTACTATATTGTCATTAATCACTAAATCATAATCATGGTCTAGTAAGGCTATTTTTGCTACAATGGGGTGTTGTGGACCGACTTAGCACCACGCACAGATGGGATAGGGTCTGCAGAATGACCGGATAGGTGGATGAGTTTGCAGGCAGACTCACAGAAGGCTAGAACGGAATAGCTTGGCAGATGAGCTTACCATGCATGGTGAGGGGACCAGCAGGGCTACCGAGATAAGGTAAGATGGAGGCGCCCAAGAGGATGGGACGAGCTCTGTAGTACCATCGGTGCAAGGTGCGGTGCACACACTCTACACGATGATGGCCTAAGAAAAGTACATCTAGCTAGGTATGGGTTAGCGGAAAAAGGTCCACTTGTAAGTTCTCCTTCTCTTATATATAAAGAGGAGAATGGGTCTAGCAAAAAGGGGACTCATCTATAACCAATTTACAAACACTGATAATAAAATACATAGGACGTAGGGTTGTTATCATTCAGGAGGCCTGAACCTTGATAACCCATGTATTCTTAAGTACATCACAAACACATGCAAGCCGCAAACGTTGTTCACGCGCCTATCGATTGGTACACCACAGAATCATTGTCAGGGACTAACCCACGACAGTTGGCGTGCAAGGTAGGGGCGTGTTTCTGCATTTCAAAAAGTGTTAGAGATTAGATTGGATTATCCATGGTTGGATCCACGGCAACTGTTGAGTCCCATTCTGAGGACCCCAGTCATCGCGAGGTGTTCGTCATGGGGTAGGACTTAGATGAGCCCGGTGTACTCTAGGAATGGGACACCAAATCAAAACCGAAGGCTCCGAGGCTCAACGGGAAGTTTGCATGACAGTTCATGCAACAGGGTGCAGCGGAGACTCTCGTGTTCCGAGTGCCGGCAATGATCCCCAGGCCACACACCCAGAGGGGAACTAGACCGGCGTCGGACACGGGGACGCTTTGGCACAACCCCAACCACCACAGCATTGCCTGGAGGAGTTGCCGCCGAGAACACAGTCCTTGGTGGCATCGTCACCAAGGCTATCACGCCGCACAAATGTTGAGGGCTCTCCCCTCGCGATATGTCGCCACTTCGCGCTTAGCAACTCGACTAAGAGGCCATGACACCTGCATAGAATCTGCAGACCGTACGAATGCTTTTTAGCCACCCACCGGTACCAGTACCAGAGGGTTTGTCTATAGCATCATGGTTGCGTGACCTCGCCCTCCTGGTTGAGACCGTCTGATGCCAAACTGCGACGGCAAACACCATGTTCGTCGCTAGGGCTGGTGAAGGTCACGATCGCTAAGAATTGTGGCAGTCCTAATGGCAGGAAATATCTCATCCTCCCTTGGTAATGGGGAGTGCTTGGAGACCCCTGCGCACGTTGGGAAACCTGACCCTCTGACCTACGCGACTCTCTGCGTCAATATGACCTCCGCAACGTGATCCAGAGCTAGATGGCCATCCGAGAGCAGGAGGACCACGCCTGACGAGAGCATGACAAGGGCAAGCAACCCTACCACTTGCCTCCCCCACACAGAGAGGCATCAGATTCTTCCATCCCCTCCCCAGGACAGTGTGACCATCGTCCATCTCCCTGAGCATGCGCTGTCGCCCATCAGCGGATGACTCCCCATTACATAACAGGGTGCAACACCCTATCAGCCCGGTTGCGAGAGATGAGCTGGCTGGACAAGATCCGACCGATTCTAGCCAAAAAGTATGATGGCTCAACCAATCCAGAGGAGTTCCTGCAGATCTACACCACCATAGTGCAGATCAAGGGAGCTCACAGAAAAGTTATGGTCAACTATTTCACGACCACCTTGACCGGTTCAACCCGATCCTAGCTTATGAACCTCCCTCGCTAGTTGGTTCACTCCTGGGGGATTTGCACCAGTTTGTCGCCAACTTTCAGGGGACCTATACCCGACCTGGGGTCGAGGATGACCTGTACCAAGTCAGGCAGCGACAAGGTGATTCGTTGCAAGAATTCATCCGATGCTTCACTGAGAGCCAAAACATCATTTCAAGGATCACAGGTGAATGTATGGTCATAGCATTCAAGAGAGGGGTCAAACACCAAAAGATGATTGAGAAGGTGGCCACCAAGGAAATCTGAAGCACTACCGAGCTCTTCGAGCTCGCAGATAAGTGTGCATAGGACGTGGAGGCCCAAGATTGTCAGATTGACACCAGGTCATGACCGACCTCTGACCAGCCCGCCTCCTCCAAAGGGATCGGTCGAAAGGAGAAAAAGAAGAACAAATGCAAGGAAGGACCGTCTGACGTCTTGGCAGTCGAGCAGACCGGCCAACCACGCTGGTGCTTCAAAAAAATGAGGGGAGGAAGGGTCATGGCTACTGCCCAATCCATTGCACAGATGCCCACGACATGATCGAGTGTAAGGTCGTGCGGGACATCATCGAGAAGGAGCTTGGAGAACGTAAATCTAGGCACAACAAGGATGGTGAGAATGGGGCCGACCTCGACCAGTCGGCACTAGGATACCAGGAGGCTAATCACATGGTCCACCACATCTTCAGGGGCACCGCGACATATTCCTTGAGCAGAGAATACAAGTCGATGGTCAAAGAGGTGTGGGCGACCACGCCGGGTCCAAGCCCACGTCTGAAGTGGTCAGAGGTGCCCCTCACCTTCAGTCAGCTCGACCACCCCACGAGTGTCAAGAGACCTAGTTGTTACCCTATTCTGGTCGAACCCACCATTCAAAACATCCGATTTGGTCGTGTGCTGATCAATGGAGGAAGCTCCATCAACCTCCTCTTCGCCGATGCATTGGATGTCTCGCAAATCCCAAGGGGCTTGTTGAAACTACCTCCCCTTTTTTGGTATTATCCTAGGCTCTTCTGCTAAGCCTTTGGGGCAGATCGAGCTACCAGTCACCTTCGGCTCACCAAGTAACTTCAGGACCGGAATGGTCCTGTTTGATGTGAGAGACTTCGGGACCGCTTATAACGCTATCCTAGGGGACTAGCGATGGCACAGTTCATGGCCGTCTACCACTACGCATATCAGGCGATCAAGATCCCTGGTCTGACCGGGCCATCACCATCTTTGGCAAAGCAAAGATGCCCCTGCACTATGACAATATGAGCCTCGACTTGGTCGAGCTAACTCCTCGGGTCGTAGCCAGAGAACGCTACGCCTAGTGGATGTCAAGTGAAGGTTCACGTTGCCACTAGCCAGGATGAGCGGCTTAAGAAAATTTGCCTTGACGACTCTAACCCAACCAGGACGATCCAGATAGGGGCCGACATGGGCCCTAAATAGGAATTCGCACTCATCACTTTCTTCGGGCGAACGCGAACATTTTTTCATGGAGTATGTTTGATATTCCCGGAGTCCTTAGGTACGTGATTGCGCACAAATTGTCAATGAGACCTGACGCGCGACCAGTCAAACAAAAAGTGCGTCAGTTCGCAGCCGACCAAAAGGAAGCACTTCATAAGGACATCAATAAGTTCCTAAGAGCGGGCTTCATCCGAGAAATACAGTACCTAGATTGGTTGTCTAACCCAGTCATGGTTCAAAAACACAATGGTAAGTGGAGGATGTGCATCAACTTCACCGACCTCAGCAAGGTGTGCCCGAAAGATCTCTTCCCTCTACCCTGGATCAACCAGCTTGTTGACTCAACTGTTGGCTGTGATCTTCTAAGCTTCTTAGATGTCCGTTCGGTGTACCACCAGATTAGCATGCATAGAAAAGACGAGGATAAGACTTCTTTTATGACACCCTTTAGGGTCTTTTGCGATGTAAAAATGCCTTTTGGTTTAAAAAGCACCGGTGCCACTTACCAGTATTCATCTCATTCTTTGACCATAGCTCGGTAGAAACATCGAAGCGTATGTTGATGATGTGGTTGTAAAGAGTAGAATCAGGGATGACCTAGTTGCAGGCCTCTAGGAAACTGTTCGACCACCTTCAGAAGAATTACATGAAGCTGAACCCTGAGAAGTGCACATTTGGAGTCCTATCATGGAAGTTGCTCAGGTTCCTCTTTTCCAGTCAAGGAATAGAGGCAAACCCTGACATGATTAGAGCCATCGATTGAATAAAATCCTCGACCAGGCTAAAAGAAGTTCAGAAACTAACAGAATGTGTGGCAGCTTTGAGCAAGTTCATCTCAATGCTTGGAGAGAATGGGATGTCACTTTTCAAGCTCCTAAAGAAGAGCGACCACTTCTGGTGGACCCCAGAAGCGGAAACGACCCTCCAAGATCTAAAAAGGCACCTCTCCTCCCCTCCTGGCTGACCGCACCTCGACCAAACGAGGAGCTCTTGCTCTATGTTGCAGCTATCCCACAGGTCACGAGCGTGATACTAGTTGTCGAGCGAGAAGCTCTTCAGCGACCAGTGTACTACGTCAGTGAGATCCTACACGATGCGAAGGCTCAGTACCCACAGGCTCAGAAGCTACTATACACCATTATGATGGCCTCTCGTAAGCTCGGACACTATTTCTAGGTCCACAAAATCAAGACTCCAATCCAACAATTATAGACCACACTTTTGTCGTTGGTTCCGTCAGGGCAGCCGGGTCTGGCGGCCACCTTCTGACCTTGTGCTCTAGCGTGGCGGGTGAAGGCTGCGCTGGAGTAGTCGCGCGAAAGTCACGCCAATGGCGCCGGTGTTGTGCTCACTCGGCCTCCTTCGACGGCGGTGCTCCATTGAAGACGCTCACTAGTGGTACTGTGTTCGCCAGGCCTCCTCCAGAGCTGTTGCACTCGCTCAGCCTCCTCTGGTGGTGTGGGCTTGGAGAAGCGCTGCTAGGTGTGCGGCAACATGGGTTTCCTGGTTGTTGTGCACGGTTGGGGACGGAGGTTTGCGGCTCGTCGTTGTAGCGTGGCTAGGGATGGGCCGTGCACGCATGTGATGTTCTGATTTCTCAAAGAACTATGGGTGCTTCTGCCTAGTTGGCCATGCAATTGTGATGCTATTGGATCAGAGACTAGCCCTCAAGTGAACCGGCGAGAGAAATGTCGATGCAAATACATACGAGCAATGGTTTAAATCGCGATTTTAGCAGTGCTGTGGCTATGCGGGCTATCCTGAATAGCGACGAAGCTATGCTACACCACGATTGTATAAATTGCCCTTAGCCTCTTGGAAGATCTCATCGGAGTAGTAACATAGTAATTACATGTTGGATGAAATTTCATTGTCATGCCTATTACTTGTGCTACTTCCTTATAAAAATAAAATACAAATTTAGTTGTATAACATTGAAATAATGCATGTTTCAGAATAGCAGCAAAATAATTCGGTTCGCTTTACTAGCAAAGGAAGTCCGAACCGTAGTATTCTGTTAAACAACGGTTTGCGAGTCCAAATTCTAGTTCTACGGCCTGCTTGCTCCCATGTGGCAAGCTATGGGTTTCATAATGCAGTTTACTTGAAAAAGGACCGGTGCTGCTTGCTCCAATTTCTTCATACATGTTGGCCTTTCTTGCATCTACTGTACGTGTTCCAAAATATGAAAATCGCCTTCTATTTATCTTGGTCCTAAACAAGGTTCATTTTTTGTTTTATCCTAGGGAGTTCAATATGTCACCCCATGCACTAGGCTGGATTGGATCATGACATCTGCATATGGGTTAGTTTTACTCCGCAGAAGGTGGGTAACATTTGACCGTGGCTCTTAGGTTAATGGAATGAACTATGTTTCCATAAAGAATAATCTATCCGTGATAAATTTGACTCGCGCATAACTATACAATCATAGTTCGAAAAAAAACTTGACTAAAATGCCCTACAATATCATCTCACCCACGTGTAATGAGTTAAAAAATGAAGAAGATGGTCTTGTCACTAGGGGCATTTTGGGGAAGTGTGGAAAACGTGTATTGCGAAGCATGAAATGTCCAAGTTTTTGCAAATAAAATTTTTAGTTCAAAGTGTCAATTCATAAAGAAACAGAAGGAGTTTATAAATTTCAAAATTGTCAATTAATAAAAAATGTAGGGAGTATATATACGAAAACCAACCCCTACTCGTCCTCTATAGCTGGTTCATGCGTGATAAAACAAGTTTGTTGGCTAACTTTGAAAGCCTGATGCTCACTTCAAGTCTCCAGTAACAAATATTCGATGTTTTAGGCAAGATGCGGTTTAACTTTTAAAATATTTAATCAAAAAACATAAAAATTATATGTGTATAAATGTGTAAAAAATATTTTTATAATCTTATAAATTTATTAGCTTTTATAAATATATAATAGTATAAAATAGTGGTCAAAAGCACATATATAAATTGTGTTATATCCAAAAAGTTATTGGTAAAAAAAAAGTGATCTGTGGTCCCATCAACTCAGCAGCCCTTGTGCAGTTGTGCTATTGGCATCCAGCAAAGCCCTGGGTAGACACGCTAGCCGCCCCAAAACCATTGCCAGGTCATCGATCCGCCCCCACCCCAGCTAACAAGACCTTCATCGTCCGATCAAATCCGACGCCTACAAATCTCACACCCACGGATCAGCCCCTACGCGCCCTCCACCTCACCGATCCATGGAAACCCTCCGCCGAACCCATCCCACCCTCCAACCAGATCCGACGTCTCACACGCACCCATCCAACCAAACCATTCCCCAAATCCTCCCGCCCAAACCCCCACGCAAATTTCCCCATCTCCCTCACTCCCTCCTAAAATCCACCCAAATTTCCCCTATAAAATCCACCCAAATTCACCTCTCCACCGCAGCAATCCTCCCCGGTGAATTCCAATTCGAAAGCACCAAACCCCTCGTAGCAGCAACAGCAGCAGCAGAGTCTTCTTTCTCTCCGGCGGCGATGTCTGGGCGCGGCAAGGGTGGCAAGGGGCTCGGCAAGGGCGGGGCAAAGCGCCACCGCAAGGTGCTCCGCGACAACATCCAGGGGATCACGAAGCCGGCGATCCGGAGGCTGGCGAGGAGGGGAGGCGTGAAGCGTATCTCCGGGCTCATCTACGAGGAGACCCGCGGCGTGCTCAAGATCTTCCTCGAGAACGTTATCCGCGACGCCGTCACCTACACCGAGCACGCCCGCCGCAAGACCGTCACCGCCATGGACGTCGTCTACGCGCTCAAGCGCCAGGGACGCACCCTCTACGGATTCGGCGGCTGAGCGCGTCCCGTCCCTCGTCCGCTGCTGCTGCTGGGTGCTGCCGCTGCTTGTTCTTTCCGGTTCCCTGTGCTGTGCTTTTGCTTTGGCGTTGCAGAGGGATAAGAGATCCGTAGTTCTGTGCTGTGATCCTTGGGCGGTGGTTGTGATGTATTGATCGAGCTATGGTTCGACTCCCAGTTGTATCCCTGTTCGTTTCCTTGACGGTAATGGAATGTTAATTCCGGTCGGCTAGCAATTCTCGTGGCTCCATTTTATTGATTTATAAGAGTTGTTTTTTTGGTTTTTTTGTTGAACTTCATTGAAATTTGAGAAATGCGCTAGGTAAATTGGAAAACTCGACCATCTTTCGATGAATTCATTCAAAATGTGGAGAATTTGATAAATTTTTGGTGTATTTCGATTGGTTTTTGGTTGAATTCGAGCTGGTACCGAATATCGATTCTACTGGATTTTACCGAGTAAATTTAGCGAAATTCTCACCAAATTTTAATGAATTTTCCAATATTCACGAATTTCAAAAATTCGCTGGAGGGCGCTTTTGGACCCTCAAACGAATTTGTATACCCTACTGATTTGTCATTTGGGGATATATGCTCTAGATTATCGAGACTTTGTTGCGATTTCTAATGGGCCCGTCCATTCCAGGACTTCGTACTAGCCCAGTCCAATTTTGTTTCAACCATATACGGCGCACGACAGACATCATCAATTCGGGGTAATGGGAAATCTCTGGGCTTTTATATGGTTGAATTCCGCTCGAATTCCTTTTCTTGTGTCATAACAGTTGGGGAAGTTAGTGGCTTTGTTTGAATCACGAAAATTTCCTTGAGTTCCTGCAGCAATACAACAAATGAATTGTTGTCTGTAAAACCCATATAAGCTTTTTTATTGTTGTCTGTAAAATCCATATAATCTTTTTTTTTGTAAAGTTCTTGCATTTCACACGGGATTTAAATGGAGCAAGCAACTTTAGTTTCCTGATGGTCCAATGCGGAAACACAATGCTTCGGTTTATTTACACAATGAAGTCGTCATCATTTTGTCATTTTCGTCCCTGTTTATCTCGTCTGGCCTGAAAGAACTTGTTTTCTCTGTCTGACTCGGATAATAGGGCCCATAATCATCTACCCTTCTTTTCATATCTCAGAATGATTTCGTGTCGACATGTCGTTATGGATAAGCGTAATAGATTAGCCGCACTAGTTCTGCTTTTCCACTTTAGGTAACCAGTCATAGACTATAGTTTGTCCCCTTGAGCAGATAAGGAAGCTCCTGCTTTTCTAATCTTCCCTTTTTGCCGTCACTGAACTGAACATTTCGGTCCTTTCATATTTGACTCGCTACACTTTGAACAACTTGCAGGGGGGTCGATGACGATGAGGTTGATCTTGGTTCGTTTTCTTGGTATTCCGTGAGGACCGTGATGCTCTTTGGCAAAAGCGTCTTGTTGTTTTTAGTTTTCTTTCTCTCTTTTAATTCAATAATTATGCGACTTCTGTTATGAAGGAAACAGCATTAGGCGCTGAACCCAACAGAAAGATGCTGAACCTGTCTATGAATGGCAGAATTACCATGCGTCCATGACATTTCAGATGCGAGATTCCTGCAGTGTTTTGATCATATGTTTTGGGCTTTTGGCAACTTTGCACTGAGGGATGTTTCATTTCACCAGGCGCAGTGCAATCACCATAAGTTCTTCAGATCAGGTCTCGGAATAGACGGTACAGCTCCATTTCGTGAAAGATGTGGCGAAAAGTGACGATTGGACCATGGATTAGTGGTCAAGGGGGACAGGAACAAGACTGGGTCAGCTGACTCATCTTTGCACAAGAGGCCATCTGCGGGAGAGCAGAGAGCGTTAACAACACAGAGAATACTAGGTGGATTGGACGGAGCACGATAAAAAAAGACTAAAAAATTTAGCACAAGGCATAATAAAAAAGACAAAAAAAAATTAGATTCACTATTTTTTGATATCTCAATATTTATTTATTTACGAATTTATCAATGTTTAACACATTCGTTTAACTATGAGAAAAACAGTGGTACTTTAATGCATATATATAATCTTAACATGCAGACGCAGCAATACGAAACTAACTAGATTTGTTTCATATTTTTTTTAAGTTTAGATATTTTCCTATGCATTTTAGATTATTTTAACTAATTTATCAATATAATTATTATTCCTTTTACTATTTTTTTTGAAATTTTGAAAAAATTATGTGTACGTATATATATGAATTTATATATGTACGCATATTTATATGTACACATACATATATACATACATGGACCCATATAAACAATATCTATAGTAACTTGACATCTAGAATTGCTGGGGTTCTTAGCCCTTTAATATATGTAATAGATTCTTTAAATCTTTTCCTTTTTTCTTAGGAGCACTAACTTTATTAAGATAGTAGTATACTAGTATGGGCATGTTTGTTTCATGGTCACATTTTGCTACATAACAAATTAGTGGGGATTAAGGTGGGCTATGGCCCCCAACCTTGAAAATTTATTGAAGAAACATTTAAATTTACTACTAAGTGCTAATAAATTACTAATTTGGTAAATAATCTCACCCGATAAGAGTGGAGATCAGGTCTCGGAATAGGCGGTACAGCTCCATTACGTGAAAGATGTGGCCAAAAGTGACGATTGGACCATGGATTAGTGGTCAAGGGGGACAGGAACAGAACTGGGTCAGCTGAGTCAGCTTTGCACGAGAGGCCATCTGCGGGAGAGCCGAGAGCGTTAACAACACAGAGAATACTAGGCGGATTCGACAGAGCATCGTGAAAAAGACTAAAAAAATTGGCATAGAGCATGACAAAAAAGACTAATATCTTAATATTTATTTATTTATGAATTTATCAATATTTAACACATTTATTTAATTATAAGAAAAATAATGGTACTTTAATGCATACACATACTCTTAACTTATAGATGACAGTAATACGAAACTAACTAGATTTGTTTCATATTATTTTAAGTTTAGATACTTTCGTATGCATTTTCGATTATTTCAACCGATTTATCAATATAACTATTATTCCTTTTACTATTTTTCTAAAATTTTAAAAAATATGTGTACGTATATATATATGAATATATAAATACATACATATATTTACATGTGTGTATATATATATATATATATATATATATATATATATATATATATATATATATATATATATATATATATATATATATATATATATATATATATATATATATATATATATATATATATATATATATACACACACACACACGCGAGATCTATACGAAAAATACCAATAGTAACTATGATTTTTAGCCCTTTAATATATGTAATCAATTCTTTTACTCTTTTCCCTTCCCTTAGGGGCACTAACTTTATTAAGATAGTAGTATGGGTATGTTTGTTTTATGATCACATTTTGCCACACAACAAATTAGTGGGGTTAAGTGGGCCATGGCCCCACAATCTTGAAAATTTATTGAAGAAACACTTAAATTTACTACTTAAGTGCTAATAAATTACTAATTTGGTCTCTAACGTATTTAACTATTTTTCACTCTTATCAGGTGAGTGGTAATAGATTTACCACCATGACCTATTGTTAATGACTTACGTGGTTCCATATGTCAGTGAGAGAATAAATTGTTACACGATAAGAATAACAAATAATTAAATAATCTTTTTTTCTTTACACCCATTTGGAAGGCATGAACCGTAAAGCACGAGCAAGTAGTTTGTTCCACTCTTAGGGCATCCTCAGCAGATCCCTTATCCAGTACTACAGTATCCCGCAAAGTACTGTAGCATTGAAAATTCATCTTCATCAGATCCCTATCCAGTGGTACGTGCTGCTACAGTATGCGAGAAGAATCAAATCGTCGAGGTACTGTAGCAGCCGCAGCACTGTAGCAGTACTGTTTGCAGAGGCGGACAGTGAGTCCAGTGGAAAGAGAAGAGTAGTAGAAGATAGTAAATAGAGTAACTGTTAGAGATAAAAAAATAAAGGATACTATAATAGTATTAGGGGATGCTGTAATAATATTATAGAAGATAAAATTTTAAATATCTACTAGAGATAACCTTATTCTATCATTTATGTGTCTACACGCATTTAGAAGGCATGAACCGTAATATACAAGCAAGTTGTTTGTTCCACTCTTATATATCTATCACATTACTAGTGTGTGGATAATACGTTATTCCTTCTTTCAGCAAGACATTTTTTTACCAAAAAAGTGTGAACATGCTCACTTGTACTTAAGATCTGTTTTAGTTTTAGCTATGAGAATCTAGTCTAATATGTATAATTTGTGGAAATTATTTTTCATCTAATCGTAGATGTGATATTTTATAGTATAATTTAACTTATAATTTTGAAAACTAGCTTTTATATTGTGATGGTTTGTTTTTCTTTTATTTTTAAGACTAAAATCTATAATTAGAATTAAAAACAAAAATGGCTTACTTCCCAGTAAAGAATAGCGGTCAGGTTGCTGCTGTCCTGAGACTGAATGGCAAAATTGCAGCACCATACAAGCAAAAAAGATGTCAAAGCAGTAAGGCTGACTCCAGCGGAGCCTCATAGGTCGGCACATCGCTGTAGATGTACTTTTTTCTGATCGCACCGTCTGCATCCTGCTCCAGCAGAAATGCTATCCAGCGCCACAGTGATACAGTATGGCTACTGTAAAGTTGGGAGCTGCAAAATTGTGTTACTGTAGCGAGAGGATGATGGTAGATTTGAGGATGAGAAGAGTAATAAAAGATAGAAAATAGAGTAGTTATTAGAGACAGAAAAAATAAAAGATATTGTAATAATATTAGAAGATATTATAATAAATAAAGTTTTAAAGTATCTACTTAAGATACCTAGGTCAGTAAGCGAAAACTGAGAATGTCTTCTGGCCATATCATTTGAAAAGCTAAAGCAGTTCGATCTAAATAATATGTAACAGATCAGAGCTACTCTGAGTAAAATTGTAATCTGTTGTGCCAAAAAGCAGAACTCTCGTAGCAAGTGCAACTGAAGTACTCAACACGGCTTTCATTTCAGCCAGGTAAATTGACCCAGCAAAAATAATCCCCATCCATCTACTCGTAGTAGATAAGTCACTGAGCTGCAGAGCACTGCAGTCTGCAGCAGATACGGACGCCACGCACGCGATCAGGTCAATCGAAATTCGAAAGGGTGACGCTCTCCCTCGCTAGAATCCCGTAGTGAAACATGAAAGAAAAAAAAACACGCACTAAAAGGTTGTGGCCCTCCTTCCTCCAATGGGCAATGAGTCCAACTGTCCAAGCGCACGCAGGTTCGAAAGCTGCACGAGCGAAAACCATGTGCCGGCTTTATCTTCCCCTCCACGCTTGCCCTCCGGACCCGCTATAGTATGTGCAATAGCGCCGGGTTTCACTGTTCACTGATATAACGTAGCGATTTCATTATTTAGAGTACTGTAACGTAAAAGTCTATTTATTTCAGATGTAACGACTCACAAGTATTCTCTCCGAAAATAAATAAATCCTGCGAGGATAGCTGAGCCTGGGTCCTTTCGAAAAAAATAGCTGAGCCTGGGCAATCTTTTTTTTTTAATATACAAATACGCACGCATGCACGCACGCGCTACCGCTAACACGGGAAAACCCCCCTGCGCGCGAATTACTTGAGCCTGGGCTGTCCAGGGCGGCACGGCAGGAGATGATGATAATACCGAATCCATCGCATTACTTGCGCATAAATAAATAATAAAATGCCTCTTTTATCTCCTCCGCTCGCGCGCGTCCGTCCCCCTCCTCGCGTCGCGTTCTTATCCTCCCACCCCCAGTCCCCACCCCCTCCCCTTTAATAGCTCCGTCCCTGCCCCCAGACAGCCCCACCGTGTCACAGCGTTGCGTCGCGGCGTGATTTGACTGGCTTTTCTTCTCCCTTCTCGCTTGGTGTGATCGGGTTTGGGGTTCAGATTGGATGGAGCCGTACTTCCTGTTCCACCGGGGTGTGCCCGAGGCCGTGCGCGAGGAGGAGGAGGACATCGGCTCGCCGTCGGAGTCCGAGTCGCTGTCCACGTCGAGGGACTCCGCGGGCTCGTCGTCCGAACTGGACGACGACGCAAGCTCCTCCGGCTCGGACCACCACCGCCGCTTCGAGATGTCCTCCCTCATGACGCAGCTCCCCTTGAAGAGGGGGCTGTCCAGGTTCTTCGACGGCAAGTCGCAGTCGTTCGCCTCGCTGGCTGCGGTGGGTTCCCTGGAGGACCTGGCCAAGCCGCTCAGGAAGCGCCCCAAGCCGTCGCGTTGCTGCGGCGGGGGCCTCGACGCGCACCGCGGCCGCTTACTCTCGCCGCGCCGGCATTGCACCAAGGCCGCCGCCGGCGCAGGCTCCAAGAAGGTGGTCGCGACACACTCGGTGCTCGGCGCCGCGCCGAGAAGGCCGCCGCTGGCCATGCCGGCAAGGCCGGAGGGCGTGGCCGGCAAGGTTCTGGTCGTTAATTAAGGGGTTCTTCGGCTTGGCTCGCTCAAGCTTCACATTGACGGCGCGCAGGCACAGCCACGCGCCGCCGCATCCACCTGCCTGAACAAACTCCCTGGGCAATGGCGTGTTCACCTTTTGTTTGGTTTGTTGTTTTCCCATGCGTTCTTGATCCTTGCAGAGGGAGCTTTGTAATGTAAATCCACGGTTGAATTAGAATGGCTACTTGAAATGGAAATTTACATGTTTTAACCATACAACAGTTCAGCATCGATCGCATTTCTCAGCGTACTGCAAGAGCTAAATTGCGGAACAGAAATGAGCTTTCTGGAGCCGAAGGGGGCTTTCCACCAAATATTGCTGCAAATCATTTGGAATTAACATTGGAATGTAACGATCTCATGGCTTTGACAAGCTAACCAAGACCAGGATCATCTGAATCTAAATCTGGCTAGCATTTTAAGATGCAACTAGTAACAGTGTCGGTATGACGAATCTAATAGGCCGATCAAACAAATTGCCAGCCTATTTCAGATTCCCTCCCATGATACAACACACAGATAATTGTATTCAACTTCAGTTTGCAAGGCTACAATCAAAGTAGAACACGAGTCGAGTTCATGATTTTCCACTCCCAGAGTCGCGCCTCCCACAGTACAGAAGTACAGTGAACCTGCTGAAGAGAGTTTCTGCACAGGAATACCAAGTCAAGGCCCGTCTGCCAACCTAAAGATTGTGAATGGAAAATCCATCTCCTTGATAGCTTCTAGTGGAAAACAATGGTTCCTGAACCTTGTTCGAAAACCAAACACTTTCATCCAAGTATTGTTTGATGTGCAGTAAGGATCTGAGGGACATCGAGTCAAGATCAAACAGCACTGTACTCAATAAACAAACACAACTTCTGAACCAACACAGCATGTGAACCATATATAGACTTCCTCCCTTCACTGATCCAATTCTTCTCCCAACTTGATGGTTTTGCATTTGCTTGCAGGTCATTCAAGAATGCTGAAACTATCTGATAAATTGAAGTCCGAAGAATATCTGCCATGGCATAAGCTTTCTTGGTCAAACCACCTCTTTGTGTGCTTGCAATCGCAGTTCCACTACCTTTTCTCCCTGTGGAAAAGTTAGCCCACCTAATGCTTTCTGGACCCAGTGAGTGCACATGTTGTGGGTTCGTTTTCTTTCCTAAACATGCCTCAATTGCTACTAGAGCAGACATAAACGTAGACATCACAGTAGCATTGCAGCCAGTGAGTTGAGCGACTCCATACCGATCCTGTTGGCGTGAGCGCGCTGTTAATCCTGCCAATGTCCGAGCACACCATGTGCATATCTACAGTCAACAAGACACAAATGATCTTTCATTAGGCATTGGTATATGAAAGCAGCATTGGATAGGTGACTTGGAAATGTTGTGGATTGGACAAAGGCTTTGCGGAGTTGTTCTTGCTTGCCTTGAGTTCACACAACGAAAATATAGAAAGAAGTGCTGCCATACAAAAGGCCTTAGGGCCAATCCAGCAGCAATAACGAAAGGCAACTATCAAGAAATTAGAAATATTCCATGGCATCATATAACAAAAAGATATGCTCAACATGAATGTTGCCAATACCATGGAATTTTCTATAATGTTGTATTCACCACAATATAAACAAGCTACATTTCCAAAATTATTAACTCCACAAGTTTTTCATTGGTATGAACAATCTTCTAATGTAAAATAAAGGGTGCAAACCATATGCAGTTGACCCCAAATACAAAAGAAGTGGATCTGCAATCAAACGAATCACGTTTCGTTTCTGATGCACATAAGCGAGGATTCATTGCGAATCCTACATGCCTGATAGCAGCTCCATTCTGGGCACATGCTATTGATAGTATGCATTTTAACCTTTATTAACCAAAAACGGAAATGTTAATCCACCATACTCACTAATATTGAAACTAACAGAGAATTTCTCAGTTACTATAGAGTCCACAAAGATCCTTTCTATTTGCCAGAATGCAACTAGTGAATCAAACCAAAAACATGCTCCAAAATTTATTGATCCCAACATGATATAAAGGAACATTGTAATAAGGGCCAAATATAACCAAAATTGGATTTCATATGCTTCCTAATTTTAGAAGGAACCATGAGAAGCAAAACATACATTATCATAATATCATACAAATGGCAAGTGTGTAACTATTCAATAAGTTCTGGCGTAAAACACTGAACACATGAACTACTCCACAAGGCATCCATGTATATTATATTAAATCTTTATGCAGACCATGAGTTCAAATAGGTCTGTCTAATCAACTGTTATCAAGTTATATTTATACCCAAATGCAAGGATTATAGAGCACATCCTCTTAACTGTAAAGAGTTTATCATGACTTGACTAAATAAAGAAGAATCACAGATACAAACTGATTAAACAGCAGATTTTATCTATTTTCTCAATGTTGCTCCTATATGGGGAACAGAATGCACTATGTACAACCTGAACATAAAGAAGAATAGGAACAGAAAATTCACAGCAGAAATATACATCAGAAGCAGTATGAACAAAAGAATTCAATGTGTATGCACGTTGTGTAACTTTACCTGAGAATCATCAAATGCACCAGAGAGTTTGGACTGTTGTGATATCAATTCTGGCTTATCAATAGAAAAACTTTCAAGGGCTTCAGCAATTTTTGAAGTAAACTCCTCAAGTGGTTTCAAACATGCTGTGACAATTCTTTTATAAGTTTCACCAGATTCCTCAAAAAAGGCACCTAGACGCCAAGGTTCCAAGTTACACTCAGATACCACACACAAATCTTGGTAAGCAAGATATTGTATTAATGATCGTGGATCACTTTGTTCCAATGTTTCCAGGATACATTCAGTGGGATTAGTCTCTGCAGCGGCAGTGCTCTGAGGTGGAGCAAAACTGCACCTCCTTGTATGTACAACCTGAAATTTGTTGGAAGGGAAATTGAATTACAGATCACGAGATACCAAGTTAGTCAAGCTCCAAACACTGAAAACACTACATCTACCAGCATGTTGTTTGACTTGGATCACAAAGAACAAACCTGGACAAAATGATGGCTTATTTCCAAACAGAAGGAAACATCAGTAGTCACTATAAAAATGCTTATCTGAGTGAGTATTTGGCTTCCAATAGAGCCTCCAATCCTGCATTGGCGAGGAAGTAATACAATCAGGACAAAGGACAGGCAGAAGGCCTGGAGCGACACCTTCAGAGCCCTTTTTCCAGATGGCAGAAGCCCTATCTTCAATCCATAGAATAGAGGTCGCTGCATAAGGAAGAATTGAAAAATTAAGACAACCGGCAAAATGCTTAAATTGGTGGGAATGGCTAAAAGATACTACTTTTATAAAAAAAAAATGATGATTTAGGAAGCTCGTTTCGGTTTGCAATTAGATGATGCTTTCAGGTTTTCAGGGCAACAATTTACCCATATGCCCCTATCGATCATAACAACTCCTGATGAAAGTGCAAGCCTATGCTAGTACAAGTCTAATCAATCATCTGAGTCAAATTTCTAATCTCAAATAGCATATTATGCCTCTCCCTCCCGCCCTCATGTCCATTTTTTCACCTGAATAATACAACAAAGCTGACAGACATCCCCTCATCTGATCAGTTCACATACAAATCAAACATAAGCTGCACGGGAAGCTGCTGAACACAGCAGCAATCACACAGCACACTAGCGTAAAAATAGAAATAGCCCCAACGCTTGCGTTGCTTCAATAGCAGGAGTCACTAGCATAATCAATCATTCCTAAGCAGGTAATCCAAAAGCATACCAATGCGACGCCTAAGCCTGAAAGTTCAATCTCTATTCATGCAATAGTGTTGTGGCAACTTACAGATCGCCTGCAATTGGAGAAGACCCGAAACAGTATCCTGTATAAGAAACCCTAGCTTTTCCCCAATTCACTCACCTGCACGACGGGGAACTGGAGCAACCACCTCCGCCGGCCAAAGTAGTGCGCCGCGAACACGGCGCCTAGCACGGCCCCGCGGAACCCCAGCCCAGCGACGGCCGCCCAGCCTGCGTCCTCGGGAAGCAGCGAGGCGGCGCCGCCCACGCAGAGCGCGCCGGATGCGGCGAGGAGGAATGCTGCGAGCCCGCGCCGTGGCAGCGGGGGAGGGCGCGGGTGCGGGGACGCGGACAGGAGGAGGGCGAGCGCGAGGAACCCCGTGGCGGTGCAGGAGAGGAGCGGGTGGAGAGCGAGTAGGAGGCCCCGGGGCACCCCGAGAAGCGGGTGGCGGCGGCGCGGGGAGACCGCGAGGTGGAGCATCGAGGCGGCGGCCGAGAGCGCGGCCTGGAAGGCGAAGACGGCGAGCCACCGCTGGCCGACGGCGTCGCGGGGGGCGCCGCGCGGCGGGGCCCGGTCCATGGCGGCGACGGCGGCGGGCGAGGGTTTTGGGAGGTTTTGAATCTCTACCGTTTGAACTGTGCGTGTGCGTGTGGGGACTGGCTGACTCGGGAGGGGTGGTTGATTGGTTGTCTCGTCTGGTTTGAAAGCGTGTTTATTCGGGTGGTCGTTCCATCGATCAGTTCGTAGCTCTGAGCATGCATGCTTCATTTTCTATTGGCTTTTGTTATTTAGAAGTAATTTTTTATTAAAATAAATAGTCTGTTTCTAAAAATAGTTTTGAGAAGTAAAAACTGTCCAACACTAATATTGTTAATACAAGCCAGAAACTAGTATGAGAAAACTATTCTAATTTATGGTGATGATGTTTTGAGAGATATTACATATATATTATATATTTTATTTATATTAAAAATTAATTAAAAATAGTTTTTCTAGAAACAACTTTTTTACAATAGTTTTTAAAAGTAACTTTTAGAATAACTTCAACCCAATCAAACATATACTTAGTCCATATAACTAAAAAAATCACTTTTGTAAGTAACTTATCAAAATTAAGAAGCCTCATTAAACTACCAAAAGCTAGGAGTAAGAAGCACGTTTTGATAGGCCTTTCGAACTTTGGAAGTATTAAAAATAAGAGTAGGCAGTTTTATATAAACCGCTCTGCTGTTATTTATTGGATTAAAGGCGGGCCGTCCAGATTTAACGATACAGTATCTATCCACATAAAAACTATATAAACATTACTGTTCACTCTCTCGTAAATTACTGTTCTCTACTATTTATATGTAACTTTGCTTCGCAAAATTAGAGGAACCTAGCGGCCGAAACCTCCTTTGACGATTCTATCGCTCCCACCGTCGCTTGTCCCGTCCAGTAACCTCATGATGCCTCTGCCGATCTACCGTCACCACCGTCACTGCCGCCCGTCGCCCTTCGACACCTCCCGCTGCCAGCCTGCCACCCATCTTCGCCGCCCCGTCACCCCGCCTGTCCAGGCCGCTGCCCCGCCGCCCGCCCGTCCGTCCATCCGTTTGAACATATTCAAATCCGAGCGCTCGCGTCACTCCCAGCGCCAAATCCGCCCGCCGATTCGGCTACAAAGTAAGCATTTTTTTCCTGCTCGATTCGTCTCCCAATCCCTTGAATTCCCCGTGTTCAAATCTGCGGCGGAGGAATTTTTTGGGACTTCCTTCGGTGTGAGATTCACCCGCATTTGGTGTGGTTGGCGCCGATTTTTTTTCTAACTTTTGCTTGATTTGTTCGTTCGTTTCAGTTGGATCCCGCATGCGCTCGCCATGTTCACCGAGGGGTTAGATCGCGACGCACTCAAGGAGGTGAGTGAGCTCGCCGCGCTTCCTAGCTGATTGAGCTGTTGTGGCCTCGGGTTTCTGTCTCTGACGCGTATTTTCTGTACGTGGTGGTGTTGGTTGGTGCACAGCCACGACCGCATGGACGCCCTCCGCACCGTGCGCGGCGCGGCCGGTCGCGGAGGCCTTGGCATGCCGCCGCCGGAGAAGTTTCGGAGCGGGCACATACCTCACACTGCCGTGCCGCTGTCGCGCGCCTCGCTGCGCAGCGACGACGGCAGCGCCGCTTCGGGATCCGACATGGACGAGTCGTCGGACACCGAGGAGGTCGAGGTCTGCAGCGGCAGGTACTCGGTGGACTCGTCGCCCCGCCGTGACGACATTCCTCGCCCGAAGACAAGTGAATACTGCAGTTCCTAAGACTCGTGTGGCGGCTGCAGAGAACCACAACAGCAATGCACATCTAAATTCGAGCACCTACCAGCCAGAAAGCTATTCTGCTCATATTCCTGCTCGAGAGGATAGGAAATCAACGCCTAAAGTGTTTTGTTACATGTTACAAGTATAGCATTAAGCTCAACGTTCATGACAAATAATAAATCTGTTGTAACTATTATAATTGATATACCATCAATTAATTTGATCAATAGCTTTTTTCATATTTTAGACCTTACTGTTCAGATACTGTGTTTGTTGCATCATATATATTGGAATTATTTTGTAACATCATTATGTCAGTGGGTTGTCCACGGAGTTTCATTTCTTTATTTAAGTAATTTTGTTCCCATTTTCATGTATATAAGACTATCTCTAATGGATTCTCTTCGCAAGTCATATTCCCTTTGCGAAGGAACTTTCGTTCTCTTCAGTGCTCCAACGGTTTCTCTTCACGGTTCTCTTTACGAAGGAATTCCTAAGTTCATTCTTTTCACTCTAAGATTCTCTCTCATTTCCCTTCGTAAATCCTTTCGAAAGGAAGTTGTTGGATATAAGAAAAAATAAAAGGAATAAGAAAAAAAGTGAAATCAGAAAAGTAACAAAATAAAAGAAAAATGGTTAGAGATGATCTAAGTGGCTTCTTGGCTCTGCTGATGTATAACACACTTGTGCATATACTTTACTTGGATTATGGAGCAATTAAATGGAGATGTGCTGCAAAAGAGGAGAGGAGTTGTGCTTGTCCTGCTAAATACTTGTCTCTATGCACGCACAAACTTTGTTATTCGTATAAGGGCAACGTGGTATAAGTGAGAATTTTTTTCTATTGTTTGTACTAAAATGGTGGACAAAATTGAAGGAAGATAATGTGTACTAACATACTGAAAATTTAAATTATTTAAATATTATGTGTGATTATGTGTGTGCTCTACTCGTATTGTTTTTAGAAAAATTTATCTGAATGTGTCTAACCTGTGATCCAAGTAGCCAAATAAATTAGTTCAGAGATGCAATATGACAAGTTCAGAAGCTCACTTGTTCCGAGATGAATTGGTTCTCTTTGTGGAATTAAACAGAAGATGTGGATTTACTGTAATTAGTTGAACCATTTAATGGGACAACTCGGTGGCGTCCGCCCATTCGGTGGCACATTTCCTTCGTCGGCACCTACCCTCTGCTCACCTGGCGGCGCCCCATGACCGGTGGCCTCCTCGCCCGACCGCTCCCCTCATACCAGGGCAACGCATATAGCAGAGGCGGCTAGCCTCTTCGTCGGCCAGGGATGGCGTGCACGACGACGGGAGGCAGCCTCTAATCCAGCGCAGCGCACCAGTCCGAGGCGATAGCCGGCGTGAGGAGACCTGCCAGATCGGCGATGCGTGTATCGGCTGGCAGCAGCCTTCCTTGGGCGCACAAGATTTGACTGCACCTGCCCAAACAGCTGCGGCGACGATCGCACGCTCCCCACAATGTCCGGGCGGCACAGACGGCAATCCTCGACCAGCGCACTTGCCACCTCCTGCATCTTGCCTGCTGGTGGCCAGTCCAAGCCGGCAAGCCGGCGGCGGCGCGTTGCAAATATGTATAGGGGCGACGGCCCGGGGGAGCGGTTGTAACCCTAGCGCCCCTCCCAAACGCCTTTTTTCTGCGGACACCAGTGGGCCGTGCCATGCAGCCATTAGGTTGGACCTACGACCCGCACCAGGCTATCGAGTTTGTAGGCCACGCCCACTTACCTTCATGGGCCCCACGGGCCTTGCGACCAAGCCCACGCCAAGTGAATCGTGCCCACATGGGCCACGCCAGGATTGCCGCGCCTCAAAGGGCTGAACCAAGCCGGCGGCTACACTGTGCCAGACCTAGCCAGGCCGCACACGCCACAATGGGCCAAGCCCACTGCTAATCTGGTGGCGCAAAATTGCAGAACAACCCTAAGATTTTTTGATATTTGTGCACTAATTTTTATATAACATCAGCTATAATATGTTTTTGCAATTAAGCTCTCTGGACTTTAATAATTGTAATTTCAAATGAAAATATTACACAATTTTAATACTTCTATTTAAGCCCTTAGTTTTTACCTAAACTATGCTATATTGTATATAACTATTGTAAATATGCATTTCAGACCTTCAGGACTTAAGGAATTGAAAAAATAATGTGTATTAATGTATTTTACCTGTATTACCTCAGTAATACCTCGGCATTTAATATATTGTAGTTTACTACATATTTTTATTCTTTGCAATTTTTCACATTGCAAATTATTAATGGAATACACATATTATACATTTATTATATTTAAGCCTCCACTTAAATAATTCATAAAAAAATTAATTTCAATAATATTTCTATTATTATTTATTTGATTCTCTGCTTAAATAATTCATAGAAATCATTAAAAATGCTATTAATTTATGATTACCTTACATAATGTTGGCATATAACAAGGTGTTGGAGACTTTTGACATTGGCTACGATTGTAGCGTTATTCGACTTAATTGTATGGAGTCTATATCAATAATAGCGAGTTATCTCGCCTAATACTACGAGGTATACACCATTTTGGTGACTATCCCACATTTTCGTATAGAGTCTATATGATGTTAGTGATTTTTATCACATATTCCATCGCTAATAAAGTCTAATATTATAGCAGTGATTTATCGCCTGTACTATATCAAGGTCTACATCACTTTTCATTTAAGGCATTTAGCATTTTTATCAAACAATTACAATATTTTCTATTAATTTATTCTCTTAGTAAATTAATCTATGCCATTTCATGTGGGACAAGGCTGCCATTTTCCTTAACAGATTTTTTTAAACTTGCATTGGATGGCAATAATTATTTGACTTGGGCCATGGACGCCAAACTTCACCACCAAAGAACGCGGATCTTATTCTCGAGCATTCCAAAGATGCAACTTTACATTTTTAGGTATAACCTCCATCCAGATTTCAAATGGAGAATAATCCACTCACTCTTTGGAGCTCCCTCTAGGAGCATTGTGAGAAACAATCTATTATCCTACCCGAAGCTCAACATGAATGGTCCCTCCTTCGCTTTCTGGACTTTTAGATTAACAACTCTCAAGTTTAGATGATTGTGAAAACTTTATACACTTTCCATCATCATTGCAAATATTGCAACAACAATATCGTCATCAAATTCATCCAATGGGTGCATCACCCAGGATACAAATCTCATGGCCATAAATAGAATAATTGGAAATCCCAGGAAAAGTAAAAGTTTTTCCAACAGGAAAAAGTGGAATGATAGTATAAACAACTCTCTAGTTTGTCAATGGCGTGGATGTACATTTCACTGTATAAACAAATACTAGATTCCCAAATATTTGGTGTATTTTCATCTCAAATTTATTGGAAAATCCAAGCAAATTAAAGGAGATAAGCTTGAAGTTCACTTTAATGCACAACTAGATGACACTCTGCCAACAAATTGCTTTTAAACCATTAATCTGATGGAGAACAATGGTTTGGTCTAGAATAAGGATGATGTCCTTAGTAAAAATAACATACTTGTGGACTTTATTTCCCAATATATGTTGGGAGATCTCAATTAGTCTCCTAATATTCCCCTAAATGCCATATGCCTATTGTTATCCTAGATGATATTATATATCACTATATACAATAATGTTTCTCTAGACATGATACTCAAGAAAATAAGCACTATTCAATAGGATGGAGTCCAAATGATTGCATCTTGGGCTGAAGAATGACCCAAGTCCTTAGCTTCGAAGCATTAATCATATCTGGGGATGTGGGAATACCCATATGAGTTCATGTAAGGCCAACTGTTGAGATACTTGGATCGAATCATTCCGAGCCAAGATCTCATAGACTAGGAATCTTCGAGAGGAACCTTCACCCTGCGAGGAGAGTAAGAGAACATATGAGTTTAGACACGCACACACGCACGCACGCACGCACGCACGCACGCACGCACGCACGCACGCACGCACGCACGCACGCACGCACGCACGCACGCACGCACACACACACACAAAGCAGTCATATGGAAGTCATAATTTGTTTTGTGGGAAGCTATACCACTAATGCAATTTTCTGAAAGTAAAAATATTTTCATATTCTAAAATATGGAAAATTTATCGCTGAATGCGATATGCTAATTGTGGTTTTGGATCAAGCCACAATTATTCTCCCTATGGATACATACTTAATAATCATAGATGCACTATTATGTTATGATGCAACTCATACCTTACTCATGTATAAAGACATCAATATAAATGGTTTTCATATGCCAAACTGAGAATGATGATGGATATTTATTTCTCACCAAATCCAATAGATATGACAAGAAAATTCTCAAGAAAATTATCCCGTAACACATGTTGCATATACAATAATTTTTTAGAATCCTGATAAATACAAGATTTGGCATGCCTGCCTTAGCCATCCTGGTTTAGAAATGATGATAAAAAATTATTATCAATTCTGTTGGTCACAACATAAAATATTACAAATAATTTCTATAATCAATTTTGAGGCCCTCTTGTGCCATAAGTGTGCACCTCTTGTGTCATATGTAAATTAACATTGAGGCACTCTTGTGCCATAAGTGTGCACCCCTTGTGTCATATGAGAATTAATTTTAAGGCCTCTTACCTTAAAATTAAACATGAGTAGCTTAGTTTCTTTGACCACTTTCAAGGAAAAAAAATGTGGTCTCATTCAACCGTTATCTAGACAATTTATGATACTTTATGATGCTCCACAAATCATCTACAAGATGGCTACACGTGTATCTATCCTCTCTGATAAACCATGTTTATGCCAAATTAATTGCTCAAATTATCCAACTAAGAGCAAAATATCTTGGACGCAGGATAAACTCCATTCAATTGGACAATGTGTGAAATATTCTTCACGAGCATTCAATACCTCTTGTATGGCTCTAGGTATCAATATAGAGTATTATTTACCTTTATGTCCATACTCAAATAATCTTGCTGAATATCTTTTCAAGAGAGTTAAATTAATATCATGACAACTGCTAATAGAATTGAATTTTACCAACTTCTTGTTGGAATACCAACCTCTTGTTGGAATCATACGTTACTACATGTTATGGATTTGATCCAAATCTGACCAACTGCATATCATGCAATTTTTCTATTGTAGCCAGTATGTGAAAATTAACCAAGAATTTCTCATTTACAAAAAATCGGTTACGCTCTCTACGTACTCATATCACCACTGCAACATACATCTATGAGCCTCCACCGCAAATTGATGATCTAAGTGAGGTATAAAATCTCTATCAATGAGAAAATACCTCGAACTTTTAACATGAGACTTAGATATGGCCCGATACACTGTTTATATTTTGATAAGGATAATTATTCCCGCATTAGGGGAGATATATACCACAAAGAATGCATTTAGTTCTTAGATCCATGTACTAAAAAATCTAAACAATAAGTTCAGAGAGTTATAAAGTTGTAACACTCTGTAAGTACTTTGTTAATTGCATTTACTGATCACAAGGGTGTCACTAATCCCTGCGGTCAATGCATCAGAAAGAGTGGAGGTACCTTATAAAATCACTCAGCTCCCAAAAGAAAATAAGAGGGGGAGAAATCTAGGCACAAAAAAAATGCTTGTTAAGCTGCCGCATAAGCAAATGAAGATATCTTCTAAATCAGTAATTGAAGTTCAACATCTTGTTGATGTGCACTGAAAGGACCATGATATCGCGTAGAGGGGGTGAATATACTTTATTGCAAAACTTCATTACCTTTTGATATTTGGCCTAAATTGCAGCAGAAATAAAATAACAGATTTTTCACAAGTGAAAAATCTAAATAAGTTAGGCTTAACTAGTGCACAATCACCCTAAATAAATATAAAGATTACAACCCTAGGGTGATAAAGATTATTCAATACTAGCAAAATATGCAAGAAACTCTAATTGGAAGTTCTAACACTATCCATCAGAAGTTCCAATTTCACTGTTCATTAGATATTCTGGTACTGTTTATCGGATGTTGTGATGCAGGTAAAAATAACTCAATTGAATCTCACAAAATTAACTCAATGCACATACAAGCAATTAAATCAATGAAATGCATAAGAGTAAGGAAATACGGAGACAAATGATTTATTACTGAAGTTCGGATATCCACCTTTATCCTACGTCTCCGTTGAGAAAGCTCGGTTACACTTGAGCCGGGTCTTTTTTAACCCTTTTTCTCACAAGGTTGCACACATGCACTCCTCGTCTCCATTATGACTAACTCTTCCTCTACTTCGGAGATGGTGAGTTCCACTACCACTTTCTGACCTCCTCACAATCTTCACTTGATGAGATCGTCGGTAATCCATCACCAAGCCATCCAGGAGACGGTGGTTGATGAGGACATCACTCCCTCGGATACATACAATGATCCTCCATTGAACTTTCAAGGTCCAATCACAAGGGCTCGCGCACGACAATTAAATTTAGAGGTGAGCTCGTTCCTAAGCAACTCTTTATATAATTTTGAGAATAGATTACTACCTAATGATTATGTGTTGCTTAGAAATCATGGAGAGAACAAGGAGACACATAGAGGAAGGCTTGGAGGCGTGGAGGAGCAGCTAGGACGTCCAACAACAGCAGGAGGTCCAGTCCAACTCGAGTCCGAATCAGCCTCGACCTCCAGGACCAGCGAGCAGTAAAACGGACGCCCAGGACGCATCCGGACTCCGTTTTCGACAATTCACATATGGTTGGAAATATAATTTCATAAGGAAACCAATGGCGTTGGTTTGAGGTCCAAATTCCTTCTGAGTCAACGGGAAACGTCGTAACAAGTCAGCGTCCAGAATCTGTCCCGGTGCTGCGTCACCGTTTTTGGTCCGTTGGGCCATGTATCGTGTTGGAGTCCATTAGGGACGCGTCCAGGGGTCCTTGGTCGACCCTAATCCTTTATATACAGTAGCCGCCACCCTAATTAGGGTTGGGTTTTGCTTAGATTATTCTGTCAAGAACAGTTTCGCCGTTTCGTCGGTTTGTGAGACCCCAACTCGTGAGATTAATCATTCATCTGTAATTTGGTTGCATTCTTCCTTGTTCTTGCTTGTGTTCTTCGATTCGCAGGTAAGGATTTTAGCCTTCTTGGCGAGGTCAACCGTGCAACGCCGGTTGATAACCAGAGGAGACGTGGTGCTGCGATTGCGGGGTTTCGGATCGTGTTGTTCGGAAGCCGGATCGACTTGTGTCTCGTTTCCACCAAATCGAGAGTTACCAGAACCTTTCGGAAGATCGGGAACCTTTGTTCATATTAGTGGTCTCCAATAGTAACAAACTCCAGAACTCGCTCACGATCAATGTTGAGTGCTCAAGCACACGCAACTAATGTGACACGTGCAAGAAACTTAAGCTTCACACACCTCACTCTATTGTCACTATACCACAAATGCTTGATTCTCACAAATCCTTAATAGAGAGGGGAATGGAGCACTCAAATATGGAACACCAAGTTTTAACATCTCTTACAAGCACCACAAAAAAGGCATCCAACCAACCTCTAAAGCTCTGCCCTCATGCAAGAAGGCAAAAGGGTATTTATACCCCACTCTAAAAAAACTAGCTGTTGAAAAATTCTGCACTGATCAAAACTTTCAATCCCACCCAACGGTCAAATCTAGGCAACAACGCTCCCATATCAGCTAAAAAAACTACACATTAGAACTTCCGACCCAAAAACCATCTGAACCTAAGAACCCCAGGTTTGAGAAAATCAAACATTTCGGCTGACATCGGAACTTCTGATTAAATTAAATCCTAGAACCCAAGAACCCATGTATGACAATAGTGGATGTTTCGACTGCATCAGAACTTCCGACCTCTGGATTAGAACTTTCAAAACCATTAACAATCAGAACTAGGAACACTCTGAATGCCAATTCAGACACTTCCACCCATTGTACAAAGCTTAACTCTCCAAGATTAAACTAGGTACCACACGAAACATGCCAAATACCACTAAAGCTTGGTCACAACTACTTTTTGCCACTAAGGTCGACAACAACAAAGGATTAAACCTAAAACATATTTTATATACTCAGGACTCCTAAAGTGAACTCTTAATACAAACCCATCCCGCACTAAGCACATGGTTTGAGCACTCGACATAACAATTGAGCAACGCTTTCGGCAGTCCTTCTTGATAGTACGACTTTCAATCCTATAACCCTGTCTCCCACCAAATTCCTTGAGATTGGCAAAACTAGAAAATATATTCTAGTTATATATTTGCTTTGAGCCATCCCATCGGACTTGACGAACACATCATTAGAGTCATGATGCTTCTAGGCTTGTCATCAACTCTTCACTTGAGCTTGATGATGATGTTCATCCTCACCTCCCATCTCGACCATCTCTTGATCTTTTGGAAGCTTGATGAAATTCACTTGATTGCTTCTATGCACCAATCGTGGAAGACTTCTCTTTTTATCATCTTCATTTGGTTCACCACCAAGGCATGAACTGTAAGCATAAAGCACACAATTTGTCCACTAAACTTGTCTTGATTTTGCTCTTCCAATTTGGCATATTAAATATCTCAATTCAACCCATGTCTTCTTATAGAACCTAACTACAACTCACCCTCAAGCACAAAACGCGTGTGTTAGTCCATAAAACTCAATTGACAATCTCATACCTTTAGTCACTATATCTCCACAAGTGACTTAGCCTTCACGCTTATCATCAATCTTATTGAGCTTCTCCTTAACGAGATTTAGCATTATGCTCGGGGTCCAGCGGTTTTATCTTATGAGTATCACATAGAGCTTATTCATCTTGATGCATCTCTCTTGATCACATGATATTCCTCAATAAATTCATAATCAATCATCCATACATCACCTATGGAGTAACCTACTAACAATTCTCAACATAATTATTAGTCTATATGTATTATAATTAATTACCAAAATCACACTTAAAGGCTAGATAAACCTTCATGCACAAACTTATATGCTGAGATATCGGAACACCCTCACTCTATTATTGTGGGAAATCACAAAGAGTTAGAAGGGTTAACTAAATATCCACAAACTATATTGATTCCTTTGAATTAATAAAAAGACTACACTTTGTCGACATTATATTTCTCCTCTAAAATTGCCAAAGACCTTCAACTGCATCTTGGCCAAAGTCCATGGCCATGGCCGAGTGCCTCTAGCGCTCGGACAGGGGCAAATAGAAGGAAGCAATTGAGGTAGAATTACACTCACTTAACAAAAAGAGACATTTACCTCTTTAATATCTACTCTTCATTAATACTTTCCACTAAAAGCAAAATAGGTCACTTACCTCTATAATACTTGCACTTCATTAAAACTTCCCACTAGAAGTAAAATAGTTCTATTCATTCGAAAGAATGAGGTGGTGAGATGCAAAGCAAGGCATGTAGCACAAGGGTTCATGCAGAGATCCAATATCAATTTTTGATGATAACATACTCTCTAGTTATGTGTGGAATTAAGTTCCGATATATAATATTTTGGCAGTATAAATGGATTTATCCATGTAGTTGATGTAGTGACCGCATACTCTTATGTGTCACTAGATTCAGATATCTATATGCCCTTGAATGGCTTAAAATTTTGAATCCAAGAGTAAATCACAATATATTGTGTAAAACTAAAAAGTCACTCTATAACTTAAATCAGTCACACAAGATATGGTATAATTGACTGAATAAGTTTCTTCTACTAAAGGGTTACTCAAATGATGATTGCCTATGTATATTCATTAAGAAATCCCTCATTAGATTTTGTATCATCTCACTACACAAGATATAAAGAGGCAAACAATCATCTAAGATAGAGTTTGAGATGAAAGAATCCCATCTAAAGCACCTCTGGTCATTCGATCCCTTGGTGTGGATAAACATCCATTTAGACCTAAAGGTGACAATGAGGTAATATCGGAACCTGAAGTTTCATATCCTTATATGATTGGAGCACTAGAATATCTTGCAAAATGCCTCAAACCCAACTTTGCATTTGCAGTCGAGTTATTAGCTAGACACAACATAGTTCCAACAAAAAGATATATGATTGGCTTATGGAATATCCTCAGATATCTCCAATGTATAAAGTATCTTGATTTATTCTGTCAGAATATCAAGACATGGTCATAGTAGGATATACCGATGCTGACTTATTGTCCGACCGGTTCCATTTTCCTACATGGTAATACAACCTTATGATGGAAGTCATCAAAAGCAAACTCTAGTTGCTACTTCCATTGATCATTCTAAAATAATTACATTATATACAACATCACATGACTGTATTGCTTTGCAGAATAATTCATCATATTTCAGGATCATGTGGTTTAGATTCATCATAATATCCAACAATAATCTATCAAGATAATAATGCTTGCATCGCTTAAATGCTAAATGTTATATAAAGTGCAATATCATAGAGCATATTGCCAAAAAAATATTTTGCAAATGAAGTTATGTGAAAATCTAGCATATTTATTCACTAAGTAATTGCCCACTTGCATAGTTCAGGGGGGTTAGTTCATAGTTTATAATATGTTTATGATCATCAAATCATATATATTGCACTCTTTTTTCCTTTATGAATTTTACACTCTAGTTTTCCTATATAAGGTTTTTAATGAGGTAATATCAATACAATTATATATGCCATATCATTTTCTCCTAAGATTTTTCTAGAAAACACAAGTTCCAAAGGAACACTTGACACACCTAACACACTTAGGATAAGGTAACTGATGACTTTTAGCCTTTAACAAGCATCACATATCGACTCTTTATTGGACTCATTGGAACATGGGATATTATTTTGGCTAATGACTTGTTGGACGATGGTTGACCGACTATGCCATCTTTCTGGGGAAGGCTTGGCGACACTATAATCTTGCCTAGTCGTGTTTGATGGGATGGATGCTAGGGAACAAAGACCACACTTACTTACATCTACCATGAAGGAGGGTTTTCTCGACACCTGATCCTTGATAAAAAAAAAGAAATTAGATGAAATTCAAGGAAAGCTTGATTATCGGCAGCAAGATGATGAATAGAATCAAAGTTTTTATTTGCTTACGGCACATGGAGAATATGTTTTAGATGTAAATCACGAATATGGGTGCGAATAGTAGCATGACCAATACGATTAATATCCATACCTACACCACTCGTCGTGTGGACTTGATCATTACCATTGGGCTTGTCACAAACAATCATCTTATCTAGCTCATGTGTGATGTGATCTGTTGTGCTGGTGTTGGTGTACCCATTCGTGTCAATGCCATAAGAAGTGATTGCTGCACTAACACTTCCCTTCTCCTATAAAAGAGGTGTCAAACCTTTTCCAGTACTTGAGGACGATGTGACTGGCCTTGCCATAGAACTGGCATATCGGTTTTTGTTCGGAGTTATTGTTGTTGAAGCCTCCATTGTCACCCGATCTAGGTTTATTGGAGTAGTCTCCACGACCACGACTGTTTCCATGGCCACCACGTCCACGTCCACCATGTGATATGGAGTTGCTAGATAACTGCAAACCGTCTTGAAGTAGATCTATGCACTTCTCAAAGCTCATCATCTGAGCATAGAGTTTGCCCAAAGAGATGGGCTCCACTCACGTGGCAATGGTTGAGACGAGCGGGTTGTAGTCGATGTTGAGGCTGGTGAGGATGTATGATACAAGCTCTTAATCTTAGAGATGTTTGCTTGCAGATTCCATCTTATCTACGTGCGCCTTTATCTTACCCAGGAGTGCGAGAAGAACATCCCCTCGATGGTCTTTCACACTCATGTTACACTTTTGCGTCATCAACAACACCATGTAGGTGTTGATAACTTGTGCCCAGGAGTGCAAGAAGAACATTCCCTCGATGATCTTTCACACTTTTGCCATACTCGTCAGAGAGACAACTTGGGTGAGGATCTCTTGCGAAAGGGAGGACATGAGGTAACTAAGAATATGTTGTTCCTGAGCCACGCACTGCGTATAGACAAGGTTTCTTAACCAACCATCTATGCAACTCGTAGAGTGATAATGACCTAAGCCTTCCAATGAGATGGTTGCTCTTGCCGAGCTTTTTCGAGATTGACTGACCAAGAGAAGTCAATGCTGATTCAGTGAAAGAGGAGGACGCCATTGTGGATGTATTAGAGGACGAGTCGGCTCTGATTACCATGTAAAATTTTTTAGAAAGAGTTAAATTCATTGGGCTGTATATTTATTTATAGAGCTAAGAACAACCTTGGTAAGATAGTACATCTTGTATTATAAGTTTACATATTTATCTCCAAAGAAATCTATCTCTAATGATTACAACAATCAAATCACGTTAGAAGATTACAGCCGAATCAAACATATTTCTATCTGTACTTCCGACATGACACTTGCGTATAGGCGGGTTGCGGTTGGGGGTAATTAAGATCGATCCTTTGGCTTCTTAATTTAGAAACAGTTCGTTAGTACCAACCAATAGCCATCACAATTTATTAGTCTGTTTTCGTTACTGAGACCATCTCCAACAGCTACCTCAAATTTTCATCCTCAAAATACTATTACAGCATCCCCTATCTCTAACACTGTAGCAGTACTGAATCACTGGATACAGGATCTGTTGGAGATGAATTTCCAGTGCTACAGTAGACCGCAAAGTACTATAGCATTAGAATTTGCAAATTTGAGGACTCCGTTGGAGATGGCATGAGGTAATGGATTATGATCCCCTTGATTAGTTTATAGGTGGAAGAAAATTGTAACTCAACGCCATAAAAGGATACATGATTTGAATTTCAAGATCTCCCTTCGTCATCAGAAAGATGCTTTTAGAAGGCAATAACTTTAAACCTGTTGGCCACTAATATTAAAAAAAGGTAAATATGTTTATGTCTCATCTTACATGGAAATTGTAATGTTAGATTTGATAGTGGACATTGAAGACCATCAAATTCCTTTGTAGTTAACTGCTCATTATTGTTTCATCTCCACAGGAGTATCTTTGAATGGACTGAGAGATGTGCCTTTGCAATTTTCGTTCGCATGGATTGTTGGTCATTCGAGACTCCCTGAAGAAATGTTCAACCATGCTTGGTCTGATTTGCAAGATACTAAATGTATTTGCAGAGGCACTTGCAATTACTGTTACTGTACTTCATAGCTCAGGCGTATTGCTACTTCAATTTTACTGCATTCAGCTTAATTTTTTCGTTATACTATCTATTGGATTGCGCATTCGTTATACTCTCTCTCTATATATACACACCATTTTATATACGATCCTCTGTGATCCACAAGCATCATCAGTGCAATCTGCAATATAGAAACAAACACGAGTTCCACGCCCATCATTTTTTATCGAGAAACACACGAGCTCCATGGTATCCAGGAAAAGCCAAGGGCAAGGCTGCTTCTTCGACGCCAAGGACATGGCCAACGCGATTTTCAAGGCCGTCATCAGCTGACGAAGTTGCTAAAGTTGGACAGCCTGCGTATAGGCGGGTCGTGTCAAGTCGTGTCAAGGGGGAAGAAAATTATATAAGATCCTTTACAGAAAGGTTTCCGTGAGATTCTGGTTCACACCGTTTGTTCTGAATCTAACGGTCTGATTGAACACATGTGAGAGAAATAGAAAACACGTGTCATACAGAGATAGGAGTTTTTCTATGAGACTCGATCTCATATAATTTCTTTTCGCGTCACGTGGTAGGTACCACCTACCCTGCTTAAATCACAAGAAAAGTTTGTAGCAGTGTATATATGCAAGTTAGAGCAGCAGCCATTGTTCTCAAAGCAAGTCACAAACAAGCCACGACGGGATGGTCGTCGGCGAGAACGGATGCCCAAACGCCTTCGCCAAGTACGAGGAGCTGGCGGCCTCCCTCCTGGGCCAAGGGAGCTTCCCGTACCGGAAGTACGACGGCTTCTGGTACCCGGAGAATCTGATGGCGCCGACGCTGGCCATGCGGGACACGTTCGTCGCCCGACCGACCGATGTCATCCTCGCCTCCATGCCCAAGTCCGGCATAACGTGGCTCAAGGCGCTCGCTTTCTGCGTCGTGCACCGCGGCCGCCACGGGCTGGCCGACGCGCAGCACCCACTCCTCATCTCCAGCCCCCACGAGCTGGTGCCGTTCCTGCACTCCCTCTACGAGAATCACGGCTCAGCACCGCCCGGTCCGCTCCTCGAAGATATGCCGTCTCCGCGCGTCTTGGCCGTGCACACGCCGTTATCGTCCTTGCCGGCGTCCGTGCAGGAGTCGGGGTGCCGCATCGTCTACCTGTGTCGAGACCCCAAGGACGCATTTGTCTCGCTCCATCACTACCTCAACGAGATCAAACCGGCAGTGTCCTCCGTGACACCGTTCGCCGAGGCGTTCGACCTGTACTGCGACGGTGTGACAGGGTTCGGGCCGGTGTGGGACCACATGGCCGAGTATTGGGAGAGCGTGGCGAGGCCGGAGGAGGTGATGTTCCTCCGGTACGAGCACCTGAAGGAGGACGCCGTTGGGAGCGTGAGGCGGCTGGCGGAGTTCCTCGGCTGCCCGTTCACCGACGAGGAGGCGGCGAGAGGCGCCCCCGAGGCTGTCGTGGCGCTGTGCAGCATGGAACGGATGAGGAGCGTCGAGGCCAACCGGGACGGGATGCACGGGACAGACAGTTGGTCGTTCAAGAACTCAGCCTTCTTCCGGAAGGGGGAGGTCGGGGACTGGAAAGCGCACATGACGGCGGAAATGGCGGGGAGGCTTGACGGCGTCGTGGAGGAGAAGCTGCGAGGATCTGGGCTCTCTCTGACCCGCAACTGAATCAACTGATGGAGGTGACGCCTCGCGCCCGTGCGGATCACCAACTACGTACGTGCAGGTCTTCAACTGTGCTCTGTTTCAGTGTCTCGCAACAATTAATTCTGTGCTTCTCTTGCTCCAGTTTGTATTCATGCATGGGCTTGGCTCTGGTTTGCCTTAGCCCAGGACACGCTGTGGCTTCGTTGCCACGCGTGGACGTAGACGTGCCTATGGTTCCTAGGTTTAAGCCTTCTTGGTCTGAGGCAGAATAAAAATTTCACATCATTTTAAGTTTGTAATATGTGATGCACTTTGTCAGTAATGAAAATAATATCATCCTAAAAAACTGACTGACAAGTAAGTGAAATAATATGTGAAAATTGTCTTCAGCAAAATGACCTGGGATTAAGCCATAATTTGTGGGGCTGTAGGAACTCAGGCCGAGCTCCGGTGCAGTATGAGCTTTGCTCAAATCTACACAGGGCTGCAAAGAGCTCAGCTCGATGATACATGCTCCGTTGAGTACGGAACCTGATACTTGAACAAGTAATTTATTACACTATCTCCAAAGGTTTTTCTTCGGGGTCAGATTCCTTCACAACGGGATTTTCGTTCCCTTTAATGCTCTAATGATTTTCCTTCAAGGTTCCCGTCACGAAGGGATTTTCAAGGTTATTCCCTTCAGGACAGGATTCTCTCTTTTTTCCCTTCGCGATTCCCCTCAAAAGAAAATTGTTGGAGATGAGAGAAAATAAAGAGAATAAGAATAGGAAAGGGAATCGAAAAAAGAATAAAATTAAGAGAATATAGTTGAAGATAGTCTTAGATAGAGAAAATAGTTAGTAAATACTTAAATCACAGTAGTTCTTGTCGTGCCCGACCAGAGCCAATATTAGTAAATGCAGAGTCTCCTTGCCCATTTAATGATCCTACCTTGCTAATCTCTCTCACAAGGGAAAAATGCAAAATCCTCCAAAAGTCACTTAGATTTTAACTTTCCCTTCAAAAATTATTTTGTTGAAAAAACCCTCTAAATGTTTGGTTTTATTAAAAAACACTCCCAAAAATTCAAAAAAATTAAAAAAATCACAAAAAAATTGTGAAAAAAACTAGAGACAATTCTAAGACTTTTTGAGAAAATTGTTTTCAAAAATAATATCATTTGCATCATATTGCATGGAGAGTAAGTTTGAAAAAAAAGAAAAACATACAGCTCATTTATTAATTCGAGTTAAATGCATAGTTAATTATTTACTAATCCAAAAATCATGAAACAAATTTTTTTAGTCTTCTTACATGATCCTCTATCTTCTAAAAATACATGAAATCTTGAAATAGTTATTGTAACGTGCAGGATTGAGTAAATGTGTTGCAGATAGATTAATTCATAACTAATCCATAACACCCCCAAAATTAGTGAAACCACTTTTATTAGTTTACTTAAACAATTATTTGTGTAGGAAAAATAATGATAGACATGACAAAGTTAAAATAAAATGAGTTAATAAATGAGCTGCACATTTTTCTTTTTTTTTCTTTCTAAACTTCCTCTTCATGAAATATGATGCAAAGGATATTATTTTTGAAAAAAAAATTCACATAAGGTCTTAGAATTATCTCTAGTTTTTTTAAAATTGTTTTGTGATTTTTTTTTGAATTTTTGGGAGGTTTTTTGCAACAAAGTCTTTTGGTGGGTTTTTTTTTGTAACAACAATTTTTAGGGGGAAAGTCAAAATCCAAATGACTTTTGGGGGGTTTTTGCATTTTTCACCTCTCACAACCATCATCTTCAAAACCGCAGTTCCCTGTTCCTTTTTTTCCGACGAGAAAACAGTAGTTTTCAAGCAAGTAGCCATCCAGTACACCGCTTGCTGCAGTTTCTGATGGCAAAATGAAGAGCTTGTTCGGAGTTTGGAGCCGAATGCAGGACAGCTTAACCACTTGCAGGTTGATCGTGGGCTTTTAGATCAGGCAAGGCATCAGAAGGTAAACACAATTACATAAGCATTGAATAGTGTATTGCTTGATTGGTAAATTTATATCAGATTCATCGTGATACTGGAAGGGGCGGGGAATTTGAGCATACAAGGACCAAATCTAGGGCTTCTAGAAAACAGGAATGAGATTATCACTCAAATTGAAGTGCTCATCATCAAGATTGAAAGCGATCACATTCACCTTCTCACAATCGCTTTAATCTATTATCTTAATATTTGAATGTTAAAAGGGGTCTCCAAGTTCATTCAAGGTCACAAAATTATCACATTAATCGGTGACAAAAAGAGAAAAATACATGTTCGCCCTTGAAAGCATCACCTTCTCATGATCGCTTCAATTTATTATCAGGTCATGTAAAATGCACATCTAATACACGCATCCTACGAATCAGAATAGCAAGACAGGCATCGCCGTTTCGAATTTTTCTCTACCCGTATCATCAGAGCATGAGCTCTGATCTGTAGTTACCCTTCACAAGAAGAGACCAAAATGCTACCTTATTTAGATCCCGCGTCCGCTCCAGAGTCCGCTCGCACCTTCACCGGCTCAAGCGCCGCTGCCTCCACCTTCTCTGCACCCCGATTCCGCGTCCGCCACCGCCGCATCGGCCGGCGAGGAAACCATTGTGAAATCGGGGTCGAATTTGCCGCCGGCAACCTCGCGGCAGCGCACGAGCACCGAAACCGATTCCTCCGTCCTGCCCAGAGCGAAGTACAGCATGCCCTGGCAGAACAGGGGGCGGTAGTCGCCGGGGTCCTCCCGCGCGAGCTCCTCGAAGTCGGCGATCGCCTCCTCCACCTTGCCGTCCACGAACAGCGCCTGCGCCGCGAGGAGGCGTGCGCATATCTCGTCGCTCCCGAAGGCAGCGGATGAGAGGCGCGCGCGCGCGAGGTCCCCACCGCCGAAGCGGACGAGCGCGGCAGTCTCGGCGATGAGCTTCTCAAAGGGGTGGGAGTCGTCGTCGGGGATGGGGTCGTCAGGGGAGACCGTAGCCGTTAGTGCGGTCGGTGGGGGCGTGGACACGGGCAGGGACGGGGTGCAAGCGATTGCCGGGGCGGTGGCCGCGAGGAGGACGGCGGCGGAGGCCGCGAGGCGGAGGGAGGAAAGGATGGGGTGCGGAGATGTGGAGTTGGAGTTGGCTGTGGAATTGACGGCAGTGGGGAGGACGGAGCGGCGCCGGGAGGAGGAGCCTAGGTAGAGGTGGGCGCGGAGGGAGATGGCAGCGGTAGAGGGAAGGAAGGCCATGGTGGCGGCTAGGGTTTGCGTTGCGCCGCGGAGATTGCGAAGGCTTTTGAGTTTGGCAAGAACAGAGCGACGGCGGAGTTTGGTGGAGGAAAACTGAAACCCAGGCTGGTTTGGTGGTAGGTGTGGTAGGTGGCTAGATCCGCGTCTCTGCCTCATGGGCCGGCGGCGGCGCCCGGCGCCGCATCCGCACCAGCAGTTTCCCATTCAAATTTTTTTACTGAAATTTATGGATGTTTGATCGAACATCAGTGGATGCTGCTACATTCAGTTGCACGTTGATGTTAATTTTTCAAGCGAATTCAGGCTTCCGTATGAATGCCGATAAGTTTAGAAGAGGGGTTAAGGTTCAGGGTTCACCGGTGACTCTGAGGTTAGATGTAGGATGGTGGCGACCGGACCAACGGTGGGCTGTGGTGTGGCAACTGTGGTGCCGCCAAAGTAGTGGGTGGCAGATGGATGGTGGTGGGGTTGACGGTGAGGGAACTCGAAATGGATTGGTTAGTGCGGCGACAGATCCAGACGTTGCCTAAGACTTGTGGAGGTGGGTGACGCGGGGGCGAAGTGGCTAAGACAAAGCAAGAAGAAGAATAGGGCGTTGGTGATAGGATATAGAAGGAAGAAGGTGAATTGTTGGATTAAGATATATTCGTTGCCGGAAAAAAGAAGAAAAAACTAGCGCCGGATATTTGCAGGAATCCTTCTCAGAACGTAAAAGACAAGATATGAAGGAAGAATTTCGACAAGCTGCAGAGCAAGAAGATAAGAACAGTAGAACATCGAGTTATAGTAGTGTAGTGGACATCAATTTGGAGTTACCAAACTGGAAAAGATCATTTCAGTATAAACAGTGGAAGAACTAAGTTACAAAGGTAGAGCATGCTTTGCAGAAAGGATGATCAAGAACGTCAAGGTCAGCGTCTTTATCGAATGCATTGAAACACATCTGCACAACATATGCAATAGAAGTTTAAATGAGCGGTTGAGAGTTGAACTTGCACAAGCGCACAACGATCAGAGAACATAAATCCTTACCATTACACATCGTGCCATGAAACAACAGAAACATATAGCGGCAACTCTGCCGACCTCTCTCAGCTTTTGTTGCCTCCCTTTTGACTCGATGGGAAAATGTTTCAGCATGAGGAAAAGCCTGCCCAATCAAATCAGGACCATATAAGTATCTTTCAACGCAGAGTGATAGCTGTATATAATTAGCTACATCAAAACCTGAACTAATGAAGATCATTTCAAGTACTGAAGTACAAAATAATTAGATTTCAAACTTCTGTGGTACATGGTTTGCAACTAGCCTAAGTGGTCCATTTGGCTAACAAGATACAAAAATTCCATATGCATCACAGTTCAAAACTTTACATTTGATCTTACCTTCCTCCATAGAGCAGAAAACCCAGGGCAGCGGAAAAGGAAAGACCTGCAATGAATAACTTCCAAAGGACTAGCATAGAATGATTTGGATTCCACCACAAACAGAGCCACATAAAACCCTGAAGAGAGATATCTTCATGAGTATGCTATGAACAACATAATAGCTAAAATATAAAGAGACAAACAGTTGAAGTGAGAAGAACTCATGTTGAAGACAAACAAGAGTAACCATATTTAGTTATAACACTAAGCACTCATCCATAAAAGACAACCAGAAAGTGCGACGAAATGATTCGATGACAAACAGAGCTATTTCCTTTTAACTTCGTCCATTATTTCTATTTGCTACTAACAACTTCATATTTGTGTTAGTAAGTATATCTATATTCACATTACACTTTTCTAACTTACAGAGGTCTTTCCCATTGTACCTAATTTCAATGAAATTCACGGTTCCAATTGGTTTCAGAATAATGTGAAATAACATAAATTCCAAAGAAAATATGTTGTCTGTTGCTTGTGTAATATTGTTCAGTATAAACAATCCGTGCAAAATTGGTACAAATTTAACTAGCAGCGAACACTTAGAAACAACATGCTTTACCTGCAACGCGTAAACTACACTATTAACCGTGTAGAAACCTGATCGAAGTCCATCAGTTACTAGACCACGCGCTTGATAAAGTATCTCAGCCCAGAAAAGTGCAAGCATTAAGTAGTGAAGAATGCAAGCCCTGGAAGATCAAGAATAACATGCTGAAAGATCTGAAATGAAAATGAACATGAACATGAGGAATTTAATTCCGGTCGATCAAATGAAAATTTTCATTTACATTACAGGAGAAAGTTAAGGCATCCGAACCAGAGGGTCCACTTGTTGCACTTTTTTTTTTTTGATAACGGGGAAACCCCATTTCCATTACCAGGTAACGGATCAACGTACTTAGCAGTGTCGATTACAGCCCTGACTGAAGGGATAGAGCGAGAGAACTTCAATATTTACAGACCAAAGAGTAACCAGGACAAAGAGGAAACTCTAAGAAAGGAACTGCCAAGTTTAATCATGTATCAGAGAGACAAAAGACCGAGAGGCACAGATGAACAGAGTAAAACTAATTAGCGAGTTCATCAACGTCTGGCGAGTTGGAGGTGCCCGCGTCCGCATTAACCTCAGAGATCACGACTGAAGAACTGGGAATCAACAAAGAAGGAGGCATCTGTCGTTGCTGCGAAGACAAAACATCCAAAACGGTGCTGAGAAGCCCTTGAGCACCTTTCATCAGCTCATCCTTATCCATACCTTTTAACAGCTCTGCCCAAATTTTCAAAAAAGAGCATGAATGAAAAATAATTTCACTAGGATCACGAATGAGTTTTTTCTCAAAACATGTTTTATTCCTAGCTTTCCAAATAGCCCAGCATATTGCTGCCAGCCCAACCACATGAAACACTTGCCCTTGGCTTAACCAAGATCGAACCCACACATAATATTGCTGAACAGAATTAGGAATAGTATTAGCCCCAAGAAAGGAAGCCACGAAACTCCAAACAGATTTAGCAACTGGGCAAAGGAAAAATAAATGCACACATGATTCCTGTTGAGTACAAAAGTAACAAGTGCCATTACCAGTCCACTTTCTCTTAATCATATTGTCTTTAGTCAGTAGAGCATGCTGTTCTAATAGCCATAAAAAGATTTTGATTTTCTGAGGAACCTTTGCCTTCCAAATGTGATTAAAAGACTTATTGGGATAACTCTTCATCAACCACTTATACATAGATTTTATAGTGAAACGACCCTTCTTCTCAAAAGACCAAGAGACCACATCCTCAGAGTCAGACAAATTGATCTGAGCCACCAAATTTTTAATAAAGGACCATTGGTCAGAAAGTTCACTATTTAGCTATCTCCTAAATTCCAAATTCCAATTCTTTAAAAAAGCTTGGCAGACCAGAATATCAGAATCAACACAGATCTCATAAACATCTGTGAAAAGAGCACATAAAGGTTTTGGGGTCACCCAAGCATCTTCCCAGAATCTGGTAGTTTGCCCATTTCCCACTATGCATCTCCTCCCTTGGAGGTATAAATCTTTTACTTTGAGAAGATCACTCCAACAGGGGGAGTCTCCTTGCTTGTGTCTAACATTAACCAGCAAAGAAGAAGACAGATACTTCTTCCTGATAATTTGTTGCCAGATGCCCTCTTTCTCTTCTAACTTCCACCACCATTTACACAAAAGTGCGAAATTCATAGCAGAAAGATTTTTAATGCCCAAACCACCTTTTTTCTTAGGAGTACAGATCAGGGCCCATTTAACCAGATGATATTTCTTTTTTGTCCCACCCCCCTGCCAGAAAAACCTTCTTCTTGCCTTATTTATATTCTTGATAACAGTCTTCGGTAAGAGATACATAGACATGTGATATATAGGCACATTGGAAAGGCTAGTATTAATAAGAATCACTCTGCCTCCAATGGATAACAAATTTCCTTTCCACACATCAAGCTTTTTATAGATTTTTTCTTCAACATTGATCCAATCAACAATATGAAACCTACTAGGGCTGATAGGCACACCCAGATATTTGATTGGGAAGTATCCAATCTGACAGTGAAAGAGATTAGCATATGTTTCCAGAAGTTCATTATTACCACCAATCATCAGAACTTCACTCTTTAGAAAGTTTATCTTTAAACCAGACATTAACTTATATGTACATATAGAGCAACAACTTAAGGTTTGTAGCTTTCTCAATATCATTTTCAATGCACAAAATGGTGTCATCAGCATATTGCAGAACAACAATGCCATCCTCCAGTAAATGCAACACAAGACCAGTAATTTTTTTGCTTCTTTGAGCAGCATGAATCATCTTGGTCAAATATTCTGCGGCCAAGTTAAACAAGAAGGGTGAAAGTGGGTCACCCTGTCTCACCCCTTTGTAACTTCTGAAATAAGGACCAATTTGGTTATTGATTTTGACACTGTGTCCACTTGTTGCACTTGGCGACGGAAAGCAAAGATAGAACATCTGACTGTAGATTTGCAACACGGCAAGATTAGCATTAGACAGGTGAGCATGTAGATTGTTCGTTTTCTTAAAAAAAATAGATAGCATGCAAAAATATTTATCCAATTAAGGTTGAACCGTGTACCCCCATTGACTACGAAATTCAGGAACTGGAAGACCTTTTGCGTTGTCCATCCATATTTAGGAACTCTGGGCTGTATTCTGGCAACTTGGATCTGAATGGCACATTACAGTCACTGCTTCTGTTACTCAAGTACTAAATTTATTCTATAAACAGTGAGCGTTTCATGTCAACCACAGGTATAACATAAGATATTTGTACTCTTACTTCATGCAAATATTCAGATGCTATGCACACATTCTTGTCCTGCACTGTCTATAAAGAAAGATTTCCATGTATCAGAAAGATGAGCATTGACAAGTAAGCACAAGTCATTGTCCAACTATCTCTCTCTAATCCGAATCACGATTTTCATCTTGATTGATCTAAATGTCTGTATATATTCGTACTCATTGTCAGCTTTCACGAGGTTCGGATGCAAAACACCGGTATTCTCAAGGCATAAAGCTAATAAGAAACCTCTCTTTATTCCAAACCTAAAATCTCTCACCGCGATATGACAAATTTATGGTACTCCTGTCAAATAGGAAAAAAAAAAATCAAATCTTTATTCTCCGGCCATGCAACCAAGGCATCGACCTAGTTGGGGCACAGGCTTATTCCTTTGACGATTCGACTCCTTTTACCGTCACGGCCTGCCTAGTGGCTAAGTAAACATCTCGACGCAGAATTCTGAAAGTCCGCGTCTTTATTATTTCCCCAATGGCGTTGCGCAGGTGCATTAGTAAAAATGCCACTGCACAGTGAAAATGCCGCTATGTCAGTGACATATGAATAGTGGCATTTTTTTTTTGGTGCAGTGGCATTTTTCCAATTTTCCCTTAATAAAAAGGTAGGTGGTGGCGAGGTGTTTACGATGGAGGAAGCGGCAACAAGGCCGTAGAGGATGGCGAGGGTGCAGAAGATCCCATCCTGCCACACTGGCGAGCCGTTCACGTGCTCCCACCACCCGCGATGGCTACCGGCAGGGGCCCGGCGTCGGCAGGGGTGCCGGCGCCAGCGCCATCACCGCCTGGTGAGATCCTTCGGAAAGACAATACAAAAGGCCCCCTTCCTCCGAGCGGAAATCCGTGGGTAGGCTTGCGGGATTTAGCGGCAACAGACAGCGTGGATTTGTATGAGCGGCTCGTGCTACTTTCGTCGTCGAACAGGGGAGCACAATGAACACAGATGCTAACTGCAAATGCATTAACAGAGGATCTATGTCCTTCTCCTGTCGGGATCCTTTGCAGGATCCGCCCGCCCATGTAGTAGTGACTATTAATGTATATGTAGTTACTACAGAGGATCCGACGGGAGCACAACACAGGTCGGTGTCCTGCTGTTGGTCGTGGGGCTGCCGCTCTGTTTATACCCATGCTTGTATTGATTAAGGCACTAATTAATCGATTAATTAATTAATTTGTTGGCTGAGTCGGCTAAGATCAGCACTCAGTTTGGTTTTTCTTTTGATTAATGCGACGCGGTCCTATTGTTTTCATCTCAATGTGCACGGCATGTTTCTCACGACCACTGCTGGTCAATTGTTAGGGAAGACCTCATCGCGGTAATGGACGCTTTCCATAGCCTTCGATGCTCCCTGCTAGCCTTAATCAACACAGCTAACATTACCCTAATCCCGAAAAAAGAAAGCACAGAAAGAGTGACAGACTACAAACCAATTAGCCTGATCCATGCTGTGGTCAAAATCATCTCCAAGATCATGGCCCTATGTCTGTCCCCTCATATGGACTCCATTACCTCACAGAGCCAAAGCGCGTTCATCAAGCGACGCAGTATTCACGATAACTACATGTATGTTCGGGGTCTGTCCTTGCCTTCACCAGACCAAAACCCCGACGCTTCTCTTCAAACTGGATATTTCTAAGGCCTTTGACTCCGTCCGCTGGGACTATCTTCTTGTACTCATGCAAAGAAAAAGGTTTCCCTCACAAATGGCACGATTAGGTTACTCTGCTACTCTCAACTTTGACATCGCGTATCCTTACGAATGGCATCCCCCACCATACAGCACGACAGGGGCCTCAGACAAGGTGACCCGCTATCGCCCATACTTTTCATTCTGGTGATTGACCCACTGAACAGTATCCTGGACAAAGCAACGGAGGAAGACCTCTTGTCCCCGCTCCGAGGGAGATCGGCTAGGCTGAGAACCTTGCTTTATGCTGATGACGCGGCGATCTTCGCCTCGCCGAGTCGGGAGGATGTTGACTCCCTCGCGCGAATCGTGCACTGTTTCGGCAATGCCACTGGGCTACGGATGAACCTTCAAAAAACAATTGTTGCGCCAATAAGATGCGATGGCATCAACCTTGACCATGCTCTCGGAAGTCTCCCTGTTGTGCGCTCGCACTTCTTGATCAAATACCTTGGCCTGCCACTCTCACTCCGGAGACTATGCAAGATCCACTTTCAGCCGCTGCTCGACAAAGCTGTGGGCAAAATGTCAATGTGGAGAGGCAAGAATCTGACATCGGTAGGGCGCTTGACGTTAGTAAAGTTGGTCCTATCCTCCCAGCCGGTCTACTTCCTCACCGCATTATAGGTGCCAAAAGGGACACTTGATCTAATCGATAAAAAAAGAAGCAGTTCTTGTGGGTAGGCAATGAGGTTATTACGGGGGTAAGTGCAAGGTCAACTGGAAGCGCTCCATACGGCCTACAAGCTCGGGAGGCTTAGGCATCCAAGACCTATAGGGGTTCGCAAGGGCTATACGGCTTAGATGGCTCTGGCAGGAATGGAAATCCGACCACAAGTCATAGGTTGGCATGGACATTCCGTGTGACCACAAGTACCACAAGTCATCCTCGGGGAAGGTTCCAAGACCAATTTTTGGCATGCAGCTTGGCTCAGTGGCTGCATGCCAAAAGACATGGCACCTAACGTCTACAACATCTCTAAAAATAGGAATAAGTCTGTGAAGAAAGCCTTGGATCAGGATTCCTAGCTGCATGACTTTCCGACAAATTATCTGAACCTCCAGCCCTCCAGCAGATCGTTCAACTATGGGTGCAGGTAAATGCCGTCTAGCTACAAGCGGACTGCCAAGATGCCATCGTTTGGAAGCTCTCTGACACAGGGGAGTATACGACAACCGCTGTGTATAAGGCGTAATTCATCAGATCCATTGAAACCAACTTCAATACGCTAGTCTAGTCAGTTTGGGCACCCCCAAAGTGTAAATTCTTCGCATGGATCGCCCTTCAGAATCGCCTTTGGACGTCCGATAGGCTTGCCAGATGATAGTGGAACAACAACGTCTACTGTCCCCTATGCTGGCACACTCGAGAGACGGTGCTGGATATTTTCGCTGACTGCAGATTCAACAGACGAAAAAGCTTCTATTTCTAAACGGAAATGCCCAATACATCGGATATGGGTCTCCATTGAGCATTGGCTCTCAATGACGGCGATTGACCTGACCTCTTGGAATCTGTTAGATTCGGTGCACGCCTGGTGGTCCGACATCACGGAGTCCCTAGACACCCAAAAAAAGCAGTGAGATCCATACTAATTCTAGTGACCTGGACCCTGTGGAACAAGCGAAATGCAAGAATTTTCAACCACAAGGCTTCTACCGTGATGGCGACGATTGCCAGAATCAAAGAGGAGTATAGATTGTGGGCTATTGGGGGAGCGAAGCACCTCGCTCCATTGGAGCCGATGTAACTAACGATGCTCTGAGCTTGCTGCGCTTGCCATGCTCTTTATTGTGTTTTTTATGTTTTTATTTTTTTGCCTCGTCTTCTGACATGTACCTTAGTCGGTCTCAAACTTCCCTTCTTATTTAATATAATAGATATATTTCCTGCCTGTTCGTTTCAACAAAAAATTGGACGCCGTCCGGACTGGGGAGTTGACAACGAGCAGATGATGCATTCACGTCCGGGCTGGGGATTCTGCACCGTGATTGCTCGATGCATTTCGCGTTTTGTTTCCGTAAAATATACCCGAACAGCCTCGAACCTACCACAAAAACTGGAGCATGTTACCATGTTGGTCAAGCCTGATGAACGAACTTTTGTATATCTGACATGCTACGGCATTTGCTGCATTGTTGTTGTTGGTATACCAGTACCGTAGGAGATGAGATCATGCTGTTAGGTAATTCGTGAATTGTTCCAAGGTGATTGGTGATGGGATTAAGAACTTGAGGTGATGCTGTTTAGACGGAGAAAATGCTGAAAGTTCAGAGGGAGCTACTGGCTGACAGACTTGTGAAACTGAACAAGAACACTCCTCCCAAATGGATGGTGTCAAGCGGATCAAATTGCCTATACGTTCGTATCGTCGATCCAATGCTGATTTTGTGTCACCGTTAGCACATATTCCCTGACAAAACGAATCAGTGAACATAGTTTTCAAAGTTTCGGTGTTCAGAACATCTCACATTTCCTCAAGAGAGGGCAAGTACTTGGTGTACTTTTGCTATATTTGAACATGGCTGCTAATGTCTTATCAAGTTTACAATATTTTTTGAGGAAACAAGTTGTTGGAGAAAATTGTTTATTACACCGAACAGAATGGACCGTGGGGCTTCACCTAAGGAGTTCTCCAAGGCTAAGGTTATGTGGACCCAGGTAGAGAGAGTGTGAAAATGAAGCAAGTGGATGAGCTCGGCCACTCGTGACCCCTAGGTAAATTCCCTCTTGGTGGCATGCACAAATTACAATTTGTTCTATTACAAACAATTGGGCTAACCTTCTTTGTGGATCTATTTTTGGGCTATTGGATCATTGCCCAGCACAAGTTTACAAATATTATAACCTCTGCTTGCCGTATGCAAAATCCACCAGTCATACCTGCCTTAGCGTTTCAGGATAAGGTATATTCTGACATAATTTATCCCTGGCATGCATATGGCTTAATATATTTTTCCCCACACCAGCATTAGGAACATACTCATGCCAGAAGTTCATGGATAATCACTTTTGGCCGGACCATTGGACAATTTGAACAGTGCCTCCTTTTCCGCTCTCTCTGTTGTCCAATGATTCCAGTCCAGTGGCAAAGGTGAATGTTGACTGACACTAGCAACAGGCGCCAAACAAGCTGAACTTTTTGCAGCAGCAGTTTTTTTTTTCTTCCAAGCTGAAGTGGCTTTTGATGGCTGAATGTTATTGAGCGGAAGCCTAACTTGATCATTCCCATCCTAGATGGGATTACCTTGTGGCTTGCAAGTAGGAAACCATTATTTTGTTCAGTTAATCAGTTAGGTTCCATGCATCACATTAGGGTGCAGGCGTGGACGTTGTCCTCGTGGAAGACGGCAAGCGCGTCGTCGTCGAGAACGTGCGTGAAGGCGTGGCAGGGGTAGAATCCCACCATCGGGTCGTTGTAGCCGTGGCGGTAGTACTTGTTGGTGGCCATGTAGGTGTCGTCCTCCAGGTACTGGATCGCGAACGGGTAGTACTCGCCGTCGTAGGGCCACGGCCAGAACTCCGGCCGCCGCCCTGCCTGTCCGCCGCGCCGCACGGAGCACCTCCCGCCGGTCCACGTACCCCGTTACCGTCACCTTCTGCCTGTCCATGTCGATCTCCACCGTGCTCACCCCGGCACAAAGCAACATCAGCATGCGCATGCCATACTTGAGCCTGCATTTCGTCGTTTCTGTCAGAACAAGATGAAGGAATTATATATCTGCGCGCGCGTGCCTTCGATCCCGGACATGGCCTTTCTCACTCGCTTCTCGTAAGCCGTCGCAGTCCATATGAACGTTCATCTCCACGATCTTGGTCACAAAACACAAATAAAACGCAAACTGAAGCAACAAAAACTATACCGTCCTCTCATGCAACAATTTGTTTACTCGCAGACAAGGCGTTCGATAAGGTAGTGCTCCTCTGCGTCCTCCAGAAGCGTAGCATTTTTCAGGCGGCGTATGAACCGCCCGGTGAGGATGGGTGCAGGAGGAGTGCAGAGACTCTGAGGCACATAAATACCACTCTGAAGGAAGGCTAAACGCACAGCAAGCTGGGGAGATCAAGTGATCAACATGCACGAGCATTGCAGATGCCAAAGCATATATGGTTGCTTTTGGGATCGATGCCTCCCAAGACGAGGGGATATATGCACCGATGCACGGCGAACAAATATGATTCCTGGGAATTAAATTTGTTGGCCGGGGATGGCCTCAACATGTTGGGGGAGGAACAATGCCATTTCTATCTCTGAAGCATCCGGCCGGGGATGAGATTTTTGGTCCGAGTCTCGTCGTTTTCAGTCGCTAGCCTGGGCTGTATCTTGCCACTGTGCCATACTGCTATGTTGTTGTATAGCCGAACCCAGAGTGATAACTTATTGGTGATTCTTTTTTCTTTAGCCCGCAGGCAGATTTGATCCAGACAGAGAAAGAAAGTAAAATTGTTTAGCGAAAATGATCTTATTAAGTTATAATTATGATTTTAATGATTAATAATAATATAGTTAATAGGATTAATATGTTTGTAAGTATATGTTTTAGTAGATCTTATAGATTCAATACATAAATAAATCACCATAGCCGAGATAAAGTTTAGTTGAATTAGAGAAGTTCTAATAGATTTTTTTCTCACCGGATAGTCCGGTGCTGAGGCTCGAGCACTCACTCGAGTGTTTCTGCTCGGAAGGCAAAATAGAACAACACACCGGATGGTTCGGTGATAGAAGAATGATACACAATGTAGCTTTTCAACCAGAGAAGGTTGCAACCATTGAAGATTGAAGATCAACTCATTGAATAGTCCGGTGATCACAGAGATAGTTGCACCGGAGTATTTTCAGGGAAAAGAAGAGAATGTTCAATTCACCGGATGGTTCGGTGTGAATGAGAGGAAACATCAGATGTTTGCCACTAGAGTATTTTACACAGAGAGGCTGCAAAGACGCTGATTGACTCAGGATAACTTACCGGATAATGCGGTGATGAAGATAAAGTATACACCGGAGTGTCCGGTGTTCACATTAATTTTGAGTGGGAGTCCAATAGCTAGTTTCTACTGGTGCATACACCGGATGGTCCGGTGCTTGTACTATTGTTATCACCGGATCATCTGGTGTTAACAGTAAAGTTGAGGTGTTGGGACAATGGCTAATTGGCAGGTTTGAGGCTATAAATATCTATTCACTTGGTTATTGAAGGTGCTGGAGTCCAGAGAAACACAAAGACACTTGAGAAGACATCCAAGCCATTAAAGTGCTTAATATGATCATGTAAGGAAATTAAACACACGATTAGTGAGTGATTAGTGCTTATAAGCCAAGAAAGAGTATCGCTAGGTGATTACTACCTAGAGAGTGGATCAAGGAGTGATTCTAGCTTGTACTGGGTGGTACGTCGGCACCTTGAAGTCTTGGTGACTCACCGGCACCTTGAGCCAGAGTTGCTCAAGTTTGTTAACCCTCTAACTTGGTGTGGAGCGATGGCAAGACGCTTGTAGGAGGATGCCGAGACCCTTTCCTTGGTAGCTCAAGCTCTGAAGTGAAGACAACGACAAGTAACCAGGAGATAGGCTAGTGGTGAGATCTTGACTTTGTGACTTGGTGGCTCATTTAGTTTGAGGTATTGTGTTTGTTACTTGGTGGCTCAAGAGCCGTGATCAGAAGAGTCTTGACGATTGAGAGCCTATCTTTAGTGGAACTTTAACTTGGACTAGGAGTAGCATTCATACCATCGATACCACGAGATAAAAATCCTTATGCTGAATTTGCTCTCTCTACCTTATTTATGTTTCCACATTTACATTCTTACAATTTACCTTTCTAGATAGGTTGTAATCTCTTTTGAACGGTAGAGTAGACACACTAGATAAACTGTAGGACCGAGATAGGCGACTAGAGGGGGATGAATATGTGCCTTACAATTTTTTTGAAATAGATGGACTACTCCTTGTTTACCCAACACTTTTCAAAAATGTACAAACGGAAGTATAAACTTTAGAGAGACAAAGCGAGAAAGAAAGTCTAAGGCAACATGACTCCACGGATGGAATATAAACCATAGACTCTATTCAAGATCATTCTGAAGTTGCGTCTAGCCCCTATGTGTACTTTTGGTAATTAATGACAATATATATGGACTAACAATTGTATTAAAAATTGTTAGTAAGTTGTTCCATAGGTGATGCATAGAGAATCGATCATAGAGTCATTAAGGAATGTTATGTGATCAAAAGAGATGCATCATGAAGAATGAGCAAGAGATGATGCTCGAGTAAGTAATGACAATACCTATAGACTAATAATTAAATTGAGAATTATTTGTAGGCTCTTCTATAGGAGATGCATAAATGATAAAGTATGGATTCATTGAGAAATGCCATGAGATCAAAGAGATGCATCGAAGTTATTGAGCTCTAGGTGGTGCTCATGTGATGTAGAAGAAGCGTAAGTAATAAGAGATCTCAAAGAAGATGGTCTCAAGAATATTGACAATAAATATGAAGACAAAAGTTACTTGTGGAGATCAAATAACTAAAGGTATTGTATTATCAATTGAGTTTTATAGACTAACCCATGTGATATGTGCTTGAGAGTAAGTTAGGGTTAGGTTCTATATGAAGGCAAATATTGAATTGAGATATTCAATATATCTAGTTGGAAGAGTAAGATCAAGACAAGCTTAGTTGACAACTTGTGTGTTTGATGCTTGCGGTTCATACCTTGGTGGTGAACCAGATGAAGATAGTATGAAAAGAGAAGTCTTCCATGCTTGGTGTATAGGAAGCAATCAAGTGAACTTCATTAAGCTTCTGGAAGATCAAGAGATGATCAAGATGGGAAGCGAGGACGAACATTGTGATCAAGCTCAAGTGAAGAGTTGATGATAAGCCTAGAAGAGACATCAAGACTCGGATGATGTATTCGTCAAGTCCAACGGGATGGCTAGCTCAAGGCAAAGGTATAAAGTGTAGGGTATTTTCTTTTACCGACTAATGATGATTAGAGAAGAGAAATAACCGGATTGATAGGATAAACATCGTACTATTAAGAGGGTTCTAGATGATTGCTTGAGTTTTACCATGTGTTGATAAGCTCATGTGTATACTCTCTTTGGTAGGATGCTATAGTTTGTAAATGGGTTTTGCAAATAGCTCAAGTCCATTTCCTACTCCGTGTGGTATGTCACTAAGTTTGCAAAGGTGGTTTGCAAGTTGACATAGTGAATGAATTAACCCTTAGTCGTATGGAAGCTTTAGGTTGTAAATTTGTTTTGCAAAAGTTTAAGGTTCATGTAGTTTTCATTGTGGTGGATATTTAGACTGTATTTTAGGTTTGATCCAATGGGTTTGAGGTCAAACAATTAGTTCGGATGTGTAGCCCTCTGAATAAGGTTTCCGTAAAGTCCAAGATCAACTAAATCAGACATCGGGTTAGAAAGTTATCGCTGTTTATCTGAGTGTTAGTTGTGCTGGTTAGGGAGTAGCTGTCTGACCACCAAGAACTCCGGTCTGACTGCCAAGGTGGGCGGTCAGACTCCTGGAACTTATAGAGAACTTTCATCTCCCTAGAACGGGTGGCAGTCTGACCTCCAAGGTTGCCAGTCTGACTACCAGGTGTTGTCGGTTTGACCGCCAGAGAATAGAGTGTTTCGGACCTTTGTTTGAGGCTCGCGGTCTGATCGCCAAGAGGGCCGGTTTGACCGTTAGAGGCTTGAAAAGTCAGTAAGGGCTAGTTTTAGAGCCATTTGTCCAGTGATGGTCTAATCGCCAGTTGTACAGTAGCCTGACTGCCAGATACACAGAGAAGTCAGCCTTTGAGCAACGACTACATATTGGCCTATATATACCCCATGTCCAGCGGCTTGGATGAGAGCTGCTGCCCCCATTGAGCATACTTGAGCTAAGAAAAGTCCTCTCCACACATTTGTGCATGAGTTGCACATAGAGAGGGTTGTGAGGCAAGAATCAAGTGCATTTGCATTAGTGATTGATCTTTAGTCACTTGGTGAGAGTCGAGTTTGTCTTGACTTGTTACTCTTGTAGGTTGTCGCCTCCTAGATAGCTTGGAGTTGGTTGCGCCGTTGAACCCTTCGAAGAAGTTTGTGAAGGAGCCACAATGGTGATTGTGAGAGGCATTTTGCATGTCTTTTCGGAGAGGTAAAGTGCAACTCTAGTGGAATCGAGGTAGTGAGTGGTTCATTGGATTAATCGGCTCAAGATCAAGTTGCTCGTGGAGAGTCTTTTCTCATGGTGAGATCTGCATACTTGATAGAGAAGTGGTTAAAGCCTTAAACCCATCTTAATGTGGATTTGGGATGATCAGCAAATCACCGATACAACATGATAAACTTCGGGGTGTCATCTCTCGTGCTATTTACTTCTATGTTGTGATATTTACTTTCATGCACTTTACCTTGTGCAATTTATATTTCTAGAATTATAATTGCTTACATGTCACCCTAGGTTGCAAACTTTGATATAGACATTAAATTGATCATTTTGTTAAGACATAGAGTTTGGGGGTTTTATATGTGTTATAACCGATCTTTTTAATTCCTCATCTTTATCGGTTAAATTGATAGATAATTTTTATAACCGCACCTCCTCTAGTCGGCTTCCTTGATCCTACAAGTGGTATCAGAGCCCAGTCTCTATTTTTAGTGGACTTAACCGTCCCAAGAGAAAAGGATTACAAGGATGACAACTAGTTGTATAGAACACTCCAATAAAGCACCTTTATTTGATGGCACAAATTATGCTCATTGGAGAAAACACATAATTTTATTTTAAAGCAATGAGTTCGAAAATATGGTGGATCGTAGATGTGGACTTTTCTTATGTTTTGGATGACCATGCTTCAACAAAAGGGCAAAAAAATACCTACATCTCGATGCCATAGCTACTAATACTTTATTTAGTGCTTTGAGTGTAGATGTGTTCTATGAGATATACGATTTAAAGAGTGCTCATGACATGTGGATCAAATTGAAAGAAAAATATGATGAATCCAACATGACAAATGATGATTGCATTGTTGAGTTGGTGATTGTGGATGATCTTCTATCTCAAGCTCTAACAATGAAGTTGATTGTTCTTCTTCATGTGCCTATGTTGAGGAGCTTTCAACTCCATCTACATCATCATATTGTTTTATGGCCAAAGGTAATAAGAAGGTAAAAAGTGATGATGATGATAATGATCATGAATATTCTTATGATGATCTTGTAGAGATGTTAGAAGGCATGGATGAATATATTGGCAAAGATAAATCTAAAATAAGAAATTTAAAGAAGAAAAATGCTTCTTTGAAAGACTTATGTGAGGAGCTAAAGCGGTTTCATGAAGATCTCAAAGAATCTCATGAGAAACTAAAAATATCCCATGAGATTTTTAGTGAAACTCCAGAGAAGCTCAAAGAAGCTTATGATTATCTTGTTATCAATGTATCTGAAAATGTTAAAGTGGACATAGTTATTACATGTGATTTAATTGATGATATGCCATGTGTATCTAGTTTATTCATTGCATCTAAAATTAATATATCCACATCTTGTGATGAATTACTAGATATACCTTGTAGCTCAAATTTGGATGCTAGTTCTTCCTCTATGCATGTTGATACTAAACCTTGTGAAGAAGAACAAAGAGCTAAAAGATGAGATCAAAAAATTAAAGAAGAAACTAGAAGTATGCTACAACTCGAAGACCGTTCTTGATGATATCTTGAATTATCAAAGAAGCATAGATGATAAGAGTGGAATTGATTTCCACACCAAGAAAAAGGAGAACAACCAAACAAAGTATAATAGAAGACATCAAAAGAACTATGAAGATACAAAGAAGATGAGTAAGAAAGAAGAGAAAGTCTTGCTCACATTTTGTGCTTTAATTGCAAGGAAATAGGACATTTTACCTTAAGTTGTCCTAGCAAGCTTGATGAGAAGACAAAGGCATCAAAGAGGCAAACCGACATGAAGTAAGATAATGTGACTAGAAGCAAAAATATGATTTGTTATAATTGCCGAGAGAAAGGACATATTGGTAAGAATTGTCTAAATGCTAATACTTCTAAGCATATTCTTTTCAATGATCATTATTCGCTTAGGAAGACTATAAATGGTATCATAATTTAAGGTTGTTAGTTCACATAAACTTCATGCAAAGACCATTTCAGTGCCTAAATTTCTTGTGACTAACATTCAAGGACCCAACATGGTTTGGGTACCACAAAGTGATTGAATTATTTAATAGGTACTTGAAGAGGCATTGGAGGCTTGACTTGTTTGTGAAGAAGTGATTTCACACCTTATGCCAAAATGAGTCAAGTTTGAGGATTAACTTTCTACATTATCAACCAATGCTATCTCGGTAACAAGTATCTACATTGAAGTATCTAATTTCAAGCCTTGAATAGATTACATTGTTTAGTTGTGCATAATATTACTGTTTGTTGCTTTCTTATGCATCATGGTATGTTTTAACTTATGGAGCACATTTTTTTGGTTCAAAACACTCAAATGTTTTGCTAGTTGAGTCCCTTAATTTCATTCAATATCCGTTACTCAATTATATGATCTTGATCTTATATGCACATAGTGAGTAGGATTCTTGAGTGTCAATATCTTCCATTTGACACATTCAACAACACTTGCAATGGAATTTCCTTATCTAATTATGTTGTCAACCCTTACATATCATCGAGGATCAAATTGTGTATTTATTACGATGACATGATTAATTGTTCTAGTGGTATCTCTATTTCTATTAGAACTTGTGAGACTAACCGTTTAAAGGAAATATAAACTTATGAAAGACAAAGCCTACTATATCTATAGTTAATAACATAGCGGGTTCTCTCTTTCTCTTTAATCTTGCCTCTCCTCTTAAACTTTTATCAGATGATGAAGTCAAAGAAAAGCCAGACAGGAGAATTTCCAACCTCAACAACAACAACAACCATTAGCAGATGCCACCCCAGATCAACACAGAGGGACTTCTGATGAGACCGAACCAGGATCTTCAAGGCATGCCTCAAAATACGAAAAGCCACATATGGATCAATGAAGCTTTGGGAACTGAGTATCGTCTGCAGGGCAATGATAAGAAGAAAACTTCCCAAGAATAACAAGCAACCAACAGTTCTCAGCAATGTTCCACTCCTGAAGAAGCACTACATGCTACCAACCAGGAAGGCGCTCAGGTCAGCAAACCCCAAAATGCCCTGTAAGAAAGACTTGTTTCCATTGTGGAGAAGAAAGACACTATGCCAATCGGTGTCCCTTGAGGTGTATGGCAGCCAATAAGAGGGTGTGTTTACACTGTGGAGAAGAATGACACTTCATTAATAAGTGCTTTAAGAGGTATCATGCTTCTCCCAATGAGAGGGCATGTTTCCACTGTGGATGACCCCTACACTGGATCTACAGGTGTCTGACAATGTACCCTACCCTGCACCAACCCGACCTCAATATTTGGAAAGAGTTCCCAATTCAGTCTCAACGCCACAACAACTTCGGGAGGTTTAGATCAACCAGATAATGGTAATGGTCAGGATAACCACAATAGGGTCAAGGAAGCTCAGTAGACAGAAGAACATTCCGCAAGATGTATCCCCCGTTGAACCTTGTAATAATGTGGTTTCAATGCTGGAATCTCACTATATTACCTCTGTATCATCACATGTTGTTTAGTGCAATCTGTTTAAATTTTGAGTTGATTTTTTTTTGCCCCCGTTCTACATGAGAAATGTTAATGTTTCTCCGCTTTACCTCTAGTTTGTCTAAAACTCAATAACTAAGCATGCATGATAGGAGTTAGCTCATTTTAAGGGGGTAGATTTCATTTCAAATTTAATCATTTTGGAATCCAAGGGGATAGATATAATTCTAGGAATAGATTGGTTAATAAAGTACAATAGAACCATTGGATGTGCCACAAAGATAGTACAATTGACATATACGGATGGTACGGAAGTGGATTCAAGCTACGACGGAGTCAGCTATCAGCGCCAGACTCATCCAGGCTAATGTAGTGAAAGATAGCATAGTGGTTAGTGAGTTTCCAGATGTCTTCCTAGAAGTTTTGCTAGGTATGCCGTCAGAAGGTGACATTGAGTTCGTCATTGAGTTAGTATGTAGAACAACTCCTATATATAAGAGACCATATATAATGGATGCCAATCAGTTGGCTAAACTTAAGGAGCAAATCCAAGAGCTACTAGACAAAGGGTTTATCCTCCCCAGTTCTTCACCCTGGGGGCCCCCAGTTATCTTCATACCAAAGAAGGATAGAACACAAATAATGTGTATAGATTATCGAGCCCTTAATGAAGTAATTATCAAGAACAAATATCCCCTACCCCACATTGAAGATCCGTTTGACCAGTTGAAAGGAGCATGCTTGTTTTCCAAGATCAACCTTCAGTCTGGGTATCATCAGCTGAAGATTCATGCCTCAGATATTTCAAATACCATGTTTGTTACTCGATATGGTTTGTATGAGTACACAATTATGTCTTTCGGATTGAAAAATGCTCTAGCCTACTTCGTGTATCTAATGAATAAGTTTGTCATGGAGTATTTGGATAAGTTCATCATGGTATTTATAGACAACATCCTGGTTTTCTCCAAGAATAAAGAAGAGCACGAGGGACACCTAAGGTTGGTATTGCAGAAACTCAGAGAGAACTAGTTGTATGCCAAGTTGGGCAAGTGTGAGTTCTGGTTGAAGGAAGTTCCCTTCCTAAGTCAGAAGGAGGCGTGTCTATGGATCCATCCAAAGTGAGGAATGTTCTAAACTAGACACCACCGCAGAATGTTTCAAAGATCCATAGTTTCTTGTGTCTAGCAAGATATTACTGTAGGTTCATAGAAGGTTTCTCCATGATAGCAAAGCCAATGACAGAACTGCTGGAGAAAGGAGAAGAGTTCAAGTGGACATCCGCTCGAAAAGCTAGTTTCAATGAGTTAAAGAAAATATTAATCTCAGCTCCGGTACTGATCATGCCTGACACCCAAAAGCCATTCTCAATGTATTGTGATGCGTCTCATCAAGGTTTAGGATGTGTGCTTATGCAAGAGGGTCATGTGGTAGCATATGCATCCAGGCAATTAAGGAAACATGAAGAGAACTACATGACACATGACTTGGAGCTAGCCACATTAGTCCATGCACTCAAGATCTGGAGACACTAACTGATAGGTCAAATGTGTGAGATCTATTCAGACCATAAGAGCTTGAAGTATATCTTCACTCAACCAGATCTTAATCTCAAACAACGCAGATGGTTAGAACTTATCAAGGACTACAATTTGGGAATCAACTACCATCTAGGAAAGGAAAATGTAGTACCTGATGCTTTAAGCAGGAAATCTTAGGTCAATTCTATAACTCTCCAAGAGACGAGTCCCGAACTATGCAAGAAATTTGAGAAGTTGAATTTGGAAATTGTGTGTAATACCGAAATAGTTGCAATAGAATTTGACTCAACACTTGAACAAGATATACCGAAATAGTTGCAATGGAAATCAAGCAGCTTATCAAAATTGGCAAAGCCCTAGATTTCACTGAAGATGAGCAAGGTATAGTATGGTACAAGCATAGAATCTATTTTCCGAACGTGAAGGCTATTCAGAATACAATTTTAAGGGAAGCTCATCATTCAGCATACTCCAATCATGCAGGGAGTACCAAGATGTACCAAGATCTTAAATATCAGTATTGGTGGTACGGAATGAAACAAGCAGTAGCAGCATACATGGCTTTGTATGACACCTGTCAGCGAGTCAAAGCAGAGCATCAGAGACCAGCAGGACTGTTACAACCATTGAAAGTAACTGAGTGGAAGTGAAAAGAAATTAGCATAGATTTCATAGTGGGCCTACCTCTAATCCAGTCAGGATATGATTCCATATGGGTCATAGACAATCAGTTGACAAAAGTAGCTCACTTCATTCCAGTCAAGGAAACCTATCAAGGTTCGAAGCTAGCTGAGTTATATATGTCCAGGATTGTGTGTCTACATGGAGTACCTAAGATAATTGTATCTGATCATGATAGTCAATTTACTTCACGGTTCTAGCAAAGCTTACAATAATATATGGATACAAGGTTGAATTTTAGCTCAGCGTTTCACCCGCAAACTGATGGATAAACAAAAAGAGTAAATCAAATTCTTGAAGACATGTTAAGAGCGTGTGCTTTGAAGAATGGTAACAGTTGGGACAAGAATCTACCGTATGCGGAGTTCTCGTACAATAAACGTTATCAAGCTAGCCTTAAGATGTCTCCTTTTGAAGCCTTATATGGAAGAAAGTGTAGAACCCCGCTATTCTGGAACCAGACCAGGGAAAGCTAAGTTTTTGGCCTAGAAGTTTTAAGAGAAGTAGAAAGACAAGTACAAGAGATTATAGATAATCTGAAAATTGCTCAGTCAAGGCAAAGAGCTATGTAGATAATCAACGCCGAGAACTAACTTTTGAAGTAGGAGACTTCGTGTATCTTAAGGTATCACCTATAAGAGGTCTACGCATATTCAAGGTCAAGGGCAAACTTTCACCTCGATTTATTAGTCCATACAAAATACTAGAAAGACGAGGAGAAGTGTCATACCAGCTTGAGTTACCACCTCAACTCTCGGGAGTACATGATTTTTTTTCATGTGTCACAGTTGAAAAGTGTTTGAGAGATACTGAAGAGCAGCTACTGGCAGAAGAACTGGATGTGCGAGAAGATTTCACTTACTCAGAATATCCGATCAAAATTCTTGAGATGTCAGAACGAGTTACTCGGAATAGATGAATCAGTATGTGCAAAGTACAGTAGAAGCATCACTCAGAAGAGGAAGCCACCTGAGAAAGAGATGATGATCTAAAGGCAGGGTTTCCCTATCTCTTCTCCGATCCTTCCGAAACTCGAGGGCGAGATTCAACCTAAGGGGGTTGGTTTGTAACAATCTAAATTTTCAATTTTTGCAATAGTTTAAAATTTTGCTAGAATTAAATAGGAGTTGTAGATTTTATTCAATTTAGAAGGAAATTAATTTCTAAATTTAATTTGCCATAGGTTATATTTGTGTTTGATGCATTCATGTTACAGTAGTTGCAATAAGTTTTATGTGTGGAAAAATATTTGCCAAAAAAAGGCTAGAAGACGCTTATTTAAAATCTCTTTTGAAAATGGTTCAAAATTAAAATAAAAAGCAATTTCATAATTCCTAAAATCCCTTCAGGTCGTTTTCTACTCAAAGCCAACATATCACTTTTTCCCTCTCTTTTCTCTTCCCTGGGCCGCCTTCTCCTTCCTCTCTCCGCTTGGGCCGAGGCCCATTCACTTCCCCCCTCCTTTCTCTCTCTCGGACTGAGCCCGTCTGAAAGTTCACCCGAGCCAACCTTACCGGTCCCCCTCCTGCCACTCTCTCTACCTCGTGGGCCCGGCTGAAGCCATGCTAAGCCACCGAGCCGCCAGACCGAGCTGGCTCCCCATCTTCCTTCTTCCGCCTGGCTCGATCTCCTGTGCCGACAGCCGCAAATTCCGTGCCTCCCCGCACCTTATCTCCCTCCCGAAACGGTGGGATTCAATGCCTTAACTGTCCATCAAGCGCCCCCACCCGTTTCCCCCTCCTTTATCCCTCTCTATCTCTCAATCAAAGCGGAAAATCACTGGCCTTAATGGCCATTTGCACCGTCGGCCGTTTCTCCGAGCCCCGGCTATCCCGCTCGCGTTCGTGCCTATTTAAGCCTCCCTCCACCCTTAAATAGGTAAAGGTAAAGGTTGCTTAGTGCAGTACACCAATATCTAGACTTTTCTTGACTTAAACCCCATATCATAGTTTCCCTTCACTTGCGGAGTACATTGTGTACTCACACCCGTTGCTCCCCTTTGTTGCAATCTACTGTTGATCAGAAACCGTCAATGAAGCTACATCCTTCGATGGAGATGACTTCGACCCGAAGCCCCTTTTCTAGGCTAGTGTGCCCCCGGCTAATGCCTGTGGAAGATGGAAGACCCTCTGTCGCTGGAGTTTTCTTTTTCGCTGTGTTTTTCTTCTAGACACTCGGGTCCTTTTGTAATAAGTTATGACATTATTGTAATAATGGCACTATGATGATACACTGATGATGTAACATATGTATGAAACTTGTTCCTGGCATACATGTGTTGTACCTGGTTTGTTTTTTCAAACTGGGTGTTACAGGGGGCCTCGGGCACGCGGTACCTGTATGAATAGTCTACCAAAATCAAATCTAGTTCTATTCTTGTTTAGGCCTGACGATACTATAAAATAGTATAAGACTCGGCTTGTGGCCAAGGGTTATACTCAAAATAAGATGAAGATTTCTTTGATACTTATTCACCTATCGCTAAACTGACCACGATAAGAATACTATTTTGCTTGGCTACCTCACATGATCTTCTGGTTTATCAAATGGACATTAAGACAAGTTTCCTTAATGAAGAGTTGGATGAGGAAATTTATATGGATCAACCAGATGAATTTGTAGTAGAAGGTCAGGAGGACAAAATATGTAAGCTATCGAAATCTTTGTATTGCCTCAAACAAGATCTTAAGCAATGGTATGAGAAGTTCGATAGAACTTTAACATATGCGGGCTTCATGGTTAATGAAGCTGATATATGTGTATATTATTGCCATGGTAGGGGTGAGAGAGTTATTCTGTGTTTGTATGTTGATGACACACTGATCATTTGTACAAATCTTGATATGATTAATGAGGTTAAGTCTTATTTGTCTAATTTTTTTGATATGAAAGATCTGAGAGATGCTGATGTGATCTTAAATATCAAGTTGGTCAGAGGTGAGAATGAAATTACACTTTCATATTCCCATTATTTGAAAAAGTTATTAAGCCACTTTGGTTACATGGACATAAAGATCGCTACAACACCTTATGATCCTAGCATAATACTTCAAAAGAATAAAAGGATTGTAAGGGATCAACTGAGATACTCTCAGACAATTGGACCGCTCATGTATCTAGCTAATGCTATAAGGCTTGATATCTCATTTGTTGTGAGCAAATTGAGACATCTTACTTCTAACCTAGGTGATGATCATTAGCATAAGTGTGAGCGACTCATGCGCTACTTTCTAGGTACTATGAATTATGAACTTCACTATACTGGGTACTGATCGGTACTGGAGGGTTATAGTGATTCAAACTGAATATATGATATTGATGAGATCAAGGCCACAAGTGAATATGTGTTCACTCTTGGTGGTGCTGCAGTCTCATGGAGGTATTGCAAAAAAAAAAAAACCATATTGACGAAGTCAAACATGGAAGTATAACTCATAACGTTAGACACAACCACTATTGAGGTACAATAGTTGCGTGAGCTCTTGATGGATTTGCCCGTGGTTAAAAAACTGATACTAGTTATCCTTATGAACTATGATAATCAAACGACTATTATCAAAACGAACAGTTCTAAGGATAACATGAAATCCTCAAGAGATGTAAAGAGACGATTGAAATCTGTCAAAAAACTGAGGAACTCCGAAGTGATAGCATTGAATTATATCCAAATGGCTAAAAACCTAGCAAATCAATTAAAAAGGGACTATCACAGAATGTGATAGATAATACATCGAAGGAGATGGGTATGAGACCCATATGAGTTATACCATAGTGGTAACCCAATCTATATGATCGGAGATCCTGTGAATTAGGACCTGAGAAGAACAAGCTATTAGTTAACTAAAGGAGAGTACCACATAACCCACTCGAGTGAAGATGCAATACTCTCTAAATCTGTAAGACAGGTTGGCTATTGCCTTAATGTGTTTTATTGGCTTTAATTAGCAAAGATGCTTTTTCCTACATGGCATTCTTAAAAGAACACACCTATATGAGTCTAACTATTGGTCATAATATATGAGATTTGGGTGATTTCTTATAAACTCATAAAGAGACTATAGTGCGACATATATGCTCCACCTGAGGGGCAGCCAAGTATCAGTTATAACTTTAAGTAAAACTTGTTTGTACAAAACTTGCAATTCAAGACATAGTTCATTGTCCAAGTTGTGAATAAGTGTAGCTTAATATTGTAGGTGGATGTTCAACCCTAACATGCCTCATCAAAGCATTGGTATATCAAACAGTATTGAGAAAAGTCAAATCTCCGTGGGACTTTGAGATCTGGTGAGGGATTATTAGAATAAAAAGGCAAAGCAATATATTTAAGAAAATTCCAAATAAATCTCAAAGGCCCAACAAGTGAAGGTATGTGTGTACCTTTTAGTCTCATTTTGCTAGTGGAGGTGGAGGGAGACGAACTTAAAAGAAATTATCTTCTATACCTACTTAGCATGTATGGATGAGAGGACTAGGAGAACGCATGCGCTCCCTCACCATGCCTCGCGTCAACGAATGGGAGAGCAGGTCTTCGGAACCCGTCGCTCTTGGGATCTTGCACCAGGACATGACGAATAAGGTTTGTGGGTAGCGCTTGTCGTGGCTGCTCATGATCTGCTTCCTTTACATCATCGTGATCTGCTTCATCTATTTCATCTTCGTCATCGTCTACTTCATCTTCGGCATCATCTACTGCATCAACATCACGAGGGCCTTTGCATCTCATGTTGCCATCAAGTACGTAGACTGCGATCTATTATATACCTTGTCGGAGCTTGTTAAAAGCTTGTCAGGGCTTGTAGATACCTTATTGGGCTTGTCAGATCTTGTTGGAAAGCTAGTCAGATCTAGTCGGGGCTATTTGTTTGCATCTATTCCTATTCATGTTGTATTTAGGAATTGAATTAAATCAAATATGAAAGTCCTATTTTTCTAACAATTCAAAAATATTATTGTAGGCACTTTGATTTAATGATGGCTGGTTTTGCCGATGCATTGAGGCCAGACCAGTTTACCGAAGTGAACTTTAAGAGATGGCAAGTCAATGCCACTCAGTGGCTTACGGCTATGAACTGCTACTGGGTTGCGTATGTCAAGCCTGAAGGAACTCTTTACTCTGATGAGGAGAAGAAGTTCTAGAAAGCCAACATGCTCTTTGTAGGATGTGTTCTTAGCACTCTTACTGACCATCTCTATTTTGTGTACATGCATGTAAATGACACAAAGGAATTATGGGATGTATTGAATGCAAAATTTGGTGCATCAGATGCAGACAATGAATTGTATATCATGGAGCAGTATCATGACTACAAGATGGCCGATAATAGATCGGTAGTCGAGCATGCTCATAAGATTTAGTGCATTGTAAAGGAACTTGAACTCCTAAAGTGTGTATTACCTAATAGGTTTGTGGCTGACGACATCATTGCCAAATCTCCTCCATTGTGGAGGAGTGTTTCTAGTGCTCTAAAACACAAGAGACAAGAAATCTCAGTTGAGAGTTTGATCGCGTCTATTGATGTTGAGGAGAAAGCTTGAGCCAAGGATGTGCATAATAAAGGAGGCAATGAACAATATAGCACAAATGTGGTGCAACAGTTATCTAACAACAAGTTCAAAGGGAAAAATAAAAAGGCCAAACAAACCACCAACTTCAGGAAGAAGAAGATGAACAAATATGATAAACCTTGTTTCGTGTGCGAGGAGCATGGCTATTGTGCTAAAGATTGCCGATACCACGAAGGGAAGAAGGTTAATCAAGGAAAGAATACCAAGTCTGTCAATGTAACCATTGGTAACACTGGAGATGGAGCTTATGGGATAGCATTTTACCTCCATACACTTCACAATACTAGGTACCCATTGGTACTGGAGGGTTATAGTAATTCAAACTAGATATATGATATTGATGAGATTAAGACCTTGATGAGATCAAGGCCACACGTAGATATGTGTTCACTTTTAGCTGTGCTACAGTTTCATGGAGATCTTGCAAACAGACTATATTGACGAGGTCAACCATGAAAGCAGAACTCACAGTGTTAGACACATCCACTGTTGAGGCACAATGACTACGTGAGCTCTTTATGGATTTGCCAGTGGTTGAAAAACCAATACTAGCTGTCCTTATGAACTTTGATAATAAAACAGTAATTGTCAAAGTGAAAAGTTCTAATGACATCATGAAATCATCAAGATATGTAAAGAAATGATTGAAATCTGTTAGAAAACTGAGAAACACTGGAGTGATAGCGTTGGATTATATCCAAACGGCTCAAAACTTGGCAAATCAATTTACAAAGGAACTATCATTAAATGTGATAGATAATGAATCTAAGGAGGGGGGGGGGTATGAAACCTATATAAGTTATACTATAGTGGTAACCCAACCTATGTGATCGGGAAGAACAAACTATTAGTTAACTGAAGAAGAGTACCACATAACCCACTTGAGTGAAGATGCACTACTCTCAAAATCTATAATGTAGGTTGGCTGTTACATTAATGTGTTATGTTGGCTTTAATTAGTGAAGATGATATCCTACAATACATTCTTAAAAGAACACACTTATATGAGTCTAACTATTGATCGTAGTCTATGAGACTTGGGTGATCTCTAATAAACTCATGAAGAGACCAAGGATTATGACTTATATGCTCCACCCGAGAGGTAGCCTACTAGTAACCAAGTATAAGTTTTGACTTTAAGTGAAACTTGTTTGCACAAAACTTGCAATCCAAGTCATATTTTATTGTTCAAGTTGTGAATTAGTGTAACTTAATGTTCTTAGTTGATGTTCAGCCCTAACATGCCTCCATCAAAATATTGGTATATCAAACAATATTGAGAAAAGTCAAATCTCCATGGGTCTTTGAGATCTGGTGAGGGGTTGTTAGAATATATGAGCTTACCCCAATATATTTAAGAAAATTCCAAATAAATATCAAATGACTAACAAATGGAGGTGGGTGTGTACCTTTTAGTCCTAAATTTCTAGTGGAGATGGAGGGAGATAAACTTAAAATGAATTCTCTCATTCACCCACTTAGCATATGTGGATAAGTGGACTAGAAAACACACGTGTGCGCTCGTTCGCCTCACCTCGCCGAGTCGGGTCGTGGCCAGGGCGGGGGTGGAGAGGGTGGGAACACGTCACCTGTGAATAGTCCACTGAAACCAGGTCCAGGTGCGGCATCCTTTTGCAGTTTTATTCTTTTTGTTGTGTGGGCAACAAGATAAATATATGAACATCATTTTGGTTAAGAATCCTATCGTGGCACGTAATAGAGTCCGATCGTGACACGTTTTAACCGCACAATTCTCCCTCTCTCTCTCTATATATATATGTCAGCCATCGTCACAAAGTATACACATAATTAGAGTTTTGCCTATTATCTCTCTGCTACGTTATCGCACGTAGTCTACTCCATTCCACTATGCTAGCGTGAACCAACAAACGGTAGAGCAGATCTCTGAAATCCATTGCTATTAGGATCCTACACTAGGAGAGGGCGAATAAGATTTTTGGAAGCATTTGTTGCGATTGCTCACGATATGCTTCCTCTACATCATCGCAATCTGCTTCATCTTCGTCATCGTCTACTGCATCGACATCACAAGGGCCTCTGCATCTCAAGCTGTCGTTGGGTACATACAATGCGATCTATTATACACATTATCATAGATTGTTGGGGCTTGTAGATACCTTAGTGGGCTTGTCGGAATCATTATTGAAAAGCTAGTCAGGGCTCATTGGAGCTAGTCGGGAAACTAGTAGGGGTTGGTTGTTTGTATATATTCCTGTTCATGTTATATTTAAAAATTAAATTTAGTTAAATATGAAAATGCTATTTTCCCAACATTACTACTAGAAGCTATCCAAACTCCAAACTGGAGAACAACTCTGAATCCCTTCCTCATCGATTGCCACTTCGATAAGAAATAATAATTTACAGAGAAAATCCCTGGAGCTGGTCTTGCTGTAGCTTCTCAGCAAGGAGGAGCCGCAGAGCCACTGTAATTTTACAATGAACTTTTCAAGGTGAAAAACACTACGTGAAAAAAACACATTACTGATAGGTAATAATCGTTATTAGTGACGGGTAACACATCTGTCATCTCGAACGTGTCACGGATTCTGATTTTGACTGTACGGATGTCTACATAAAAAATTACTTCCGTTTCTCCCTGATTATGTGAGGTTCGACAATTTTTTTAGGCCAAATTCGGCATAAAAGATTAAGTTCTCGCCCCTTGAAGTTCCTGCACCATTTTCGAAATATGCGTTTGTGTCCATAGCCACCACCCCTTACATTAAACTTGAACAGAAATGTACTATGGTTCCTATTTTAATGCTACTGAGGTGATAAAAAATAAGAGAGAAATAAAAGAAAAAATAGAAAATATTCTGTTTTGGTTCTCTCTTCTCAGTTGCACATTCAATTTGACATTAACATCAAGGTTTCGGTTTTTTTACATCAACTCGAGCTTGCAGATGCATTTAACTGTAATAGATGGATACCATTGGTGATTATAAAAACATATTTATGGTGATGACTCAACTACCGTATCCATAGTATACATGCATTTCTTCCAAGTCTACGAAACCGATATAATATCAATTACTATGAAACCAATATATTACTAAAAGATATGTGAAGTAGAAGCCAATTGATAACATCTTTTAAAAACTAAGTAGTACTGTTGAGGTGAGAAAAATAAAAGAAAAAACTAAAATATTATAAAAAGGTTATAAGTGACAAGTCATAACTTGACCGGTCACTAATAACTGATATAAGACAACCTGTCACTGATGAGTTAGTCATTAATGACGGATCAAAATTTGACCCTTCACTAATGACTGAACTAGGATAGCCCGTTACTGATGAGTCATCATTAGTGACGTGTTACAACTAAGATCCGTCACTACTATCATCAGTGATGGGTTATATTATGACCCGTAACTAATTATATGTCTTTTTTGTCTATTTTTCAAGTAGTGAAACTACCAACAAGGTAAGGGAATACTCTTTCCTTTGCAGCTCGCCTCGAGGGGGTCGACAGTAGATGTAGGTTCTTCAGCCGCTAGTGGCAACATGGAGCGCGTGCACAACGCGCCGGAGCATGAGGAAGCGCATTCGGCGCAGGAAGGGCACGCCGGAGAGCACCTGCTCCACCCGCGGCACCAGCATCGTGTACTCCTCCAGCAGCCCCGCCATGATCACCACCAAAATCATTTGGCCCCCTCTGGTGCGTGGAAGTGGAAAAAGGAATCGTGTGGTGGTGCAGTGGGAGGGAGTAATTCGAGCGGCTAGGCATGCGCACCGTGCGGGTCCTTAAAAGGACTAATGGATTGGGTTGGATTCCGAGGACGGGACAAGAATATATTACATATATTAAAGGGCTAAGATTTGAAGCAATTCCGGGGAACTAGTTACTGTAACTATGGTTCATATGGGTCCCACATATGTGTACATACATATATATATGGATGCGTATGCATATGCGTATGCGTATATGTATACATCTATGTACATGCGTTTATACGTATATATATATACATTTATGTATATATACATATACATATGTGTACTTACACATAATTGTTTTGCAAAATTCCATAAAATAGCGAAAGTAATAATAGTTATATTGATAAATCAGTTGAAATAATCTAAAATACATAAGAAAATATCTAAAACTCAAAAAATATGAAACAAATTTAGTTAGGTTTATATTACTGCCGTCTACATGTTAAAATTATATGTATATATGAAGGTACTATTATTTTTCCCACAATTAAATGAATACGTTAAATATTAACAAATTCATAAATAAATATTAAGATATCAAAAATTAATAAATCTATTTTTAGTCTTTTTTTATCATACTCTATATAATAAAAAATGAATGCGACACGGTAGTCATTTTGGTCGCTTTGGCGTCCGCTAGGCTCGCCCGGTGGTTTGTGGGTCACCGGTTGTACGGCACACGCACGCTAGGACTAGGAGCCAAGGACCCGACCGGTGGAGCGAATATTTCTAGGTTCGCTGCACTGCTAGGACTAAGAGCAGTGTGTAGTCGACATGTTTTCCCCCCCCTCAGTGCTCGAGTTCATGGCAAGTGATATTAGTTGGAACTGAAGCAAGCACTGCTCTAATGTTAGTCCCGACTGTTAGTTGTATTTTTATTTCTGGGCCGTCTCTGCTCAACACTACAACCCATTGTAGCAGTGTGTACTGTGTAATCGACATGTTTTTTTCCCCCTCAGTACCCGAGCTCATGACAAGTGACAGCAGTCGACACAGGATGGCTGCCGGCGTGCCGTGCCTCCCAATCTAGGCGCTGAAGAGAAGAGGGCGATGTGATCGTTGTTGTCCCGTGAACCTGGGCATTGTCTCCAACCGTACGGGCCGGCAAGTGGGGAAAGCTTGGATCGGGGCTGATTGGATACGATCAAACGCAGAAAACTAAGCTGGGCCAAAATCTGGCCCCATTGAGATTTTTTTATATAGATCAGCCCCCATTGAGATTTGACAAACTCCTTGTAGTGCCCTTTCACCGATGGAAGTAGTAGAGTAATCGAGCCTATGACGCAGTCTACGGCCCAATATCTCGTGTAGCTGAGTCGTACATCGTCGAACTGTTCATGACAGCCCACGATAATGTTAGCCCCGATGTTAGTTGTATTTTTATTTCTGGGCCGTCTCTGCTCAACACTATAGCCCCGATGTTAGTTGTATTTTAATATTACATGTCTGTTTGAAAAATAATAAGGTCTACCCTACCGTAGCCCGTTTAACGAGCGAGAACAAAGTCTCACCCGTTGAACGAGCAAGTCTTTGTAGGCTCTGGCTGCCAACGAATTTAATAACCGGATAGAGGAAGATCTAGTCCGTTCAGTGGACGAGAACTTGATCTTGCGTGTTGAACGAGCGAGACCTTCGTGGCTACAACACCGCGCAGGCGCATCCAAAAGGTATCATCTGTTCAGCCGATGAGATCTTTTGGGTATTTAGGCCTGTACGGTCGGCCCTGCCAATGTCAGCATCTCATTTCATTCCCATTCAACCGTGGGGAGAGGAGAGGGGAGGGGGAGGGAGATTTGTACGGCGAAGCCCTACTGGAAAAAAGAGGTAGATTTTTTTCATGTTTTTCTTAACAAACCCGATAAGATAACAACTAGTTCTAGGTTTTGATATAGGTTAGATGTTAGATCTTGATTTTGTTTTACAAACCTAGTAGGATAGCCACTAGACGTATGCTAAAATATAGATCTAGTTTTAGAATTATGGTTAGATATTATTCAGCAATTATATCATCTTTTTACTTATATTTTAGCAAGTAGATGTTGTGCACAGAGGTTGGTCTCCTATGTTGCTTGTGTAATGAAAGAATAAGTAGACAGCTGGGGAGATGCAGGGTGGAGGGTATGTGGAGGAGGAGGGTGATGAGGAAGAATATGATAAAAATATCGATCCGGATGGTGCACATTCATCGGATTATCCGACTGAACCGACCGGTGAGGCGGACGCGAGGGAATGAATCTCTTCTCTAATTGAATAGATGGAGTGGGGTGATCTTTAGGCTGATGAAACTCCTGAGTATGACATCTCAGATGATGAGGACGATGCTCTAGTTCCTACAGACTGGAACAATCCAAACTTCAACAACCTTGTGGTGAATGAGGGGATCAAGTGATCCGGGAGTATACACAGAATGAGGTGACCCAAGATGCTAGGTATCCTACCAGTCAGGGCATAAAGGAAGTTATGACTCAATGGGTGATCTTGTTTCAATGGCAGTTTTATGTTGTCAAGTCAAGCAAGAAGGATTATGATGTGAAGTGCATGAATGAGAGTTGCCCGTGGCGGGTACACGGCTTCAAGAGGAAGTAGGTTGACTATTGGGAGGTGTCGATTGTGGTCGACCACGCTTGCATGATGGATGAACATCACCTCAGCCACATGAACATCACCTCAGCCTTTATCAGCAATGTGATGTACGCCTAGATTGTGAACAATATGAACTACGAACTAGGGTCTATAATAAGGCAAATTGATGAAGAGTATAAGTACACTATCAGCTACAACAAGGTATGGAGGGAGAAGAGGAAGACAATTGAGATGAGATTCAGGACCTACGAAACGTCATATGACAATCTACCACATTTGCTACAAACCATTGCTCGAAGTAACCCAGGGACGTATTATGATATTGATAAGTACATATTGCTGCCCAAACCTAGCAAGTACGTCCTGAAGCGATGTTTCTTCACAATAGGGACATGTATCGAAGCTTTCAAGCATTGTTGACCTATCCTGTGCATCGACGACACTTTCCTTACTAGCAAGTTCACGAGACATGTCCTGACTGCTATTGGGGTTGATGAGAAAATCAAGTTCTACCGTTAGCCTTTGCATTTTTGGAGAGTGAGAACATCAACAGTTGGTATTGGTTCATGTACCGTGTGAGGATGATAATTGTTGGTGTTCGATCGAACATGTGCATTATACATGACCAGCGTGTAGGGATGCTCAAGGCAATTGCGGATTTGCAAAATGGAATGAACGATGGCTTGATTAGACCTATGTGGCCAGATCTGCAGAGTAGATGGTGCATGTGCAAACTTCTTTCGGCAATTCAAGACCAATAACCTCATGAACATGTTCAAGAGATTGTGCAGTCAGAATCAGCAGTGAAAGTCCGATACTCTTTAGAAGACACTAGATGAGCTAACGAAGAAGCAAATACAGGAGCATGCAGGGAGGCCCGTGACAGGACCGGAGGATGTACCAGTACCTCTTGAGTCCCTGCCAAATGATAATGAAGCTGGCATCACGCGAAGGAGCGGGTCATCTACCAAGTCATTTAGTGAATGGATTGAGAATGAGTCCAAGGAGAAGTGAGCTCTTCTCTACGACACAAATAAGGCTAGGTACAATATTATGACTATAAATTTAGCAAAGATTTACAACTGGGTGATGAAAGGTGTGAGGGGGTTACCGCTAGTGGGGATTGTAAAGTTCATACTTTAAGGGATATGCAAGTATTTCAGAGACCGCTATGCAATAATGCATATGACACTGAATAATGCTAGTATGATTTATGGGACAAAGATGACTAAGTGCATGGAAGACAAGGTAGAGAAGGCAAAGATGCATTGGGTGAAAATTATGGGAACTGCACAACACATATATGAAATTCGATGCAGGGACAAAGGAATGAGAGAGGGCAAGTGTGAGAGAGTTATCCACGAGTGCACCATCTTCGATGACAGGTACGTTTGCACCTGCTACAAGCTAATGCTACTGCATAAGCCATACTCCCATGTGATTACCGCGTGTACTGTGATGAGGATGAGGACTTGGAGGTACGTCTCCAACTACTTCAAGAAGGAAGCTTTGTTCGATACTTGGAATCATGAGGTCTATGGTTTCAGGATTTATGGTTCTTTCACGAAGGAACCCGGGTCCGATGCTGTGTTCATACCTGATATCGACAAGATGAAGCAGAAGAAGGGGTAGCGCAGGACTATGAGGCTCCGTAATGACATGGATGAAATAGAAATTGGACGTCACGTGAAATGGTGTAGCAAGTGCAACGGAATATGTCACACTTACAAGAAATGTACTGTTAGTGTCCCAAATGTGAACCCCACGGAAGCAGGTCCTTCCGGGTCTACTGCAGATGGGAAACGTCCTTGTAGTCATCGATCGTTGGCTTCGTCAGGTCATTGAGATTGATTAATATTGTAATTTGTGGTGTGATGGATATTCATGTGCACACCATTGTACATACTGTATTAGTACCGAGAGGTCATAATGTGTGAGGTTTTAATGTGTTATGTTATGATTTGTTCACATATTTGTGTACGATTTGAACAATCTATTATATCATATTATATGTTGGACGCTTACTTGTTCAGTTTTGACAAATAAAGACCAGCCTAGACCAGTTTAGACCAGGTCCATACCGGTTGATACTTCTTACGCTTTGTTTGTTTTGCATATAAAAATGTAAATAACTTGTGAACATGCAAGTATGACGCAGCTGGAGCTTCTCGACCCCCAGATCAACGTCACGCACCATTCGTACCGTATCGTGGTGTAGGCTAAGGACCTCCCGGTACTTCGACCTCGTGTGTCGGATGAGCTTATGAGGATTGACGAGCGCTGGATCCTGAGTTTTGTTAATTTTGAATTTACAGTTTCATACGGATTTAGACACGATATTGGTCGCTAACTGTAGTATGTTTGCAGGTTGCATGCTACTGGCCTACTTCCGTTGTGTTGCTTCTGGAGGTGGACGCGTTGGCGGGGGCCTTGAAGGTGGCGATGCGGTTCAGCTATAATAGGGCCCTCCTCACGGCCCTTGTCGACAGGTGGCGTCTTGAGACGCACACATTCCATCTCCCGTGAGACGAGATGGCACCCACGCTCTAGGACGTCTCGCTCCCGATGGGCTTACCTTGCGCGAGTGCACTATTGGGGCTAGGGACGTGGGCGTGGGCTAGCGGGATGAGATGCTGGGCCGCTTCTCCATCATTGAACAGAGGGACGGCGTAGCCCCGTTTAGGCCTTTTCCAGTGACCGAGAAGCATGGTCCGACGAAGACCTTTCTCGTGTCAGTTTGTGGTATGTATGTCTTTTAATGGTTTGGCATCTCCTTTATGTTATTAACAGATGCAGATATTTGTACTTCTTCCTTATTTGATAGGTGAACACCATCCACCCACTGGCAGGCGATGAGGACATCTCCTGACACCTGGAGGCGTAACTCCTGTGGTTGTTCGGAAGGGTCATGTTCACCGAGACCCATGGCAACACGGTCTCGAGGAGCATGATTCCCTATGCTAGAGAGGTTGCGGACGTCGACCCGGCGAAGGTCCCGTTGTACAACTGTGCTGGCTGCGATGTATCATGGCCCGTGCGATAGGTGCACGAAGACCGACGACAATGCGATCCTCATCGGGTGTCCTCTGCTTCTTCAGATGTGGTCGTACGAGCACATAGCCATCAATAGGCCCGTTGTGGACCTTAGCATATACCAGTATGCTGCGAACGGCATCGACGGCCCCATCATGGGGTCCTTGTGGTGTAGACGTAGGGTAAGTGCTATGCTATTTGTGTACGTTTATGCTGATTACTTCATTTTATTCTCTAACTTAGTTTAGTTGCACAACCGAGTTGGTCTAGCGTGCAGACACACTGTGAGTACCTGAACTTCATTCGCCAGGTCGATGAGCTGACAGTGGACTGTGTGCGCTGATGGCGTACACGGAGGTCGAGGTACTTCGACACGCTCTGCTTGGACTTTCGATGCTCTGCGTATGTGACTGGGAGTAATGGCTCACAACTCACGCCCTCGTCTTCGACGCGCTCCGCTTGGACATATTGTAGTGTGGCTTGGCTCCAACTTCGGTCTTGCTCTACTCTAAAACATAACCTTGAAGATCCACTGCCTTTGTAGCCATACCAACGCTAGAATACATGTCAATCATCACATTCCATCACATTCGCGTGGGGGTACTTTAATGGCATTTGCGGTTAATTTTGTTCGAATTCCTTGTCCACTCTCATATTTCTAGCCCCCACAATCCACAAAAAGCATCCTTTTTCTTTATTATAGGTTTTGCCATAATTTAACATCTGATTATGGATTGTGTATTATGGAATCCGCATGTTTGTTTTTTATTCTAGGTTTTAAAAGCTTGAATCAACTATCATAATAAAAAACAAATAAGCCTTAGTCTTCAAAATTGTTTCGAGTCTGCATTGTAGTGCCACAAAATAATTTGCATATTGCGCAAAAACTACCATATTTGGCAACAACATAATCCAAGAAGGAAAAATATGGAATCCACGATATAATCTATGTATGCCAAAAAAGGGGCAGGCAGGCAAAAGCAAGAAAGCAAGCAAGCAAGCAGGCGTATGCTCCCATGCTTATTTATACGTTACGAATACGTACTCCGTATGCAACCCCACTTGCTAGGCTACCGGTATGTGGATATTCTCGTTCCACGACAAGCCGATGGGCCAGGCGGACGGGGGCCGGTCCAGAGACATGCATCTGGCGGCGATTAGGGCGTCGTTGTCACGGACGGGGATATCCTCCACCCACGGGAGCACATGCGTCGAGGTGTCCGTGGGGAGACGCCGCGCGAGACGGAGATGGGGAGAGGGATAAGGGTTGGGTCGCGTCATCTTTTTCTTTTTTAGGGATAGGAAAATCTCGCCTCGCGCGAAAGCGACGTGACGAGGGGAGCTCAACGGTTTGGAGCAGGGCCATGGAGCAGTGCGCCAGTGCCGCATGCGGTGGCGAAGAACGGGCGGCCGGCCGCGCGGGACCTTCGTCCCCGGCTGGCATGCGGTACAGCGGGAGAAGGAATTTGTTCGGGGTCTCCCGCCTCGATCTCCAGCTCCCAGGCGTCTCATGCAATAATACGGGCGGGAGAGTCCTCGGCCGGCCAGAACGATCATTCGATCGGTTTGCTTTATTCTTCTCTCTTTCTCTCTGCCCTGTTGTAATGCTACACAAAGCCCAGACAATATAAATCTCCCTTTTTCTCTCAAGACAAAAGACCCCCTTCACTCCTTGCATGAAGGAGTTTACTGTCTGAGAGTGACTGAATGCACTTGTTGGGTTGTGGTTGGATGGTTCCATCTCTCACATGCACGCGCCAATTAACCTCGCAGGGGGTGAAATGTTGAATTCATTGGTGCGCCAGCTGCAAAAAGCAATTGGTCTATACTATGCCACCTTTGGCTGTCATTTCTTGGTTCTCAAAAGATTATTTACATTAGGGTTGGAAAGTAGAATTCTAATATTACTACTACAAAATATGCCTTATATACCGGTTCATCACTGTCAGTTCAGATAGAACCGACAGTAATAATAGTATCACTGCTGGTTTGTAAGAAAAAGGACATCACTGCCGGTTGAAAATTTCAATCGGCAGTGATATTTAAATATCGCTCCCGGTTCATGTTTTCAACGGCTGTGAATGTAAGTTAGATCCGAATTTTTTTATCCAATTCGCCTCACCTCGCGTGGGTCATCCTCGTGAACCTTATCTCTTCACACACAACGCTCAACCTCTCATTTCTCTATCTCTTCACATCTCTCTCAATCTCTCCTCTCGTCCTCGTCCTACTACCTCACCTCCGATGGCTGCCCCATTGCCGGCCTCCTTGCCCGTGTCCTCTCTCCCATTGTCCACCTCCGCATCCACGCGCTCCGCGACAGTGGCAGGGCCACGTGCACCGAGTCCCGCGACTGCTACCTCTCCACGTCCGGTTTGTCTCTCTCGCTCTCATTTCTCGATCTCTTCTCTCTCTCAATCTCTCATATTTCTCTCATCTATCCTCCGATCTAGATCTGGGAGGAGGAGGAGGCGGCATGGGGAGGTGGGCATGAAGGGATGGGGTGCCATGGGGAGGCAGATTGGAGGGGGCCACTCTGCGCTGGCCTCGGTCATCGCCATGGTCTCTATGCTGCTCCGGGCGACGTCAAGATTGAGGTTTGGCGAGCTGCTCCGGGCGACGTCAAGATTGAGGTTTGGCGAGCTGCTCCGGGCGACGCGGCAGCACCTCAAGAACATTTGATTTTTTCTCTATGGATGCATGTGAATCTCTTTGTGGATGTGAATGTCTTTGTGGATGTGAATGTTTGAATCTCTCTATGGATGTGAATCTCTCTGTGGATATGAATGTTTGAATCTCTCTGTGGATGTGAATCTCTCCGGCGGCGGTGGTGGCGTAGTGGTGGTCGCCGAATGAGCGGCGGAGTGGGCACCGGGATGAGCGGATGCAGTGTTTTTTTTCTTTTTTTTTGTTTCCAAAAAATAGCATTACTGCCGGTCGATAACTGTTGGTAGTGATAGCAAATTGACTATCATTGCCGCTTGGGTACTACCGGTTCCAAAACTGACAGTGAAAACCGGTTTGGAACCAGTAGTGAAAGCATGTTTTGTAGTAGTGTATTAGTATTGTAGGAGATGACCCCACATACACTAGGGAGAGTAATGTTTCCTTTCTGCCAAAATTCTTACGAGTCAAATCTCCAAAATACAGATACATGTTTCTCTAAAATTTTCTACAGCATTTCCAAACCTCACCATTTTTCAATCTTGTTTGTTTTCCTCCTTTATACATAATCTGCCCATTGTTTGAGTTTTCTCACCGCATCTCGATAAAGATTTGGAAGCAATGATTTCTTGGATGATCATGAATTTTAGTTAAAAAAATTAAAACATATACAAACCCAGACAAAACTTCACAACCCATGAGTCCTCTGTTGTCAGTAAATCAACCATCTAATCTTTAGCTAAACAATGAACACGCACCACACTAATCTGCGCTACAAAGTACAAACTGATCAGTGATTTTATTATTTTTGTTGCATCAAAGGCCAAATTTTTAAAGGAAGGGATGTTGATGGTGACGAGGTTGGACCACGTACAGGCTCCAATTATGTGCTGACAAAGGTCCGGAGCCCTCGCATCAATGAGATGGCTCGGGAGCAGGTCCCTGTAACCAATCACTCAATCCGGCCTGCCGACCTGACCTGGTCTGGGCTGGAGCCACAGACTCATCGTACTCATCGAGAGAGAGAGAGAGTAGCTGCTTATTTGCGTTTACCCGGAGTCATGAGAGGTGGTGAGAGAGAGGGATGCGTAGCGTAGCTAGATAGGTCGAGGACGGAACCAGCCAGCACGCAGCAGCATGTCATGTGCGTATCTTACTTGGTGAGCACCGAGACGTGGGCCTCTCCTGCCACCCCCGCATGCAGATCAGATTCCATGCGCGGGGCGGAACGCCGAGTCTACCAGCAGCCTGCCTTCCTGCATGGATGTACTCCGTATTGCAGCTGACGCTTCACCACCGCGCTCTAGCTGCTGATAAGCTGGTGCGAGAGCCTGAGACCGATCCATCCATCACGAGAGGCATGCATACCGGCGGCCGGTGCGGCCCGGGGCCTCGGGCTACTTAACTCTGGCATGTATGCAGGCAGTGGCGGGCCTACACGAGGTTAAAGGTGTACATTGTACAGGTGTAAACCAATTTTTTAAATTAAGTATATATGGATCTTTGCCTCTTTTTTTTCATTACAACATACGCAACTCTTGTGATCCAAGCGACCAAACCCAACACGACAATGCCTAACGGTCGAAGCCCAACGTGACAAATGAGCGACGCCTCTAGTGGCCCAACAACCAATGCCCATTTCCCAATTGCCCAAATGTGCAACTACGTTCCAATAACCCAATTCCCAAATGCACGCACAAGATGGGGTCAACGACACCAAGCTTGGTGACAGCGCGAGCGCGATGGGGCAACCGTATATATTTTGACCCCCTTAAATATGTATTGTCAGTTCTCACCTTCAATTCTTTAAAGATATTATTGCTAATTTGTTGTTCATAGTGCTTTAGTCATAATTTCTAAATAAAAGACAAAAAATATTTTTTGTATGTAATTTATGTGATCATGTGATATGTTGTCCTTTACATTTGTTTTTCTACTGAGTACTTATGCATGAAATGAAAGACAATGTGATATTTATGACTAGAAAATCTACAAAATTTATTTGAATAATATCTTATTTATTTTACAATATGTGCCTTCATACTAATAAATGGTACTGCCTTTTTCTCCAGAGAATATCGAACATTTTTTTAGCTAGCTATGTATACCTATTGTTAAAATGTTGCGCCTGTCACTGCATGCAGGTTGCCGTGCATGTCAAAGCCGCAACGCATGCATGCGAGTGTGGGAGCACATCGCACAAGCTGGTTAATACATGGCGTGTTTTGTAGGGATATGGATTCTCTCAGAAATATTTTAGATCCGGATTCTCCCTAAAAACTGGTGTCAATCAGAATCACCTCTGAAAACTATTTAGTTAGCTGGCTAGATTCATTTGACATGGGGAAGTCTACACATTGAGGGTGAGAATCACTGTGAACAGGGGCGGATCCAAGGTAGCATGGGGCTCTAGCCCCCTACTGCTTCGCAGCCACTGGAGCCCCTGAGCCCCTTCCCCCCACTACACACACACCATTTTTTTGCCATGGATGAGGAAGACAAAGAAGAAAAAAGCGAGGGAGAATGAGAGGAGGAGGAGGAAGAGGAAGAGGAAGAAGAGAGCGATGTGGATGAGCCCTCTACAGGGCTCTTCTGCATCCACCACTGACTACGAATCACCTTTTGAGGTGATTCTCGATCCCATCCCAAAACGCCGAATCACCCGACTACACTTGAAACAGTCATTCGAGCCACCCCATCAATGCCAGTTAGGATAGAACTGGCACTGATGAAGTATCAGTGCCGGTTCATAACTTCCTACGCTCAATAAACGATTGAACCAGATTGAACCTGCACTGTTAGTTCAGTGCCGATTGGTAACCATGAACCGGCACTAATAACTCTATAGTATATAAAAGGTGCCTTCTTCTCCCCCTAACGCCGGCACCCCTTTCCGTCACCTCACCATTGTGTCGTCACCTCCGACCTCCTCCTCCGTGACCGAGCTCGTGGTGAGCTTCCTTGAGTCACTCTCTTCCTTTAGCGCAAGTCGCTTTCCCATTTGTCCATGTCGGCACGGGTTTTCGCGTTGGCCGAGCCACCGCCACCGCCAGTGTGTGTTCGTCGTCGGCCGAGCCACAGCAGGGCCCGTCAGCCATTAGGAATGCCGTTGAGACCGCAAAGTCGTGTAGATTCTCTAGGTGTTCTCGGTAGGGCCGATTTTTTCTTCGCTCACCGTCGGCATGTTTCTCCCTACCCGTCAAGCCACCGCCGCCGATGTTTGCCACCACTGGCCGCCTTCTGGCCATCGTCATCGGCCACCTACTCCTTAGGCTAGTTCGCAGGAGTGCGCTGGTGCCAATGGTGCCGCTCGCTGGCTAAGCCGCGCCGCCGGTGAGCTCGCTAGTGCTGTAGTGAAAATAGCTCTATTAGGCTATGATTGTGATTTTAGTGATTAATGACAATATAGTCATCGAGACTAACATGTTTGCCAAGTATATGCATTAGTATGTCTCACAGATGTAATATATGAAGAAGTCACCGTAGCTGGGATAAAGTTCGGTTGGATTGGAGAACTCCCAAGAAAAATGTACTTGCCGGATGGTCCGGTACTTAGGAATGTACATGCCAGAGCAATTCTGACAGGAGATGAGAAATGCCTTCAACGAATGATCCGGCGTTCAATGGGCAGAGGAAATTCAAGGCACCGGAAGGTCCAACGATCAGTGAGGATGCACGACAAACTATTTCTTGCAGAGAAGAATCCAAGCACAGAAGAACGATGATCAACTCATCGGAAGGTCTAACGCCTATGTTGTACACACCGGATGCTTCACACCGTAGTATTTCCTACAGAAGCATTTCCAACAGTTGAAGATCGAAGAATACCTCACCAGATGGTCCGGTGATAGATGCTGTGTACACCGAAGGCTTACACCAGAGTAACTTACACAGAGAGGCTGCAGAGGCTTGATTATCTCAAATGTACTCACCGGATAGTCCGGTGATAGAGATGAAGTATACACCAGAGTGTCCGGTGTCCAAAGAGGCTTTGAGTGGGGGTTCCAACGGCTAGTTTTTGAAGATGTACTCATCGGATGATCCGGTGTTAGTACTACTGTTCTTACCGAATCATCTAGTGTTAACAGCTTTTTTGAGCTATTGGAAAAATAGCTAGTTGACGGGTTTGAGTCTATAAATACCTCTCCACTCAGTCATTTGAATGGGCTCTAGAGAAACACAGAAACACTTGAGAAGATATCCAAACCACTAAAATACTTAAAGTGATCATCCAAGAGAATCGAGCATACGATTAGTGAGTGATTAGTGCTTATAGGCCTAGAGAGTATTGCTAGATGATTGTTGCCTAGAGAGTGGATCAAGGAGTGATCCTAGCTTGTACCGGGTGGTACGCCGACACCTTAGAATCTTAGTGACTCGCCGGCACCTTGAGCTGGAGTTTCTCAAGCTTGTTGACCCTCAAACTTGGTGTAAAGAGGTGACAAGACACGTGTATGGGGACGCGAAGACCCTTGCCTTGGTGGCTCAAACTCTGAAGTGAAGACGACGACAAGTGACTGGGAGAGGGGCTAGTGGTGAGATCTTGCCTTTATGGCTTGGTGGCTCATCTGGATTGAGGTCTTGTCTTTGTGACTTGATGACTCAAGAGCCTTGACCGAAAGAGTCTTTGCGACCGGGAGTATATCCTTGGCGGAGATCCAACGTGGACTAGGGTGACATTTATGCCATCGATACTACGAGATAAAAATCCATTGTGCCAAGTTTACTCTCTCTACATTATTTACGTTTCCATATTTACATACTTGCAATCTAACTTTGCGCATTTACCTTCCTAGAGTAGTTTGCTAGGATTGAATATAGGTTGCAACTCTTTTGAGCAGTAGAGTAGACACACTAGATAAATTTATAGCACATTTAGATAGAATTTGATATAGGTTCATCTTGTGAAGTTTTTGGAGCCGATTAGGTTTTTAAGTGTCTTAATTCATCCCCTCTTAGGACGTCACCAATCCTTTCAAGTGGTATCAGAGTATTATGCTCTTGATAGGTTTAAGCGCCTAGAGTTGTGACATCCGGGGTTGTGATGGATACCCATAGCGCTCCACATTTCGACGGTACTAATTTCTCCTGTTGGAAAATTTTAATGACTTGTTATTTGCACACTAAAGGTTTAGATGTTTGGAGAATCACCGAAGAAGGGATGAGACCACGTGTCACCAATAAGAAGAGGCAATTAGATGTATTGACAAAGAGTATCATTTTATCGCTTATATGTGTTGATGCATTTAATCGTGTTTATTCTCTCACCAATGCACATGATATTTGGATCACTCTCATTGAAATACATAAAAGCACAAATGCTGTTAGTAATGAGAAATATCATGTGTTAGTTACTTTGCTCAGTGACATCAAACAACTACCCTATAAAAATTCTAATGACATGTACTTAGGTTTGAATATTTTTATCAATGAGATCAATGAACTAGGTTTGATGCAAATTGATGATGATCAAGTGGTAAAAAGAATACTTCAAGATATTCTTTCAAAGTATAAGATGGTAGTCTCAATCATCTACAACAACAATGATATCAAGAAGATGAATCTAAGTCAAGTGCTCGGTAAGATCATCGCCTATGAGATGATCATGAACATGGGGGGTGGAAGCTTCTTCTTCATTCGACACCAAAACCTTGCTCTCACAAGCAAACAAACTCAATGTGAATACATGATGGCAAGAATTAAGAGGCAAGAGCAAGAGTCAAGCTCAAGCGAAGATGATGATGACCAAGATGAATAGAGCAATGAAGAGGATTATCAAAGCACATCAAGTGATGAAGAAATTGATCCTAAGATTGTCATGCTCATCTCAAAATTTGAGAAGAATATGAATAGGATCAATGTCAATATTGATCATCCAATCTCTATTAAAGACTTAGTCAACATAATTGATCATATAAAGAAGGAGAACAAGACCAAGAACAAGAGGGAGACGAGGAGAAGAACTAAAGCATTTGTAAGTATAGGAAGATGAGTGAGCGATAATGAAGAATTTAGTTCAAGTGCTGAAAACCTCACCATCATTCCCTTCAAGAGAAGCTCTTCCTCAAGGTCATCATCATGCAAGCCATCATTTGGTAAGCCATTTCACAAGTGCCTTATGGCCAAAGATATAGATAGAGATGTAAGTGATGATGAATCCAATGAGGATTTCTCCTCTAAAGATGAACTTCTTCATTTGATCAATGAGCAATAAAGTGCCATTAGGTAACAGTCAAAAGAGCTTAAGAAATTCATGTACTTAATAACATTCATCCTACCTTTGTTTCTAATTATGAATAATTATTGAGCAAATTCAATTTGCTAAACAAGAGCATGAGGAGGATAATGCTAAATTCATCCTTCCTAAGACCCCTTTAAAGCAATCTACCTCACTCTTTAATTTCAAGAATAAGGTAGATACTTTCACTTCTTATAAGAATTTATTTGATTTATCTAGCTCACCTATTTGCAATGAGACATGCATTGAGAATGTTATTGTAGAACCATCTAATGAACTCATTGCACAAGAGAATGCTGAGTTGAAGCAAGAAATGGAGAAGCTCAAGAAGGACTTGACAAGATTAAAGGCAAGAACCATGTCCAACCTTCTCAAGATAACCATGCTACCATAGTGAAGAAGCTTGCAGAGGGTACACCGTGACATGCTTCAAGTGCCATAAAGAAGACCACAAGTCACAATAATGAAAGCAAGTAAAGAAAGAGATCAAGGAGAAGAAGAAGATCATGAACCTCTCAAACAAGACCTCTAACATCTACACCAAGCCAACCACAAGACGAAAACCAAGAGCAACCACTACAAACTCAAGAAGAAGAAAAATGACAAAGTGGTTGCACATATGGTTGGGAGAAAGGACTTAGGGTGAAACCAATCCATTTGGGTGCTCAAGGAAGTCATCACGAACATGAAGATGCCCCAATCAATTTGGATTCCAAAGAAGACTTGAAGCTTGAAACGACTATAGGGATTTGGAAACTTGGCTTACAAGATGAAGTGAAGATTCAAACAAAGAAGCTAAATACACAAAATTTGGCGCATCGATCAAGATCATGATCATCATATATCAAAATCTCCATCTAAAGGTAAAAGAGGTAATGGATCTAGATGCAAAATCTTTCAACCATTGTAGCTTATTTGCCTTGTCCAGGATTGCATGTGCATATTTTAATTTATTGCAATGCCTAGTGTATGTTTTCATATCGTAGGTTGCTTGTGTTTATCTCTTTCTTATGAGCAACTTACATGGTTTATTAGTTATAGGTTTCTTTCATGACACTAGTTTTACAATTAGTATCTTTCATATGTCATGATCTAATTTATAGGATAAATTCTCATTGTTATCAAAACAAGTGTATATCTCTCACAAGTATTCAACATTTGTTTGCACAAAATTAAGGGGAGCATATTCTATAGGTTGTGATTTTGAGACTAACATGTGTTGCTAGATGTATCGTTTGTAGTCTCATGGAGTAATTAACACATCCCCAGAGGTATGCAATGGTTAAAGGTTTTAATTGGTATCATTGTCAATTCATTTATACATTTAAGCTACCTCTATATATGATATGATCTAAACTTCCTACCTCTACTTATTGTCTAGATGTGCATATATTGCTACATTCCTACAAGTGGTATTCACAGGTGGGTCTCATTATATGGATGCATACATATAGTGGGAGTTTAGATTATATTATGTGAGTTTCATGAATTATATATGATCCTTGTTTGTCTTTTTCAATTGACATCAATGCCTCCTACCCTTACAATTGGTATATATTTTCAATTGGTATTATTTTATTGGATCATGATTTATGAAGCTTTCTTCTATATGCTCTAACACTCTTCCTCGAGCTCAACATGTGTTTGTAGCTCTTTTTGAGATTATTGATAAATGGGGAGAAGTTTGACAACCAAAGCAAGAGGCATACCTAGTGGAGAACAAACAAGATGCCAAAATTAACAAAGAGGGACTCATCTACATTTAGTATCAAAAGCATCCAATGAAAAAGTGCTTGCATGAGTCGATCAAGCGAGATAGTGGCAATGGAGAGAGGAGGAGCCACAACAAAAAGAGGACTAAGTGTTAAGAGCATGCATCCAAGCAATATGGTAAGACTTTTTGCTCTTTAAAATTAGTATCATTTATTATATGCCACTTGGTTTGGTTGTGTTGTCATCAATCACAAAAAGGGGAAGATTGTAGCGAAAATAACCTGGTTAGGCAATGATTATGATTTTGATGATTAATGACAACATAGTTATTGGGACTAATATATTTTCCAAGTATATGCGTTAGTAGATCTCATGGATGCAATATACGAAGAAGTCACCATAGCTAGGCTAAAGTTTGGGTTAATTGGAGAAGTTCTAAGAAAAATGTACTCACTGGATGGTCCGATGCTCAGGAATCTACGTGCCGGAGCAATTTTGACAGGAGGTGAGGAATGCCTTCACTAGATGATCCGGTGCTCAATGGGAAGTATACACCAGAGCATTTAATCTTTTGGGCAGAGGAAATTCAAGGAACCGGAAGGTCTGGCGATCAGTGAGGATGCACGACAGACTATTTCTTGCAGAGAAGAATCCAATCACAGAAGAATGAAGATCAACTCACCGAAAGATCTTGCGCCTATGTTGTACACACCAAATGCTTCACACCGGAGTATTTGCCGCAGAAGTGTTTCTAAGAGTTGAAGATCGAAGAATACCTCATCGGATGGTCCGATGATAGGTGTTGTGTACACCGGAATAATTTACATAAAGAGGTTGCATAGCCTCGGACCTCTCAAATGTACTGACCGGATAGACCGGTGATGGAGATAGAGTATACATCGGAGTGTCCGGTGTTCACAGAGGCTTTGATTGGGGGTTCCAATAGCTAGTTTTTGAAGATATACTCACTGGATGATCCGGTATTAGTACTACTGTTCTCATCGGATCATTCGATGTTAACATCTTTTCTAAGCCGTTGGGAAAATGGCTAGTTAGTGGGTTTAAGGCTATAAATACCCCTCCACTCAATCATTTGAATGTGATGGAGTTCAGAGAAATATAGAGACACTTGAGAAGACATCCAAGCCACTAAAGCGCTTAAATTTATCATCCAAGACAATTAAGCGCAAGATTAGTTGGTGATTAGTGCTTATAAGCCTAGAGAGAGCGTTGCTAGGTGATTGCTACCAAGAGAGTAGATCAAGAAGTGATCATAGCTTATTCCGGGTGGTACACCAGCGCCTTGGAGTCTTGGTGACTTGCCGGTACCTTGAGACAAAGTTGTTCAAACTTGATGACCCTCCGACTTGGTTTGGAGCGGCGGCAAGACTTGTGTACGGGGACACGAAGACCGTTACCTTGGTGGCTCAAGCTCCGAAGTGAAGATGGAAATAAGTGACTAGGAGAGAGACTAGTGGTGAGATCTTGCCTTTATAGCTTGGTGGCTCATCCGGGTTGAGGCCTTGTCTTTATGACTTGGTGCCTCAAGAGCCTTGACTAGAAGAGTCTTAGCAATCGGGAGTATATCTTTGGTGGAGCTTCAACATGGACTAGGGGTGTCATTCATGCCATCGATACCACGAGATAAAAATCTCTTGTGCCGAGTTTGTTCTCTCTACCTTATTTACATTTTCGTATTTATATACTTACAATCTACCTTTGCGCATTTACCTTCCTAAGTAGTTTGCTAGGATTGGATATAGGTTGCAACTCTTTTGAGTGGTAGAGTAGACACGATAGATAAACCTAGAGTACATTTAGATATAATTTGATATAGGTTTATCTTGTGTCCCTTTTAGGACATCACCAATCATTTTAAGTGCCGTTCGGCACTGTGCACCTCTGGACGAGGGTCGATTTTGACCTAGGTCAGCGCAGCCTGGCCCCACAGATAGTGATGGTGGCTAGCCAGCCCTAGGTGGATAAGGAATTAGGGTCTTTTATTAGTAAGTTAATTCGGAAATTGCCAAACTGAAACTCGCAAAATGCATAGGAAATTAAATATAACTCCAAAAATAGTGAAACTATTTTTTTAGCTTGTTTTATCATGCTCTACATATTAAAAGTACTTGGAGCCATGATATATGTACTGAAATACCCTTAATTATTTAAATATGTTTAATTGTAGGTAATTCACAATTATTATTAGTAAGTCCAAAATTAGTGAAATCAATTTTGTTAATCTTGCTACTTTATGCCATGTTCATTAAAAATACTCACCATCATGTTAAACATAATTAATTTTCTTTTTATGATTAGCTTCGTTGTAAGCTCAATTAATCATGGGATTTATTAAATGATTAATAATAATCAAAATTAAGGAAAAATCTTTGATGCTTTTAAACTCTTGCCATGATGCACTGATAGTTCGTGACTATTAATATCGACTAATCAACATTGATTGCGTTTTTTAATCGATACTGATGACCATTTTTTAATAGTGCCCGGATTCGATTCTCAGCTCAATCACCAGCGGACGGGCGTGTTTCGTACGGATTCAACCGATTCGGCTGAGAATCGGATTCTCCCATCCGAACGCCCGCACAATTCCTGCAGGCCAGTTGGTCGTAGACTCTCGGTACGAACGAACCTGCGTACGAATGCGATTGATGCGCACATCTAGAGATTGAACGCAAGCTAGTGTACGTTCGCTTATTACTAGTAACAAACACAGCCTTTTGCTGCTTGGTAGCTAGGTTCATTTACTCTCTACTTTGTAGATGCATGGAGCTAGAGTGTGATCGCCGGCTGCGCGTTAATCTGCGTGACTGTGCGCATGTCACAGAACCAGCAACCACATTAGTATGCGCGTGGATCTTGTGCTGGTACTACATTTATTTCATTCTCCGAAGGATACTCCATTGATCTGGCTGTTGTACAAGTGTGGTTTGTGCTAGTAATCTTATAGTAGTACTCCCACATGCAAATGCTAGGAGATCAGTGAGCAGCAGTACGTCCGCCACTAATCAATATTTTTCTTGTTTCAATAATAATGCGGTTTGCAGCAGAAGCATTACCAAACAGTGATTGCCTTGGCCCTTACACGCATGAGTCATGCGAAGTGATGCTTACTTCATGTTTGGCGGAGATCTATTCCAGGGAGAGGGTGGACAGACCGAAAAGTGCAGGACCATGCATGCAATGCAAGAAGGGAAGATACGAGAGGGATCGAGGAAAGCGCATGTTCCTGTCGCTCTGAGAAAGAAGGGCCCTTTTATTTGCATGTTCTGTGATAACAAAAGGCTGGCCTTCCCTTTGGCCGCCATCAGATTTTGCTTCCCTTTTCGACGATGCCCATACTCCTTCCATCTCCTATCTCTAAAATATGTGGCGCTTGCTTGCATCTTGCTCTTGCAGCTGCAGGTCCTATGGCTTCTCTGTACGCCGCCCAACAGTGCCTAGAGGAAAAGAGTAAACACCATAATGCATGTGTCAGGTGCGGAATTAGAAGCCTCTGCAGATCTGAAAGATGCCATGTATCCTGCCGCTGCTTGCTGCTATTACTACTACCACCATGCATGACGCCCAATAATTGCGAACTGCATGTACTGATCATGTATCCACGACACTAATGTGCCGTACGTATACGTGCCGAACCGCATGTACAAACCAGTAGTAGTAGTAGTACGTATTATGCAAGCGAGTCCACGTCGACTTTTTTTTTATTCTAGCCTTTTTAAAAATAATATTTTAATAATAATCTGTCGAACCTAAATTTTCAGAAATTAGCCCCTTTTGTCACGCCAAAATACCTGGCGTGACTCCCCAACGTAGTCACGCCATATTCATTGGTGTGACAAAAGTGGCCACATTGGTGGAAACCCTAGTGGCTTTACACGTGGATTCGACGTGGTAGCTTGAGTCACGCTAAAATGGTTGGTGTCACGCGCACGTACAGTATTTTCGTGGATGAACAGTGTTTTCTGCGGTTTTAATTGTTTTCTTCTCGCTTTCTCTATTTGAGTAGTGGGGTTATCGTACTCTAAAATTCATGAAATTTTTTTTGTATGTCCTATAATTCATGATGAATCCATTTTAAAAGGATTCACCTCAATACCCCATCTAGGTTTCAAAATAAAAATCTCCAAAAATGTTTACTTTTAGAAATTCTAGTAATTTTTAAGGCCTCAAATAAATTCCCAAAAATCTGAGAAAATTCACTAATATTCCTATCATGTGGCGTAATAATTTCTAAAACTATTTCCATCCCTAGGTTACTTGGTGAAAAAGTGAGTTCCTTCGCAATGCTTCATTTATATGCATTTTTATCATTTCATACTATTTAGCCTTGTAAACGCCCTCTAAATAATTAGCAATTATATTAGATTTTCCTCAAAATTTTTCCAGCGCTTAATGCAACATGTACAGGTCCTATTTGCAAACATGCACATCCAATAGAGTCGTAGAATTTGAATTATTCAATTTTGAATGTTGGTATATGTTACAATTTGTTCTATAACAATAATACTTAGGTGAATTGTGGAGCCAAAAAGAATTGCCATTTGCGGTATAAACCATACCAAATTTATTGTATGGATAGTTCAGAATATATTTTAGCCGAACCACACATATGATTTTTAGGAAGACTAATAAACTTTAAATTGCGTATGTTCAAACATGGCTAAGTGCTATGGCTACCCACAGCCTTTGAGACTACAGGGTGAATTAAGCATTTTGAATCGTACATTTAAATTAGGAAATAATTTCCAATTTTGTTGAAAGTAGGCAATTGATAACATTAATGTTCTTAGGTTTAAGCCATGAGATATGTTCATCAAGAATCTATATACAATTTAGGTTACATTGAATGAAACAGTGGTAACCATTATCCATGAGTAGTTTAACTGTAGATTCGAATGAGCCATCCGATGGTGATTACACGACAGAGCTTTTAGCATGAAATGACAACACATCTGTCGTGACAAGATTATCCGAATATTTTCTGGATGACAAACCAGAAAAGGTCCATAGACTTGATTTGTACTATTGGATCAAGAGGTATCCACAAACATTAGTTACTTTAGAAAAAATAAAAGAGTATACATCATTTACAATAATTTTCTATGCAAATGTATAGGGAAATGCAACGGATCAAGTGCCACAACGCCATGTAGATCAATTCAAGCCACACCTTAGAGAAGGAGTTGTATATTTCATAAAGTTTTTCCAAGTGTTCCTAGCTAAGAATAATTATCGAGCAGTTGACCATATATACATGATAAAATTCACGGGTCACACTGAGGTAATTGAATTCCCTGGTGCTTCTCCAACGTTCCCCAAGTATGCATATACTCTAGCATCCTTTGATACATTAAGGACCAGAATTGATTACACTAGAGACATGTCAGGTAACTATATATTCATTTATATATTACATCTACCATTCCTAATATACATTTTATCTATTGTAATACCATCATATAACTTTAATAAAATAACATATAATCTAACATTATACAGACACAATAGGACAATGGGTCTCTATTGAACCTGCTACAACAACTTATGTCAAAGGTATTAAGAAGACAATATGACACCTCTATATTTTGGATGGTAGGTATAATTACATAACATAATTTATTGTAATTTATATACCAATCTTTACTCTTTTTCATTTATTCTTTCTCTTTAGTCTACTTATTTAAAGTTTATTAGTCTTCCTAAAAATCATGTGTGTAGTTCGGTTAAAACATATTCTAAACTATCCATACAATAAATTTGGTATGGTTTAGACCGTAAATGGCAATTCTTTTTAGCTCCACAAGTCACCTAAGTATTATTGTTATAGAATAAATTGTAACATATACCAACATTCGAAATTGAATAATTCAAATTCTACGACTCTATTGGATGTGCATGTTTGCAAATAGGACCTGTACATGTTGCATTAAGCGCTGGCAAAATTTTGAGAAAAATCGAACATAATTGCTAATTATTTAGAGGGCGTTTACAAGGCTAAATAGTATGAAATAATAAAAATGCATATAAATGGAGCATTGCAAAGAAACTCACTTTTTCACCAAGTAACCTAGGGTTGGAAATAATTTTAGAAATTATTACGCCACATGATAGGAATATTAGTGAATTTTCTAAGATTTTTGGGAATTTATTTGAGGCCTTAAAAATTACTAGAATTTCTAAAAGTAATCATTTTTGGAGTTTTTTATTTTGAAACCTAGATGGGGTATTGAGGTGAATCCTTTTAAAATGGATTCATCATGAATTATAGGACATACAGAAATTTTTTTATGAATTTTAGAGTACGATAACCCCACTATTCAAATAGACAAAGCGGAAACAAAACAATTGAAACCGCGGAAAACACTGTTCATCCGCGAAAATACTGTACATACGTGTCGCGCCAACTATTTTTGCGTGACTCAGGCTGCCACGTCGAATCTACGTGTAAAGGTGCCGGGTTTCCGCCAGCGTGGCTATTTTTGTCACGCCAATGAATATGACATGACTACATTGGGGAGTCACGTCAGATATTTTGGTGTGATAAAAAGTACTAGTTTTTGAAAATTTAGGTTTCGACATGTTATTATTAAAATATTAGTTTTAAAAAGGCTAGAATAAAAAAAAAGTCGTCCACGTCTCATTGTGCGCTAGCTTCGAATTGATTGTATGTGCAAGTACTGGCTACTATGGCCGTTGATTTTGGCTAAAAGCTGCATGATGCTTCAGAATTCATGCCTGCATGGGTCTGTGCGATGACGACATGAATGTGAGCAGTGCCATGCCATGCACCCTGCTCTCTGTCACTGACTGACACCTCTTTCTTGGACCACCCAGAGCCTCTCTCTCCCCGTCTATTTCTCTGTGTGTGTGGGCGTGGCGCGAAGCAAGCTAGTAGCTATGGGCCTGTACGTACTTGCAAAAGAGCCCGGCCGGCCGGCTGGCTACCATAATTTTGGCCTTTAAAGTCATGTGTTCCCTGCTGCAAAAGACGTGAAAACTTTTAGATTTTCCCATGCAAAAAGTTCAAATGATACTATACTAGCTAGTACTACTCCGCCATAGATCCAGCATGCATGCATGTATGTGCGCGTCTGCACAAAGGCTACGATTTGCCCCGTCTAAGAGTGCGTGCCTCGCGTCCATGCATGCATGCGCACGCCGGCCTTCGATTGCTTTCTAGACAATCAGCACCCAGCAGTACCACGGAGATGCTTTTACCTGCATATGTTGGATGTACGTACATGTATATTCCCTCTATTAAAAAATAATAGACATATTTTTTAAAAAAATCAAACTTTACATACTTTGACTAAAATTTAGTCAAATTATAAGAATGTTATACAACTAGATTCAAAATATAAAATGATTTCACGCTATATAGATTTTGTAGCTATAAATGCTATATTTTGTGAGAAAAACCTTAGTCAAAATATTACTTCGAAGATCAAGCCTAAAAGAAACACGTATACTATTTCTGAACAGAGGGAGTACATTATACATAAAATTCATGAAATTTGAAAGTTTCCTTGTAACTCTCTGTCACTCAAGTGCCAACCGAGTGATGGTGAACAACATTTTCAGACAAGCATGGCATCCGAACGGGGAAGTGGGCAAGTAACTAATTTTGAATTGGGTTTGTTGAGCTGTTGCTAGCTGGATGGCGAGTTGTGTGCGTGGGGCCCTAAGGGCAGTGTGAGTGAGGCCGAGAGTATATAACTGGACCTGTAATGTGTGCTTGAAGATTAAGAAATGAAAAGGAGAAAAATTGTCCCAACTTTTCCACTTGCTCAAGATTTCTCTCCTTCCTACGTCTGGTTCTCTGCTCATGTCCCAGTGAATCTCGCCAGCTGCCACGATGTGACAAGGGGAATTAGAGATGTCAGTCCTCGGCCAACGCTCGCTGGTGGTGGATAGATCTATTCCTTTGACTTGGAGCTATAAAACTCTGGTGCGGGTTAGTTGAGATCAGAGATCCGGCTTATGCTGGGCAACCTTTGACATCTTGTTAATCTCATAGGACATGTGCTACTTAGAAGAACAAACATTACAGTCTGACATGCAAAGAAAAGCTAGGACAAGGTTGATGGTTGTAGCGAAAATGGTCCTATTAGATCATGATTGTGATTTTGGTGATTAATAACAGTATAGTCAATAGGACTAATATGTTTGTCAAGAATATATGTTAGTAGGTTTCATAGAAGTAGTACATGAAGAAGCCACCATAGCCGGGATAAAATTTGATTGAATTGGAGAAGTCCCAGGAGAAATGAACTCACTGGATGGTTCGGTACTCTGGGTGTTGAACTCACCGGATCATATTTGACAAAGGGGAGAGAGGCCTGAGACTTGAGACCTGACAGGAAGGCTCGGTGATCAGAGAAGATACATACAATAGCATTTTGTGTACAGAAGGTTGCAACCATTGAAGTTGAAGATCAAAGCACCGGAAGGTCCGGTGATCAATGTATTGCACGCACCGAATAATGAACAATGCAAAGAGGTGGAATGAAGTTCTGCACATCGGATGGTCCGGTGATGAAGGCTATGCACACTGGAGCATTATTTTTAGAGAGGGTTACATTGGCTCCGCTGGCTGAAGTCAACTCATCGGATAGTCCGGTGATGAAGTGATATGCATCGGATGTTTTCACCGGAGCAATTTACACAGAGAAGAAGGAAATGCTTAGATGGCTTAGGATAACTCATCGGATAGTCCGGTGATGGAGATGAAGTATACACCGGACTATCCGGCGTTCATAGAGGCTTGAGTGGGGTTCCAAAGGCTAGTTTGTGAGAGTGTACATACTGGATGATCTGGTGTTAATACTATTGTCTCACCGAATCATCCAGTGTTAACAACTTTTCTTAGTCGTTGAATTAATGGCTAGTGCGCGGGTTTGAGGCTATAAATACCCCTCCACTCAGTCATTTGATGGTGTGGCATGCTGCTGGAGTCTAGATGAAGTCCATACACACTAGAGAAGACATCCAAGCCACCAAAATACTTAATGTGATTATCCAAGGCGATTAAGCACAAGATTAGTGAGTGATTAGTGCTTATAGGCCTAGAGAGAGTGTTGCTAGGTGATTGCAGCCTAGAGAGTGGATCAAGGAGTGATCCAACCTTATACCAAGTGGTACGCCGGCACCTTGGAGTCTTAGTGACTCATCGTCAAGCTTATTGACCCTCCAACTTGGTGTGGAGTAACGGCAAGGTGCTTGTGCGGGGACGCAGAGACCCTTACCTTGGTGGCTCAAGGTTCTAAGTGATCACAGCGACAAGGAATCAGAAGAGAGACTAGTGGTGAGACTTTACCTTGTAGCTTGGTGGCTCATCCAGTTAGAGCCCTTATCTTTGAGACTTGGTGACTCAAGAGTCATAACCGGGTGCCAACCAGGAGCATATCCTTTGTGGAGCTCCAACATGGACTAGGGGTGGCATTCATGCCATCGATACCACGGGATAAAAATCTCTTATACCTAGTTTGCTCTCTCTATCTCATTTACATTCTTGCAACTTACCTTCTTATATAGGTTGCAAGCGAATTGATCGGTAGAGTAGACATATTAGATAAGCCTAGAGCACATATAGATAGAAATTAATATAGATTTATCTTATGTAGTTTTTGACATCAAAATAGTTCTAAGTGTCCTAATTCACCCACTCTTAGGACATCACCGATTCTTTCAATTGGTATCAGAGCTAGAGCTCACATCTAGCTCTACAATTTATGTTAGAGCTTCATACCTTTCATAAGGTTTCGTCAATTCAAGTGGCATTTGAACCTTAGTCTCATTGTTATAGGTTAGGCTTCATCGTCTAGTGAATTGTGACGTTCGGGGTTAGGCTTCATCATGGATTCTTATAGTGCTCCTAGCACAAACTTCCCCTGGTGAAAAATTCTAATGACTTATTATTTGCAAGCTCAAGGGTTGGATGTTCGGAGAGTCGCCGAGGATGGGATGAGACATCGCATCACCAACAAAGAGAGACAATTAGATGCATTGATCAAGAGTATCCTTTTATCATCTATATGTGTTGATGCATTTAATCATGTTTATTCTCTAACCAATGCATATGATATTTGGATTAGTCTCATTGAAATACATGAAGGTACAAAGGATGTACGCAATGAGAAATATCATGTGCTTTTTACTAAGCTCAATGGCATCAAGCAACTACGCCATAAAAGTGCTAACGATATGTATTCTCATTTGAATATTCTTGTTAATGAAATCAATGAGTTAGGTTTGACGCCAATTGAAGATTATCAAGTGGTGAGAAGAATACTTCAAGCTCTTCTTCCGAAGTACAAGTTGATAGCCTCTATCATCTACGACAATAATGATATCAATAAGATGACTCCAAGTCAAGTACTCGGCAAGATCATCACTCATGAGATGATAATGAACATGGGGAGTGGAAGCTTCTTTATCATCCGACACCAAGAACCTTACTCTCACAAGAAAGTAAGCTCAATGCCAACACATGAAGGCAAGCATGAGGAGACAAGAGCAACAGTCAAGCTCAAGTGATGATGATGGAGATGAAGATGAAGAGAGCTATGAAGAAAAAGAGCAAATCACCTCAAGCAATGAAGAGATGGATCCCGAAGTCACCAAGCTCATCTCACAAGTGGAGAAGAACATCAAGAAGATCAATGCCGAGATTGATCACCTAATCTCCATGAAGGACTTGGTCAAAATAATTGATCACATCAAAAAAGAGAAGAAGACCAAGATCAAGAAGAGGGAGATAAAGGGGAGAGCCAAGTCACTTGCTAGCATAGGAAGATGGGTGAGTGATGATGAAGATTCAAGCTCAAGTGATGAGAGCATCACCATCTATTTCTCCAAAAGAAGCCATTCCTCAAGGTCGTCATCACGTAAGTCATCACACAAGTGCCTCATGACCAAAGGTATGGATAGCGATGTAAATGATGATGAATTCGATGAGGATTCTTCCTCCTATGATGGACTCCTTCATTTGATCAATGAGTAACAAAGGGCCCTTAAGAAACATCAAAAGAGCTTAAGAAATTCAATGCACTTAATGAAATTCATGCCACTTTTGTTTCTAATTATGAACAATTATTGAGCAAATACAATTTGCTAAATAAGAAGCATGATGAGCTTAAAGATAAATTTGAGTGCATTGAATCTCAAACTAAGGTCCCTTTGAAGCAATCTACCTCTCTATTTAATTTCAATCATAAGGTAGATGCTTCTACTTCTTGTAATGATTTAATTACTTTATCTAGCTCATCCTTTTGCAATGAAATTTATGTTGAGAATGTTGTTATAGAATCATCTAACAATCTCATTGTATAAGAGAATGATAAGCTTACGTAAGGAGTGGAGAAGCTCAAGAAAGACTTGTCGAGTTTATAGGACAAAGGAAATGTCCAACCTCCTCAAGATAACCGTGCTTTCATGGTAAAGAAACTTGTGGAGGGGTCCACCGTGACATACTTCAAATGCTATCAAGAAGGCCACAAGTCCTTCCAATGCAAACAAGTGAAGAAGGAGACCAAGGAGAAGAAGAAGACGGCGAACCTCTCCAACAAGACCTCCAACCTTTACACCAAGCTTAACTATAAGATCAAGACCAAGAGCAACCACTACAAGCTCAAGAAGAAGGATAATGGCAAGATGATTGCACACATGGTTGGGAGAAAGGATTAGAGGTGGAACCAATCTATTTGGGTACCTAAGGAAGTCATCACCAACATGAAAGAGTCACAATCGGTTTGGGTTCCAAAGGATACTTGAAGCCCGAAACGGCTATAGGGATTTGGAGACTTGACTTACAAGATAAAGTGAAGGTTCAAGTAAAGATATCAAGTATACAAGTTTCGGCGCTTTGATGAAAATCACGATCATCACATACTCAAATCCCCATCCAAAGGTAAATAGTAGCTAGACTTATGTTCATGTATTTTGTTTTCTTGCTTCTACCTTATTTTCCTCATCTAGGATTACATATATTTATTTTAATTTATTGTAATGCCTAATGTAGGTTTTCATATGGTAGGTTTCTTGTGTTTATCTCTAACCCATGAGCAACCTGCATGGTTTATTAGTTGTAGGTTCATTTCTTAGCACTAGTTTTTACAATTGGTATCTTTCATGTGACAGATCCAATCTATAGGATAAATCCCCATTGTTATCAATAACAAGTGCATATATATCTCACAAGTATTCAACACTTGTATGCACCCGAGCTAAAGCTATTTATGAAGAGTGGCTTTAGGGGGAATATATCATATAGGTTGTTATTTTGAGAATAATATATGTTTCTAGTAACATCTTTTGTAGTCTCATAGAGCAATCAACATGTCTCCAAAGTATGCAATGCTTAAATATTTTAATTGATATTATTGTCAAATCTTGTATTCATTTAAGCTACATCTATACATAATATAGCTTAAACTTTCTAACTTGACATATTGTCTAGTTGTGCATATGTTTCTTTCTCATTGTATGTATGCACATATATAGGGGGAGTTTAGACTATATTATGCGAGTTTCATAAATTATGATCCATGTGCTTTCGTAGTCTACAATTGATATCATTCATTTATAGTGATATCCATACAATTGATATCCTTTTATTGGATCATGATTTGTGAAGCTCTCTCCCATTTTCTCTAATGTTTTTGCTTTGGGTTCAATATGTGTTTATAGCCCCTTTTGGGAGAATATTGTTGACAAAGGGGGAGAAGTTTGACAACCAAAGTAAGATGAAAGTAAGATGAACAATGCGAGGAGATTGTGCAACAAGTAAGATATCTAGGAATACTGAAGTTGACAAAGGGGGAGAAAAAAAGATGCTAGGTGCCTAGATTGACAAAAGAGGTGCTCTTGCATAGGTCGTTCAAAGGAGATAGTGGCAATGAAGAAAGGGAGAGCCACAACAAAGGGGGACTAAGTGGTAAGAACATGCATCCAAACAATGTGGTAAGATTTTGTGCTTGTTTTTTATCTTTATATTTTGTATCATTTATTATTTAGTACTTGCTTTGGTTGTGTTGTCATCAAACACCAAAAAAGGGGGAGATTGTAACGAAAATGACCTTATTAGGCCATGATTGTGATTTTGGTGATTAATGACAACATAGTCAATGGGACTAACATGTTTGTAAAGAATATATGTTAGTAGGTCTCATGGATAAAATACATGAAGAAGCCACCGCAGCCGGGACAAAGTTGGATTGAATTGGAGAAGTCTCAGGAGAAATGAACTCACCAGATGGTCCGATGCTCTGGGTGTTGAACTCACCGAAACATATTTGATAAAGGGGAGAGAGGCATGAAGACCTCACCGAAACGTTCGGTGATCAGAGAAGATACACACCGGAGTATTTTGTCTAGAGAAGGTTGCAGCCATTTAAGATGAAGATCAAAGCACCGAATGGTCTGGTGATCAATGTGTTGCACACACCGAACAATGAACAATGCAAAGACATAGAACGAAGTTCAACACATCGGATGGTCCGATGATGAAGGTTGTGCACATCGGAGCATTATTTCTACAGAGGGTTGTGCACATCGGAGCTGCTAGACACCAAATTACTTTTGAGCACAACATACCATCCAGAGACTGACATGCAAATTGAGAGGGCCGGGTCAATCAATGCCTTGCGATGTACCTTAGATGTGCTATCAGTGAATCACCAACACAATGGACAAAGTGGCTACCATTGTTAGAATTCTTGTACAACTCAAGCTTTCACTCAGCATTAGCATGTTCACCCTTCAATGCTTTATATGGGTATGATCCTAAGGTAATAGCTGCCCCACTTATACCACATTCTGGTACTTCTTTAGTGACTGATCTGCTTAGGGATAGAGAGGCTCGTACAATTGCACTGCAGGAACATCTGGCAATAGCATAGAATAGGATGAAGATGTATGCAAATCGCAAATGCTCGGACGAGGAGTATCAAGTGGGAGAACAAGTCCTCCTCAAGCTCCAACCATATGCTCAGAAATCAATTGCAAATTGTCTTTTCCCCAAGCTGGCATTCAAATATTATGGGCTTTATCGAGTGGTGGAGAGAATTGGCGCTGCATCTTACAAATTGGTGTCACCTACAACCAGTGAGATCCACTTGGTGTTCTATGTTTCGCAGCTAAAACTGTTCACTCTAGATTACACTCCTGTGTATTCTACCCTCCCACATGTGCTGGATTTGGAAGCCTGGTCTATCGAACCAGAAGCAGTGTTGGATAGGTGGCTGGTGAAGAATGGAGGAAACGCGGTGCCACAGGTGCTCGTGAAATTAATGATTCTATCAGTTGAATCAGCTACTTGGGAGGATTTCTATGTTGTGCAGAAGTGGTGTCCTTGTTATGTTGCCTGGGGACCAGCAACCTCTGCAGGGGGGGTTCACTTAGGCGACAACCAAGTGACAATGAACAACGTTTTCAGACAAAAGCACAACATCAAAATGGGGAAGTGGGCGAGTAACTAATTTTGAATCAGGTTTGTTGAGTTGTCGCTAGCTGGATGGCAAGTTGTGTGCATGGGGGCCTGAGGGCAGTGTGATTGAGGCTGGGAGTATATAACCAGACCTGTATTGTGTGCATGAAGATTAAGAAATGAAAAAGAGAAAAATCGCCCCAACTCTTTCTCCTTGCTCAAGCTTTCTCTCCTTCCTCTATCTGGTTCTCTCCTCATGTCCCGGTGAATCTCGCCAGCAACCACGGGTGTGACATGCTCCTGGCTCACCATATATGGGTCGCGGTGGGATACATGTAATTAATTTTTTAAAATTAATTGTGACCATTAATACTAATACATGTAAAATTCTATAGACTGGTCATATACAAGAGAATGATGTAACACGTCTTAGAAAATGCTTTCACAGTGTATAATCTTGTTAGATTTACCTGACATACTAGCCAACTGGACCACTGATCTTTACTTTGGCTGATGGTAAAAATTCAACAATTTAATTTAGAATCTTGGAGGTTTAGTTCAACCTTTAATTCTGCAATGTTCATAGGCATAACCCTACATCATTCACAGTACTATGTGTTGAGTATTGATCTTCATTCTCCTAACTGCCAATGCGGTTGTGTGTTGGTGTCCGTTGTGAGAGGATATGTCTCTCCATCGGCATCCTTTCAACCTGTATATAAACAACAATGATCAATGAATATGATGATGATTTTCTCTATTCGATTGTTTCTTCTTGTTTACACTTTAACACATATCAGCAACTTTTTTCTTGATACCACGCTAATAAACCACTTCTCGTATAGGGCCTACGCAAGCACACCAAAGCATAGAGAGGACATCGATGAAGATGAACACTGCTGAACTCGGCAATCATAGAATAAAAAGATGTATTAGAACATACCTTCAATTCCCATGTTGATTCCTCACTTTGGCCAGTCGATGTCATCCTCTGTGCCATCTCTACCAACACCGCATGTTGCGTCACATTCCTTTCCTTGTCATGATCACTGCTTCATGTGCCTTTGCCGACAACAACGGCCTCCCCGACCACCACTATGGCTTCTGGAGACAACGCCCTCCATGTGCCTGACGATGATGCTGTCATCACAGCAGCACCGGCAGCACTGGGCACTCCACCGCTAGTGGCGGCGAGGAGGTCCAAACCACGAGGGCATCGCCTTCAGTGCATAGCACCCATTGCCCCATTCTCACCACAGCCTTGCCCGCTGGCACGCCCTCGAGATCTCAGTGCTCCTAGTCTCTCCCATCTGCAACGATGACATCTACGACAACGACGGCCATTAGCTCCTCCATCCCCACTACTGCGGAGATCTTTGAGGCTCGGTTTCCCCTTGCCACCCATGCCCTTTGGGATCTTCGCCTCACTGGATTCCCAAGGCGGTACGGCTTATTGGCATCCATCCTTTGGTGGTGCCTACTCTCCCTCTGGTGGTGGACGTCAGATTCCAAGGATGGTCGGCCTGAACCGGCCACTCGACCCTCGTCCAATGTTGGTGGCGGCTGAATGCATGACCTCGACTCGATGACCTTCATGGCACTTTGGCGGTGGTGCCTGAGAACACATCTAGCTAAACGGCGGCGGTGCACCCGGTTGGTCGCGGTCCCTCCCCTCTGCGGTGGTAGCCGCATGCACTATCCCTGACCCTAGTGCCCTCTACCTCTTTTATATCGGGCGACCTCGGGGTGGGCCGCGTTGCAATGGGCTGCGTCAGACCTTGCATCTGCGGATTGTGCCACGCTGCGCTCCACTGGGAAGTTTTTCGTTGGCCAGGCTGCGCCAAACTGCAAGCGTCACTGGTCTGCACCGGCTCGCGGGTTGTGGCACTTAGCTGAGCTGCATCAGCTTGAAGGCCGCACCGGGACATGCCTTCCCTATTACGCTAATGGGTCGGCTAGGCCAGTTGGGTCGTGCTACGCCAACGGCCTACTCAGCCATATGGGCTTCATAGCGCAAATGGGTCGGCCTACGTTTATCGGACTAGCCATTTTTCAAGAAAACCCCTCAGTTTTTCTCAAATTATGTGTTGGCTTTAAATATAATCTCAATTATATTGTAATTCTTGCATTTTAGTCCTTTAGAGTTTTAGTAATTGCAAGAATTTATGTATTTTTCACATTTCAGCCATTAGGATTTTATCTATTGCATTGTATTGTATTTATCTCATGTAAATATGCATTCCAGACCCTCAAGTCACCAGGAATTGCCTAGTAATGTGTATTTTCTGCGGCCTCTACGTATGACCTTAGTAATATGTTCAATATGTTACAATTTTTAATACATATTATTATTTATTACATGTAATATTTTATTGCAAATTTTTAAATGGAATAAATATTCTTTGTGTTTATTATTTATTTGAGCCTCTACTTAAATAATCCACAGAAAATTATTAAAAATGATTATAAATTGATTATTTGGAAGCAAAATGAGTCTATAAAGAATGGGTGGTGAGATACAAAGCAAGGCTTATAGCACAAGGGTTCATTCAGAAACTACTCTCAAGTTATATTTGGAATTAAGTTCCAATATCTAATATTTTGGCAGTACAAATAGATTTATCCATGCAGTTGATGAATATAATGACTGCATATTCATATGTGTCACTTGGTTCGGATATCTATATGTCTCTAAAGAGCTTACAATTTTGAATTCAAAAACAAATCACAACATGTATTATGTAAAACTAAAAAGTCACTATATAACTTAAATCAGTCGGACAAGATATGATATAATTGACTGAGTTCCTTTAAAGAATGGTTACTCAAATGATGACGATTGCCTATGTGTGTTCATAACGATATCTTCAACTAGATTTTGTATCATCTCATTATATGTCGATTATCTCAATATTATTAGAACAACATAACATATTAAAGTGACAAACAATCATCTTAAGACGAGTTTGAGATGAAAGACTTGAGTAAAACCAAATTTTTTCTTAAGTCTATAACTTGAGTACCTTCCATCAGGAATACCATCTAAAACACCTATGGTCATTCGATCCCTTGATATGGATAAATATCCATTTAGACCTAAAGGTGATGATGTGGTGATATTGGGACTTGAAATTCCATTCGCATATGATTGGAGCTCTCGGATATCTTGCAAATTGCACCAGACCTAACTTTGCATTTGCAGTCGAGTTATTGGATAGATACATTGTAGCTCCAACAAAATGATACATGATTGGCTTATGGAATATACTCAAACATCTCCAAGATCTTGGTTTATTCTATCAGAAAATTAAAACATGACCATAGTAGGATATACCGATGATTGCTAATTAACTAATCCTCATAATGTTATATCATAAATTGGTTCTATTTTCCTACATGGTGGTACAACCTAGTCATGGAAATAGTCAAAACAAACATTAGTTGCTATTTTCACTGATCATTCTGAAGTAATTATATTATATGAAGCATCACATGGGAGTGTATTGCTTCATAAAATGATTAATCATATTCAAGGATCATGCGGTATAAGTTCATCAGAATATCCCACAATTATCTATCAAGATAATATTGTTTGTATTGCTCAAATGCATACAAGTTGTAAAAAGTGCAATATCACAAATCATATTACCACAAGATATTTTACAAATAAAGTCATGTGATAATCTATCATATTTATTCACGAAGTCCTTACCAACATCTATATTCCAGAAATACTTTCATGGAATTGGTACGGAACAACTCTGAGAATTGTAAAGTTCAAGGTAAGTTAACTCCTAGAATATAATATATTTATAATCATCAGATCATATATATTGCACTATTTTTCCCTTTATTAGTTTTACTTTCAAGTTTTCTCATATAAAATTTTTAATGAGGCAATATCAATACGAGCTTATATGCCGCACCATTTTCTTCTACGTTTTCCCCATTGGTTTTTTTCAAGGAGTTTTTCGATGGTATATCACAATTAATCATATTTTTTCTCATATTTTTTCTACAGAGTTTTGCAGGAGTTTTCATTGAGCTTTATACAAATGATGAAATTGATCAAGGGGAAGTGTTAAGGATTGATCTCTTCATTCTCCTAACCGCCAATGGCAGTTGTGAGAGGATATGTATCTCCATCGGCATCCTTTCAACCTGTATATAAACAACCATGATCAATGAATATGATAACGATTTTCTCTATTCGAACCATGAAACAAGATTAGATCGGCCAACGAGCCTTAATTTGCATTGATCCTAGGCGCATATAAATACAGTACAGAGTTTTTACAGGCACAGCGCGAGCGTGGCGTGCGTGGTGGCGAGCGAGCGTCGCGGGCGTTCATGCGCTCCAGACGTTGCGGCCACCAGGCGACTCGATGCAGGCCATGACGCACGGATACGCAGAACGCGTACAGATCGTAGCTAGGGTTCTAACAACTCTAATACTATGATTTTACCTTTTGCTATTCAACGCTTACAAAATCATGCTAGCAACGAATGTTTGAATTTTCTTCTCTGCTAATCTGATCGCGTCTGGTAGCATTTTTATGTGTGACCGTTCAGATTTTACAAGCAAAACCGTGCGTCCGGCCTTCGTGCCAGTGGTCCTGTTCACTTTCTATCGCTGCATGCATATGACAATTTGAGGGTTAGTTGTTGTTACCATTTCCTTTGACAGGTTTGAGTTTTTATTACCGGGATAGTACAGCCTAAAAGAATCCTAACATATATGCAAGGGGATAGTCGGATAGATGAGCATATAGAGAAGAATCTCTCTCTACCTTTGGTTTAGTGCGCGACAAACGGCCTATAGATATTCATTAGCTTAGCTCTGAACCCTATAAATGCCTCAATTTACCGCTCGATGCGCAGCTTGGCCCTGGTTCAAAGCCTGGTCAAGCAGAGGTACGAAAAGTGCTTTAATTCTAAGCTAGCTACACTAATAGTGTAACACTATTCATATGGACAAGAGGTGCTCCGGTGGGCCTCTTGTAGAAAAAATGTACGAATCTCAAAGCAAAACTACTGAGAATTAAGAAGGGGTATTTCTGTACTAGCCTAGTAGATTAGGTTATAACGCTGGACGATCCTAACCATGGGTGGATCCACCCGGGGAGGCTGTAGGGCTTGAGCCTGCTACGCTGGAACCTTGGGAGCCCTCTACTATTTTTGGTATAGAAAAGAAAGAAAAGGAAGAGAAGGAGAAAGAAAAAGAAGAGAAGAAAAAAGAGGAGGGGAAAGAAAAATAATAAGTCGAGCTCCCTAATTCTCAGCTTTAGATCTACCACTGATTCTAACTGCAATCACTACTATAGAACTAACTATCAGTGGTGGTTTAAAATATCATCTGTAAGTATTGAACAGCCACTGATTACTTGATATTAATAATCATTAGATATCAGTGTCAGAACCGGTACTGAAAACTCTCATCATTACCGGTTAGAGGCTCCAGCCAAAAAAAAAATGAGCAACCTCGACTGTCGGTACCACTGGCACGCTTTGCCACCACACCCGCTCTGACTGCACCGCCCGCTCCTCCGTCAACCTCCACTACGCATCCTGCAGCCACCCCTCCATGATTGAGTTTCAACTACTCAATCTGCAGTGCTAAACATTGAGTTTCAACTTGTAATTAGAAGACAACTGAAGCAACGATATGGAAGGTTTCTATTTTTTTTTCATTCTTTCTTGTTGATCAAAAGAAAGATCCAACAGCTTGAGAAAAGCTAAGACGCATCCTCACATATCCACACCACTAAACCGTCGCAACTATCATCATATCCCCATCAAGAACAAAAAAGCAGAGGGCAAAGAAGAAAGCAGAAAAAAACCCCTACTATAATACTATTGCTTTCACAACCATCACGAAAAGTTGACGCGGACGGTGCCATTCTTGGCGCACCTGCACGCCGGGCACGCCAAGCCGCGGCCGCGCACGGCGCGCAAGCGCACAGGTGCCGGCACCACAGGAGCAGCACCTCGACCGCGCCTGGGCGTCGAGCGCCTGCTGCAGCTCGCCGTGGAGCGCGTTGGCCGTGGCCTCGTTGGACTGTAGCTAGAGGAGTGGTCGGATGAGGGACAGAGATAGAGAGAGGAGGGAAGAGATGAGATACACAGAGGTGGACATGACTTAGAAAATATATTAGCCGACTGAGTCGAGTGGACGTGAGGATGAGCTAAAATCTCGTTGAATGAAAATTTCAGGTTCGATCATCAGTGACGGTTCGTGGCTAGAATCAGCATTGATATATCGGTACCAGTTTGTAATACGAACCGACACTGATGGTCGGTATCAGTATGGGTTCTTAGTGGCTTCATTATGGTTTAAGCGTAGGAGATTATAAACCAGCGGTGATACATTTGCAATGTCGCTTCTTGTACAACATGTAGTGATGAGCTACTATCTATAACTGATTCTGTAATAGTGAATGCCAAGTGTCCATTAAAAGCAGCAAATTTGTCAATCGTTTCCTCCAAATCTTGGATCCCATTAGTTATTAGACTGATCGAGGTAGAAGATCTGTATCAACTCTTGTTGCCCAGCTTGATTAGATCAAGGATCATTCTTCCTCTTATGGGGAATGGGCCGTAAATGACGATCCACGTCGTGTGACACAAACTAAGAGCCATGAATAACCCACGTTGTGTGACACAAACTAGATAGGAGACATGAATAATCCACGTTGTCTGAACAGACCAGGATCCATGAATCATTGTTCCTCAGATGATGAATGGGCTATGAATACCTGAATCCAGATCTCTTGTATTGAGTCAGTTAGTTGTATCAAACTATATGCATCAGAGGGCGAATTAGGTTTTGATTATTCCCTCCAGACCTACTTTCATTCATCTTAAAAAAAAGTTAATTAGGACGTCAATGGACGAAGTCAGTAGCATTCGATTGGTGCGTCCAAAGGTGCACCAGAGATAAATTACGTGCACAGAGAGCACCTTGGATATTTTAATCCTGGCGTTTTAGTTAGGACCGGCTAGAGTTAGTTTCGTCTATTCTACTAGTGCACAAATACTCCTTCTTAATTTGCAGTTGTTTTGTTTTAAGATTCGTACCTTTTTCTACAACTAGACCACCTGAACCTCTCTGACAAAATATATAAACGAACAATAATTTTTATAAAGGGGTCTGCGTATGAAGTAGAACTTCAGGCTTATATGGGAAGCCCCAAAGGACTCAGGGAAAACGAGGAGTCAGTCCCATATAGTAGAAACAACATGCACTTTATCAATAAAACCTTTTTTGCATGGTCAAGCAAATGCTCTTAGAAAAACATATAAACGTGATTAAAAAATTCTAAAGCAAAAAGGCAAATATATTTCATGAATTTCGGTAGACCTACTAGCTAGTCCACAACCATTGTATCTTTTACGAGCAATTACATGTTATCTACAATGAAAACAATTCTCCTTAATTACCTAAGTCAAATTTGACGTTACAAATTTTATGGGCGGAATTTATGATTTTTTTCTTATCTAAACCTTGCTTAATACTCCCTCCATTTATTTTTATAGAGCGTATTAGAATTTGAGAAAGTCTTTTAAAATATACTTTTATTATTAATTTATCTTATAATATATTATCAATTTCTATGAAACTAATATTTTTTTAAAAGATATGTGAAATATGAATCTATTGATATAACCTTTGTACACTAACACGTTAATAATTTAACTAATTGTTGTTCAATATTTATAAAGTTTGATTTTTTTTCAAATCCTAATATGTGTTATATTTTGAAACGGATGGAGTAATACTTTTTTTTAAAAGCCAACAAGAAGACATTTTCATAACTAAACCTTTTAATTTGGCCATCCGGCGGCGGCTGTCGTGGCTACGATTCTTGCCACGCCAATGATGCTGGCATGGCAGCATTAATTTGCACATGCTACGGCGGCAACCAGGCGCGGAGGAGTGGCCAAATTAAATGCCACGGTAGCACATTGCACTAGCGTGGCAACAGCTTCTTACTGTGAACAGGGATGGCATGGAGTTCGATTTTGGAAATAACGATGTCATGGTCTGAAAAGTTTGATTTTTGAAATAATTTCGCAATTTTTAAAAAATATTATTGAGGAAAGGTTGAAATAATAAAAGAAATTCATAGTCTATCTTGTTCATAAAAATAACTTCGATGGTCACATATTTTCTCTTATTATGATAAGTAATCGCGTATAATCAACTACAAAATTATCCATCTGTAGGCTATATCAAAATGGCACACGCATGCTCTCAATGTCAAATTACTTATTGAACTTTCATATTTATGCAAATATGTGAAATAGTACAATCTAATTATAATTATGTATATCTAGCATGCAGATTGTACAATGAACAGGTATCTAAATTTTGTTTCCTAGATTTCGGGGCCTTGAACAATACAATTATGAAGTTGGTACCACTTGCACATTGCACCCGTCTATTTTTCAAATAGAATAGGATTTTTACACGGGATTTTTGTAACACATTTTTGTAGCCTAACCACTGAACCAAGCGCATCTGATGCTGAACCAACACTAAAACGGAATGGAATTTAGGACCTCCCTTCCAGCCAAAAGAAGTGCAGCCCCTCTCCAAGAACTCTTTTACCCATGGACCAGCTTGTCGGCGGCATGCGTGCTGACGGTGATGGCAACGCTTCCGGGCACCATGCCGGCCAGAAAAATCTCGATCCCAACCTCTTCCCCCCTCCCTTGCAGGTAGCAATGAACCAATAACCCACCAGTCAATCAATTGCCCCGGCAATCTCTCCTGATTACTGAATCCTGACAAAACGAAAGATCACAACGAAAGAAGAGCTACCTTGAATCGGAAGCAAGTCTACTAGGCGCTGGCCCAGATTCGGGTCTCGCCGTGTCTATGAGGCGCATGCGGGTTGGGGGTAGGGTTAACAAATTCGTCGGTTAGCACTCAAAATTCACGGTAATCGTTCTTACCGTGCCGGTTTGATAATATAAACCGATGATTACCGAGTTTAAATTAAAAAAATCAAATAAATAAAATAAAAATAAAAAAATCAGAAAAAATCCTAAAAAACTAGAGACAATTCTTATAACTTCTGTAAAAAAAATTTCAAAAATAATGTCGTTTGCATCATATCCTATAGGGAGTAAGTTTGAAAAAAAAACTTGAAGCGCACAGCTCATTTATTAACTCACGTTAAGAAAAAGCTTAACATGCAAATACATATTTTTCTTGTGCAGAGTATATCTTAAGAGGATCTTTAAAATTGGTTTCACTTTATTTAAATTTTTATTAATTTCTAAATGATTTTTACAAAGTTCAGAAGCATAAAGTGAATATGTTAAGAAACGGCACTGTAATTAACTTTTTCATGTCTACTATTATTTTTCCTACATAAAGCATAGTATAAGTAAAATTATAAAAGTGGTTTCACTAATTTTAGAGGTGTGATGAGTTAGTTATGAATTAATCTAGTTGCAACACATCTATACAATCCTGCATGTTACAATAACTATTTCGTGAGTTCATGTATTTATAAAAGACATAAGATCATGTAAGAAGACTAACAAAATTGGTTTTATTATTTTTGGATTAGCAAAGAGTAAACTATGCATTGAGTTCATGTATTTATAAAAGACATAAGATCATGTAAGAAGACTAACAAAATTGGTTTCATTATTTTTGGATTAGCAAAGAGTAAACTATGCATTTAACTTAGTTTAGCAAATACATTTTCTCACAGAAAGTATTCAACTTTTTTATGAGAATAAATACTTTTATCATGTATATAATGTTACAAGGAAACCAACAAAATTTATTTCACTTGATTTGAAGCACAATTGAATTAGTTATTGATTTTACAAGGTTGAGACATTTTTTGGGTTTTTTTGTTGTTGAACATAACTGAAATTCGAGAAAACTGCTTGATAAATCGCTACAACCGAACGGTTACCCAAAAAATTGAGCGGTTATCGACAATGCGAAAAATTCGGAAAATACGCTTGATAAATTGACAAAACAGCTCGGTAACCGGTGCAAACCGGACGGTTACCGTTCGGTCTATTCGGTCTGAATTCTCGCCGAATTTCAAATTTGACCGAATGAATTTTGAGAGAATTCTAGCCGAATTCGAGTGGTTATCACGATAACCACGATTTTTCGGTTACCGTTGGGTCTCGATTTTCGTGCTCCAAATGGTTTTGTAAACCTTGGTTAAGGTCCTTGGCCTCCGCCACTGCCCCTTCTCCTCGTTCCTCTACTGTTCTTCTATGGCCCGTGATGACAAGACAGAGAAAAGAGAAAAGGAGGAGGGTGGCAGCGGTGTGCGAGGGGAGAGCGACATGAAGGTGATGGAGCCTTATGTTGGGGATGGTTCGATCTTGTACCGAGTTGTTCGGTCGATTTTGCTACACGGTTCGATACAATATTTTCTTCGTATATTCTAGGAATCTAAACATCTCATTCTAGACAGAATGAAACGATTCAACGAACAAAACACTAGGACATGCTCAGTTCCTGCACCAACTCGTATATGTTTCGGTTCATACCAGAAACCAAATACTAACTAACTTCATTTGATTCGAGTCCCTCACTACTACAGAAATGATTTAGTGGGATACATCTATACATATATCTATTCGGAGCCATCTGTGCAAGTGGTATCGCAGACGGTTTCAAATTAGAACCGTCAGAAAAAACAACGAGAGCAGTTTTCTACCGCGTGGGATGCTTTAGTACGTACGATTCTTATTTAGGAACCATCTGTACTAATAATACAGACGACTCCCAAATGAGACTGTCTATACAAATACCAAAGTACAGATGGCTCCAATCTCAACTAGAGCGTCCCGCACTGCATTTGACACGCGACGCTAGTACAGAAGGTTCCAATCTCAATTGAGCGTCCCACACTGCATTTCACGTGACGCCTCACGAGTTCATTACCCCGAAACCTTCTCCAAACCGCTCAGAGCAAACTCAGAGCCACCCTCCTCCCTTCCCATCTCCATCTCCTCAGATCCAACCCTCAGATCTGGCCTTTAGATCTAGAGCGCCTTCTTCGTCTCCCCCGACGACCATGCCACGTGTGGCGCCACCGGCAGCTACCAGGGCCTCTTTAACTCCTCCGTCTCCACCGTAGTCGGCGCTGGGAACAGCTCCGCCGCCAACATCGTCGTCGAGTTCGACACCATGGCAACCTCAGATCCGGCCCCCCTCTCTCCCCATCTCCAGCAACCTTGCCATCGGGAGGGAGTAGAGCCTCGTCGCCGGCCTCCTCTCCGCCACCACCTCGAGCCCACCACCTAGAATTTTAAGCCCCCAATCCAGATCTAACCATGGCCCGCCTCAGTGCACTCCTCTTTGTTTTTGTCATCATCACGGCGGCCACGCTCCTCTCTGTGTTGGGCGCCCGCGACTTCTACCTCCCAGGGAGCTCCCGCACAAGTAAAACCCCGACGAGTCCCTCAACTTGAAGGTGAACTCCCTCACCTCTATCGACACCTCTAGGGTTCTACTTTTCTCGCTCATTGATTTGTCAATTCAATCTGTATTATTCTCTCGGAAGGATGTCGGATTTGGGGATTGGAATCCCATATTGGTTTTTGTGTGTGATTGAGAATAACGCCTGGATTTGGGTATTGGAATCCCGTATTTGTTGAAGCCTAAGAGGCAAACACACAACTACATTCATGTTTAACTAGCATGCATGCTTCATTCAGAGTTATTAGACTTTTTCCTAACTATTGTTATTTGTTTGCCTATGCTGCAGTCATATTTGATGAATTAGACTTCCTAATAAGGTGTTCTAATTTTAAGCTGCAGCACTACGAGCAGAAATCTGCTAAGCTGAGGCAGCTAATCACCAACTTGCAGAACTCCAACAGGTTCAGTATTTATAAAAGACTTATTGTGCACATCTTGACAAATCAACTTAATAAAAAGGTTTTTGTTTGGTGACTAAGCTCTCCATTGATGTTTTAGGGTCTAATAGGTGATTCTATCACAACCATGAGCCACAGAGACCTTAAGCAGCTGGAGGCTAGGTTGGACAAAGGCTTAGGAAAGATTAGAGCAACAAAGGTACCATGCATATGTTATAATCACATATTGCCATGCATATGTTATAATCACATATTGAGTTTTGTGTTTCAAAGAACTGTTTTGTTTGCCTAACTCATGAGCATTTCATTACCTGCAGAATGAATTATTGTCTTCTAAAATTGAGTGTATGCAGAGAAGGGTTTGGAGAAAGGACCTTTTGATGAATCAGAATTTGTTATAGCTCGTAGTGCCTTCTGAAGATACTTGTCCATTTCTCGTGAACATAAGATAGGTTTACCAAATTTATATCGTCTGCATATTATGGATTTGATGTAACCAGAGAGCAGATCAATGCAATCGATGTGTGAGTCACAATATTTTATTTTATTTTTTGTCTTAGTATAGACGGTTTTAAATTGAAATTATCTGTACTAATCATTTGTACAGACTATTCTAAACATTAGAACAATCTGTACAAATGATTAGTACAGATAGTTCTATTTTAGAGCTGTCTGTACTAATAATTTGTACATATGATTCAAAACCGTCTGTACTAATCTGATTTGTATAGGCTATTTTTCATAGATAATTCGGAAAAATGTCCCGTACGAGATTTTCAAACTGTTTGTATAAATTATTTCTCTAGTAGTACCTGTTATCCCCACTCTAGCTAGCAAATGTCTATGTAGTACGACTAAAAATGTTCTTTAACATTTTGCCAGCTTAATTTTCTTACGTAGTGCCTGTTATCCCCACTCTAGCTAGCTAGTGTCTAAGTAGTATGACTAAAAAATTTCTTAACATTTTGCCAGCTTAATTTTCTTCTCTCCAGGCTGAGTCACACTTCGCTACACCAAATTACCATCTGCTGAATCCAGTTTCACTGCATATACAAGTCTAGAGTTAACCCAATGGGAGTGCATCCATGAATAATAATGGAAAACTAAATGCACTGACCTGTAAAATTAAACTACATATATGCTCTATTATCTGCAAAAGCAAGCCACATGATGTCCGTATAATAATTACCTGTGTTAGTAAACAGCATGCACTATATCTATCTTCAAATAAATCTCGTCATCTAGCAAAACCAGCCATGCATTCAGTCAGGGTTGATGAGCTCAGCTTGCTGGGACCATAAGGTCTCCTGCCCTAGATGACTAGACGCTCCAATTCGCTGATCTTGAGTCAGCTTAAATAGGATATGTGGATAGACAATGCTATCACAGACGAATATGCAATTTGCAATAGCAGATAGCAACCAACCTAGCTTTCTTTGCAGTATCCCGCCTTCTCCAAAAACCACAAACTTGGACAATATCAGGTACAATTAATACACGAGGATGAACATATTGACTTGTACTAGTGTATGTATACACCCGCACAAAAAACATTTGGCCGTTTACGAAGAAGTACAAGCCCAGCCGATCGTTTGCTGTTGTTAGAAGGCCACTGTTCTGTGTTCACCATCACTCTATATAGAAGTCTTAAAGTCTTGTCTTGTGTGATGCTCTAAGGAGATTGTCAGGTGATAGTACATCAGATGGCCAATGCTTGTGGTGTGTATTTGAGCAGAAATGTAGGCAAATTAGGCCGATCTCGGTCTTAATGAGCTTTGCGTTTCCAACCCAGTTTTATGTGTACACATCAAGCGCTCAGGCCTGCACGACTGCTGTTAATTTGTAGAAATAATGTGTCTTCTCCCAGTCTGAGCAAGAGCAACGTTTTTTTTTTGTGTGCTATTCTCGTGAAAAAAAAAGTCGTGGTTCATAACTTTGCTCTGTTCTATTATTGATCTGGAAATCAATCTTTAACTAGCATGTGCCAGGAGTAACAAAGTGTGAGCCTCCTTTAGCCTATGCCGCTGAGTCTTCATCACTGCTAAGTCTACAGGGCGAAGCACATGATAAAAAAAGTTTCGTGTTTCTTGGCTTCGTGCGCCACAAACATTTTCGTTTTTACTTTTTCTTTACAACTTCCAGATGTCCATGGCGACAGAAACAGGTCTGCGCAGAGGTGCATGCATGCAGCATCCTGCTGCAGTAAACCTGACAGGTGGGCTCCGGCCCGGCTGAAAAAAAAAACCTGAAATACCGGGCCACAGTCCATATATCAGATGGCAGTAAACCTGTACATGTACTTGCTAGATACCGATTACTGATCCAGAGCCAGAGTATATATGCATCCCGAGGGTAGTTCCCATATTTTGGAGGACTAGCAAACGTACAAGCTTCTATTCTATGCTAGAGAGGTTGGAAACGTTACTTAAATATCAGTACATGCAGTGTTGACACACATTATATATCCCGGTATTTATATATAGGCTCTGATTGGATGAGTTATATTGTTTCATGCGAATATCTTGCAACAAAGTCGTTAAGTCCCCGCTCTCTCCAAATTAACGGGTCGGGCGTAAGTCTTAAACATGTAATTTGGATCTCATGTCGCTTCAATTGGAACAGCATGTGCATGTTTGCATTGTTAAAGAGGCTCAAGCGTTGATTAACACAAGATTAATGTAAGCATGTGAAGATATATAATTGCTTCACAAGGGCAGTTTAGCTTAGCCCTGAAGTATTAAATCCCGTGCTAGAAACATGCATGTTACTTATCGACCTCTGGTCAAGCCTTTGAGAGTTAAGGGTGTAACGCCCTTTTATTTATTTTAGAAATATCCGGGGTATTACATTTATATCTATTTATTTATTTTAGAAATACCTGGGTATTACAGAGATGTATTTTTTTCTTGCACAAGTTCTGGGTGAGTTGGGGGTCCACGAGACCCCCCCCCCCCATCTCTCTCTATGTCTCGATCTCTTGTTCTCTCCTCATTTCTCCCACATCTTTTTCTCTCCACATGCCACGGCATGGGCACTAAAATGGACCCCATTGTTGAGGGGGAAAAGGATGAGTCACCAGGCTTTGCAGCGTGTACAATTAGGGTTTGTCTGATGGGAAGATGCCTACTCAACAACTCAAAAAAGAAACACTCTTCGTACTATACGCTAGCGCATTAGATTTATACCTAACAGAAAAAGATGGTTTCACCAGCAAGCAACGAAAGACACGTGCCCGATATAGTTTGTTGGATGGTGAGATGTAGAACTGGGACTTTGGGTCGTGATATCAAGGTAGGAGTTTTGGTATGATCCAAAGTACGGCGCGGTACGAAATTTTTTAGATTGGATCAGTCCAACATGAATATAAGAGCCGTGTCGTGCTTAGAACTTTAGCACGGTAGGCGTACCGATACGATACGATAACTTGGGTTGTGCACGTGTCGACATGGTACCAAAAGTGCACGACACAATCTACAGGATAATTTTTTCATATTTATCTTCTAATCTATCTAATACAAAACATGAGACACTAAAAGAGATGTGTGAGCATGAGAGACATAAGTGTGAGTATGAGAGATATAAATGTGAGATGATAAGAGATAAATATATAGGCATTATTAGACGATATGGACCATATGTGAGTATGAAAGATACAAGTGTGAGATGATAAGAGATAAATATATAAGTATTGTTAAGCAATATGGAGCAGGATCGTGCCTAGTCCGACACGGCACGACGACTGCACAACGTGCCGAGAGCCGTGCTTGTGCCTTCCTAAAGCTGCCTCGTGCCAGCACGACATGAAAGGATAGACTGATCGTGCTTAGTGAGCATGATATGACGTGATACCAGGCACGATGGGCCGGTATGGTTAAGTCCCAGCACTAGTGAGGTGCACGACAAAATTAAAGAGAACAATCAAGCGACATATATATGGATAGCAAATGTGTTTTTCCTATTTGACTGATCTTCATGACCTTATTCTAGCAGACATGTCCTTCGCTGTCTGATATATGATGAGGAAAAAGATATAACAGTTGCACTGTGAAATGGAGATTGTGCGCCACACATCTACAACGTCACGAGGATCTTCCATTCGTGAGCACCCATTTCTGTTGCTTAGTTGTAGTTTGAAGCCTGTGGATGCAATTTCGAAAATTTGACATGTTCTCTTGTTGGAAACGACGGCGTTCGTGGGATAAAACTGGGAATTATTGGCCTTAACAGGTGAGAGCAAAGGAAAAAGAGAAAATAATTTATGCATTATATTGTCAATTAACTTGACGCAAAAGACCGTGAAAAACCACGGAGCTGATAAATTCACTTACGCGCCTAGAGAAAACAACATTACATAATGCTATGCGGCGCCCAAAGATTTGTTTGGCTATTTGGATTTTGGACTAAAGAGTAAAGACCTACACTCACGATCAACACGGGACTTAGAGTTGTTATTATTTTTGTTTGTTTATTGAGCTTTACCTAAAAGAACCCTCATCGAACCAATAATACTGCATTTTACTATATGTATGTCAATAAAAATTGGGAGAGAAAAATCTAACAGAAAGCTCTGACCAATAGGTGGAGTAACAATAGAATAGCCATGCAATTGGCGGATATTCCACTAGTTTTACTGAAAGAGGCACTACCATTCATCGGTATAGTTCCTGAGATTTTTTCAGTGGTCAGCCGCCTCATCATATATCTTGGTTATGGCTCCAGTTGAGCATATGCATATAGCAGGTCTATTGAGATCTAGGTTGAGACGTACTCACTCTAACGCGTGATCAATCTGGTGTATTAGGGGGGCCATGCTATATCTCAGAACATCCACTCAATGCTACACTCATGTGACAAGCTCGATATTAATTGCTCATGGAGAATCTTGCATTGGATGAAAAATTTTCTACTCATATCCTTGAAGCAACCCTTTCAATAGAGATCATACATACATGACTGAAAATATAGCTCGAGGCTTGTGAGCTAGCTCGGGATCGAAAAGGATAAACTCAGCTTGGAGGCCAAACGAGCCGAGCCTGAGTCGCCTCCTCAGCTCGGTGGCAAATCGAGTCGAGCTCAAGCTGGCTCGCGAGCAGCTCATTGGCTTGCTCGTCGGCCCAGCACAACTCGACGCCGCCAAAGGCCTAGATCCACCCAATCCACCATTCATTCCAACTCGAGACTGACATAGCCAGAGCCTAGAGACATGTCTCAGCCATTTTGGACTCCAGCTGTGGTACCGTCCGGCCAATGATGTGCCGCCGGACCGTTGCCACCCACTAGCCCACCCTCATCATGTATTCCTGCCATGCCGCTAGTGCCAACTCTCTACAACTCCGCCCATGGCCCACCGACCATCGCTGTCGTCCGCCTATCGTTGCCATGGGGCCCATCATCCTCCTCTGCTGTCGTGCGCCTCTTCATCCCCTGCCTCCTCCGGGCTCCGCCACCGCGCGCGCCCCTTCATCCTCTGTTGCCACTTCGGATCCCCGTGCTCCTACGCTGGCCGAGTGCGCCTCCTCCAGGGGTCGCCGCCGCGTGCCGAAGGAGAGCTGCCCAGTTTACCCCACTTGACAAGTGGAATGGAGCTCGATTTCGATTGGGACCTCGAAGTAGACACATCAAGCTTGAAAGCCAACCGAGCCGACCCGAGCTTGAAACAAGCCCTAGGCGTATTTCAGCTCGCCTTTTCTATTCCATCCTACATACATACAATGTTATCACGAAATCTCCTCGATGGAATGGTGTTGTTGGGCCCAGGCTAGGAGCTAGGTCTACACCCTACACCTGCGAGTATATATCTCTCGGGCAGCTGAGCCGTAGGCACGCAGGCGTGCGATATTTGATACCCGTATGGTGACAAGGACCATCGCTCACATGAGCCCAACCCCGGTAATCCATGGGCCCCATACACCTCCATCCCTTTATAAAGCTAGCTGCACTGCACTGTGTTACAGTACAGATTTTCCAGATCTCTCTAACCCTACGCTTCTTCATTTCTCATCAAGAGAAATAAAGGAAAATAGAAATTACGTAACTCCTTGAGGAAAAGGAAAATAATACGCAGGAGCTTTGAGATGTAGACCTGTAGTAGTACTAGAGCACAGTGATGGAATGGCAAGCTTGGGGAGAAACATACAGCGAGCGAACGCACCTAACCTAAGGCGCCGCCGCCGCTACTCCCTGTCTACTACGGTTAGCAGGGATTCAATTTCATTTTAATATTTTTTCGTTCATCGATGAAAAAAATCAAAGTTTATAGAATTTCGTTGAAGTTTTGGGCATTTTTCAACATCTACCATGTGGATCTCACATGTCAATAAAAGAAGTTTTAAAATTAAATATTTTATTCATTCTGAAATTCCCAGATTTCGCTGAAATTTTAATCCTAACCACTAGTCGCATTCCACGAATCTCCTTGCGCAGTCACGCTGTCCCGTCCCCGTGCGAAAGGAACGCACCCCCGCTGCAGTGCTGCTGTGCAGGCAGCAGCTTAGCCACAACCACAAATAACAGAGCGAAAAATACAGGGATCACCCACCAGCAGCAACAGCAACAAAAACAGCAACAACAACAGCTCCATCCCCGTCTCCGTCTCCGTCTCCGTCTCCATCCATCTGGCCACATCCCAAAGGCGTCCGTGGCGCTGTACAGCCGTCAATGCGGACGCTGCGGGCTAATTCTTCGTCCAGCCTCCTCTCTCCCCCCTCAGCTCCAGAGTAGCAAGGAGCAACGCGTGCGTACACGCATACATAGGTAGATCCGATCCCCTTCTACTGCCCTATATTGCGTCTGCTCTGCGCCACAGTGTCTATTCTCTGGCCAGCACCCAGCTAGCTCCAGCCAGCTGCTGTCATCGCAGCAGAAGATAACTAGGTAGCACTGTAGCAGCAAGTGTGAAAGGAAGAAGCAGGTGGCGAATCGAGGGAGGAAGGAAGCAAGAAATACCAGGGGAAGGAAGCGTAGAGCCTGTGCTTCTACTGGTAGTGTAGTGGTAGCTATGGATCAGTTCACTGCGAGCGGTAGGTTTTCTAAAGAGGAGGCGGACGAGGAGCAGGAGGACGCGTCCAATTCCAGGCGCGAGATCCCCTGCATGACGGCGGCGGCTTGCGCGTCCGCGTCCACGAGCGCATCTGTGCCTCCCTCGGGAAGTAGTAGCGTCCCCTTCCGCTCCGCGTCAGGGGACGGTGCTGGAGCGTCACGGAGCGGCGGCGGAGACGTGGAGGCGGCGGAGAAGGAGCACATGTTCGACAAGGTGGTGACGCCGAGCGACGTGGGGAAGCTGAACCGGCTGGTGATCCCGAAGCAGTACGCTGAGAAGTACTTCCCGCTGGACGCGGCGGCCAACGAGAAGGGCCTCCTGCTCGGCTTCGAGGACCACGCCGGCAAGCCATGGCGCTTCCGCTACTCCTACTGGAACAGCAGTCAGAGCTACGTCATGACCAAGGGCTGGAGCCGCTTCGTCAAGGAGAAGCGCCTCGAAGCCGGGGACACTGTTTCTTTCTCCCGCGGCGCCGCCGAGGACGCGCGCCACCGTCTCTTCATCGACTGGAAGCGCCGGACCGACACCCGCGGCCCGCTCCGCTTTCCCAGCCTCGCGCTCCCGATGCCGCTGGCATCGCACTACAACTACAGCCCGTGGGGCTTCGGCACCGGCAGTGGCGGCGGTGGATTCTTCATGCCGGCCTCGCCGCCCGCCACGCTCTACGAGCATCGCCTGCGCCAGGGCCTCGATTTCCGCAGCATGAGCTACCCCGCGCCCGCGGTGGGGAGGCAGCTCCTCTTTTTCGGCTCGGCCAGGATGCCTCCGCACGCGCCGCTCCTGCCGCGCGCGGCATCGCCGCTGCACTACACAGTGCAACCGAGAGGTGCTGGTGTAACCACCGCCTCACCGATGGTTCTTGACTCGGTGCCAGTCATCGAGAGCCCGACGACGGCCGCGAAGCGCGTGCGGTTGTTCGGCGTCAACCTCGACAACTCGGATTCAGGCGGCGGCGGCGAGCCGAGCAATCTGCAGTGCAATGTATTGTCGTTGCAGATGCCCGGGTGGCAGCAAAGGACTCCTACACTACAGCTGCTAGAATTGCCTCAACTTGGTGCGGAGTCCTCCGCCGCATCGTCTCCGTCATCGTCCTCTTCCTCCAAGAGGGAGGCTCCTTCAGCTTTGGATCTCAATCTGTGACCTAAAGGGTAAATCAAAGGAAAGTTCAACAATTCTTTCTTCTGTTTGTTTTGATTTTTTTCTCATCACCTCACCTTGTATTTTGATGAATCCATTATAACTTTTCATGATAGGAGCTAGGATTTGACATTTTCCTTGTTATTGGCTCTTGAACTTTTGAGTTGGATTGAGAAGATACAGATAAACACTAGGAAAATCAATGTTTTCCCAAATCCATGTGCCATGCATGTTCTTTAGCACTCATGCTCTGAATTTGCTTGTGCTGTTGCATTCCGTTCATGCGTAGTTCAGTGCTTGCCACGAATTGATAGGGAATTTCCTATCGACTTTACATCAAGATCAAGCAATCACGAACAACACGAACACACAATAGAACAATGGATTTTTTTTTTCTCTAGCACACGCTGCTTCACAAACACGACTCTTTTCCCCACGGCTTCATTATATAGAACCGAAAACTAGACTCTAAATCTTACTCTGGTCCAATCATATTTCTGCTCAGATTTTTAATCCTTCCCCAACTCTATACGTATTAAACTTCTGTTAAGACACCATTTCCACTTGGCCAAAATCAATCACGCCAAAAAATAAGATTAACTCTAACATGGTTCCCTACATATGATAACATATGTCTGCAAATCTGCCTATGATCTCCTAACATCTGTCAAGATTTGAAGACATCGATTCGCGGAATTACACAGCACCGATCGAAGAAGCAGCATCCATCTTTGCTGTGACCTTAAATCTCCCATAACAAATTAACTCGAAACTCCGGAAAGCACGGATGGACACATTGATCGCGCATTCAGAACAGACAAGCCTGAAGCAACAATTGCAGGTCAGATCTTAAAATCCCTCACATTCGGTACTACTATCTCATCATCTCATGCCTATGGAGGCCAGGACATTCCTTTATTTTTTTCTCTTTTGTCTTCTTTTCTCTGGCTGCCTCTTATTGTACTGTTGTACTCCTGTTCTTCTTCTGTACGTACCATACATGTATAGAGTATAGTAGGCGCAGCCAGAATAAACAAGGACTCGTCCTCTCCTTTGCTAAGAAAAGGGAACACAGAAGTAAGTCCAAATTACGTATGATTTGTATTGTCTGGGCCTCGACTGCATAGTATAGTATATATACAGTTCGAGGCAGGCTCCAAAGCTAGAGCGAGATACTCCCTTTGATTATAAATACATTTTGAAAAAGATTCTATCAAAATTTTAAAATTTTGACTAGCAATAGCTTTCAAAATATTTAGTTCGAAAACTTTAGAACTATAGGTAGATTTATCTTGAAAAAATCTTTCATAATATCACAAATTCAATAGATTTCATAAATATATTATAATAGAAAATTATGATCAAAACTATGTATCAAAGACCGTGTGTTATCCAAAACAACATGTATTTATGACCAAAGGAGCATATTTATGATCTCTTTGGAACGCATGATTCTAAAAACACAAGAATAGGAAAAATGCAGGATTAGAATACCCTAGCACATTGAATCCTATAGAATAAAAAATACAGGAAAATTGCAGAAATGACCATTTAGATGGAGCGTAGGAAAAACACAGGAATCAGGTGAGAGAGATAGACACAAAGAAAATTTTTCATGAGGTTAGGCCTCATGTTACAATTCCTTCAAAATTCCTATGAAAGAAGCCATTCCATACGATTTTCATAGGAATTTGACAAGTCCATTTCTTTATTCCAAAGAACCTTTGTAGGAAAAAATCCTAAGGATTAAAATCCTTCAAAATTCCTATAAAAATCCTACAGTCCAAAGGAGGCCTTATGGTCATGGCAGTGACTTGTAAAGAGTGGCCGCCTGGCCGGGTATTGCCAACAATGGCGCCAGTACTGCCCATAACACCTTCGTACTCCTGTTAGGAATTTATGGGGCGACGAGGACGAGCAGTGGTACGAACCTAGCTGTGTACTGTTGCTGTAGGAGTAGGAGCAGTGCGTAGGTGTACAATCTGTTGCCTGCCGCTGCATGTGTTGGCAGCTTCTGCCCTTCTTGTGCGATGTATGTTGCTTCGATGCCAGATCCCTTCGCCCTTTTCACTGCAGGAGCCTGCGAGTACTGCATGGCGTGGTGTTGGAACAAAAGAGGTCACGTACCGGCCTCTCATCAGCTCGGCTGGCCAGAATAGATGTCCGTAACTAGCAATCTGTTGGGGATGGGTGCAATTCTTTTGCAATGAGATGGGAGGGAAGTTTAGAATGGACGGGTATGTCGAACCTTGCAAGAGAAGTGCCTTTGGTACACTGTAAGATGGGAAAGGGCAGAGGGATATGGGATTGGGAAGATGAAAGGGAAAAGGAGGTAGCCTTCTTCACAAAAAAAAAAAAAAAATGGAATGGAAGTGTCTAGCTCATACATATGGAGTAAGTGCCTGCTCACTCTTCTTCTGCCTTATTGCTGTATTCTGCATGTAGTTTCTTTCCAAACTCATTCCATGCTATGCATGCATACCTCTAACGTCTGTCTGTTGATCTGCTACTGCAGCTTGATGGTTCATCGTTCTCTTGTAGAGGGAGTGATGGATTTAGATAGATGTGTTTCTGCTGGGGAACTGTCCTCTTTTGAATTCTTCCAACAGCTAACTAGGAATCCTTGTATATGCCGCCGAGACTGAATCCTTCCAGATCATGAATTGTAGACTATGCCTTGAAGTGTTGGTGCTTATAAGATCCCGTTTTTGAAACTTATCTTACCAGATGAAAAATCGGAACTCAATAATATTCCTCAGCTTGTTCTATATATTATTATTAAATTTAGACGCACATAGTGAGACCTTATATAGATCTATAATTTGATGCGTATGTTTACGAAGAAGCTTCTTTTACAGCCATATATTACTGTAATTATCATATTGTTCCTTCTTCTTCGCTGTTGAATCTCTCTACTTAATCTTATCGACTTCTTCAGTTTTCAAAGGAAAAAAGTTTCTTGTTTGTTTGTAGATTTGGATCTTTGGCTAGAATATGTGCACAAGGGCAATTTACTTACTGAATATCAAACATAATGGCTTTGTTGGTTACTTTAATTTGTATCTAACACTAGGGGATATAGCATTTTCCTAGATTTTACTCCATCAATCTTAAGTTCTCCTACATCAAAAGTGCCTTACTTTTTGTCTGTGAGAGAGAAAGTACTTGTCTGTTTAATGTCTAAAAAGGTTTATCAACGCTTTATGCTAAGGATTCGTAATAACAGATCTAGATGTGCCCTAGTACTAATTAATATACTCGATCTGATTGAAGAACCAAGCAAATTTTGCTGCTTTAAATTTATGTTAGTTCCTTCAGTTTCATATATGTTATACTCAATCTTATTATCTAAGTTGATGTAAATGATTTTTCAGGGGGTGAAATAGCTGGAATGATCGAATAAGACCTGGACATTGCAAGTTTGTATATAGAGCAACATTTGTGAAATACTATTCTAAAATGAATGGCATCTTGGTGTGTCTGCCTAGCCTAATTGGAGGTTCTGAGATAATGTATGGAACAAGCCAGCTAGTAATGACGTTATCTTGAGCCAAACATCCAGATTAAACCATTTGATTAAGAAAAGTGAAAGGACAACACGTGAGTTTATTTTTGTCCGTATCTACCAGCTACCGTCTTGAGCTTAGACACAGTAGAAGTACTGTAGAAGGAGGCACAAAGCCTCCACTGTGGAAAAGTTGACCTTGCATAGTTGCATGTGATATTTCCTTGGGCAATGACAATGATCGATTATACATCACCCAATATATATCTATGAAGATATCTAGATATACTACTATTTCTATATACGACTTTGTATGCCTAGGCCAGCCTGGCATCTCGTTGGCCCCAGGGCGAAACAAAAATTAGAGGGCCTCATAAAGAAAATAATATTTATAAGAAAAAGGTCCAACAAAGATTCCAATTTTCAAGCCGTTCATGTATGAATTACTTTCTGAACTATTCAGCCCATAAAACGGTTTCTACAGAATACAACCAGGATTAACAGGAATGGACATTGAAAACCACGAATGGCAGGATCTAAGGGCAATTTATGCATACAAGTCTTCAATGATACGTTCTTGAATGGAAACAAGAGACAAAGCTAAAATCAAGTACATGAATTGGGTGATCAGCATTGTCGGGGGATAATCCTAAATAATAAATCTAGGTATACCCGACGACGAATATGTTGAACTACATTTCCTATGGGTGTATCTTAAACAGGACTCCAAGGCATCAGGATTTATCCAGGTTTAGACCTCTCGTAGGATAATAGTCTTACGTCATGTGTATTATCTTATGAATTGAATGAGCTTGTTATAGAGTATCCTGCCTTACAAATCAAGTCTTCACCCTTTTATATACTAAGAGAAAAGATGTCTATACAAACGAACCGTGGCAATACAGGTGACAGACCTATGCCTAACGAAACCTATCTATTCCTAGCTCATCATGATGATGGGTAAGCACACCCACCCCACTCTGATCGTCTTGCATGTCCTGTACCATCACTAAACTCCATCACGCTCATATGTCAGACCATCTCGTGGTATTAAATACTATAGGACGGGTCACTGCAACACCACACCACCCCACAACCATGCCCCATCGAAAATGAGCACCCGAGGAAGGAAAAATGATCGAGTGGGCAACATTAAATGATATTTAATTGATTAGGCAAGTACCTTCTTTGCGACCAGCAAGGGCTGATCGCAGGATTTTGCTTTGTGACCAGGGGTTGGTCGCAGGATTTTGCTTTGTGACCAGGGGTTGGTCGCAGGATTTTGCTTTGTGACCAGGGGTTGGTCGCATGAGCCTCACCCTGGTCACACGATGAGGTCATGGTCTTGACACTACCTACTGCTGGATGACACCTTGCAGTACGAGACCTGCCTCGTGGGGCACCCCCTTACCCATCACATCGATAGTAGCCACCAAGCTCCCTCATGGATATAGTGGACTGAGTGGTTCGCTACAGGGGTTCGTGGTCGCTGCATGCCACGTGGTCATGGTTGAGTTTGGTCGTACCACTTGGGCCCTAAATGATCATAAGTTTGCTCAAAGAGTGGTCATCGACGCCGCCCACATTAGTGGTTGACTCAGGAAACCGTATCCCAAGGGGAGGTGAAACGTCAGGGGAGAGAGAGAGATGGGAGAGAGGGAGAGAAAAATATGAGAGAGAACATTAATTGCTATAAGGCCCGATGGAATTTCAGTTCCCCATGCATGACCTTTTGAATTTCACGCAGATGAGACCCCACGATGGTTGAGATACTGCGGTGACCCTTTAAATTGGAGTACCCATAGTTCCCCACGAATACTTTCGTCATCTCCTTTAGCCTCCAAGCCTTCGCACTCAAAGCCCTTCATCTACGTCTCTGTTCTTGTACTCACCGCATCTTCCATTTTGTCCGATGGCGCGCTCTAGTAGTGAGCCGCCTTTCCCTGCTCCAAGTGTGATGGGGCGAGGCTAAAGTAGATGTATGACGTCGGTCCGCTCACCCGATGCCTATCCTCAGGGTACCACACCAGGGATAATGTGACTGCTCCCTGATAGGGAGAGATCATCCTGTTCGTCTCATTCGACTTGGCGGGCCTCGTGCTGGCCTTCTTTGAGTTCTTCACCACCATGATCTCCTTCTATGACATCTGTCACCTCCATTACAACCCTAACTCCATTCTCATGTTGAGAAACATTTCTCACATGTATGAGAACTTATCCGGGGTCAAGCTGTGCCTCGACCTCTTTTGGTTCTTCTACACTTGTCGATCGGTGACCGGGCCACCCACCGGAAGCTATGGGTTCTGCCTTTGTGACGACGCTGCAGACTCCTATATTAAGGTGGGCCTCATGTCATCATGGTCTGGTTGGAGGGAGGATTGGTTCTACCTCATAGTCAATAGTTCCTTAGACAACCTTCGCATGCCGAGCGCGTCGGCGTAGGTTATCGACAACTGGGGGAAGCCGTCTGTGACTACCCCAGAGCTATTGACCCTGGCCAAGTGAGTTGGACAACTTTGAGTGGCCGAGCTGATGGGGTCGGACGTTGTGCGTAACTTCATCAAGCGCCGATTGTGCCCCCTGCGGAGGAGAGCACACCTTGTGTTTCTATATTCCGAGTCAAACAATGTCAGCCAGGAGAGCCTCACAAGTAACCCCACAACCGCTTTCTTGTGTCATCTTTCTGGCAAGGTGTGCAACCTCCCATGTCTTTTCTATTATTCAGATCTCACTGACGATTTCATCGACTCGTGGGTCCGAATCTTTATGTCGGCCTCCCCGAGGAAATGCGGTCCTCCAGTCGGCGCACTTCCATTGTGTGATCTCACCCTGTTGGAAAAAGCACAGCGCAGGAGGGTAAGTTTGGTATTTTCAAAATTCCTGCCCCCAAGAATTTTTAGGAGTTAGATTTTCATGATTGGCATCATTGCAGGGCCTCCCTGAAGTTGATGTTTTGCGTTCAGTCATTGGTGAGGTTTTGGGGGCCTCCGATCAAACCACCTTACGGAGGGGAACTCACCGCGACCTCCATCCTGGCGCCTAGCAGAGCATGGCCCCACCTCCTCCTAATTCATTTGGTTGTGCCTTCGAATCATCTACTTGCAAAGATGGCCAGCTTGCCCAAGGTAGAATGCCAACCATGGAGGAAGGTTCTGTGAGCACCGTTGGTCAACAGAGAAGAGACTAGCCTTGCCCTGAGTTAGCTAGGGGTGACTAGACTACTAGTGGTCAATTGTTGACCCCCACTGAGGTCTTACGAGTGGTGCCAGCCCGCAGGGGAGCAACCAGTCTCATCCTTAGTCAGCCGTGGGCAACCAGACTACTCATGATCCATTATCGACCCCGGGTAGAGGCCTTATGAGTGGCGTCGGCTCGCACGGGAGCGACCAACCTCGCCCTCAGCTTGCCAGTGGTGACCAGACTGCATGCTAAGCCCCCGTGCAAGGGAAGAAGAGACCAACAGAGGATTTAGCTTCTGTAGAGGCGCCCAAGCATGCCCGTGGGACACTAATCACTCCTAGATTGATGGCATACATGACCTCCTCCTCGCCCGATCAACTCAGTGGCTTCGTGAGGTCAAGAGTTGTGCTCACCCCTCCGACCGCGTGGTACGTCTCCCTGCTAGTCATAGGTACTTCGAGTTCTTTCTTAACTCTGTAATTTTGTAGTCGATGCAAGTCTTTTACCCTGGTCATGACCCCTCCCTCGGCACCTTGATAGAATATTCCAGCCCTCGAGGTTGCACTGGCCCCACCACTGGAAGTACAGGTCATGAACCCCACGTCCGCAGATCCTTTTGTAGGGCCCGCTCCGGCCTCTGACCTGCTTTCCTTGGTCACCAGCCTCCCCACTTTCTATCAGCAAGATGATCACTAAGAAGGAGGCGGCGGACCATAGATGTACCATTCTAGAGAGGCTGGTGGCCGAAGAAAAAGAGATGAGGCACTCGCTTTATTGGGAGAATGCCGTGTTTTAGCTGGAGAAGGTCGCGTTTCAGCGGGAGAAGGCCGTACTATAAGAGGAGAAGGCCACGTTTGCCACTTGACATTCCAAGCTGGCGGAGGATGAGCGAACGATGAGCAGCTTTCTACGGGATGCCTTCATGATGATGCGGGGGCCTTTGAGGACCATCAGGACAGAAGCCAATGAGTCGAAGGAGGTGTCCGTGCAGGGTTGGGCCTACACCATCCATGTCCTGGTGGAGAAGTTCACCTAGCTCCTAGGCATCCTAGCGGCACGGGCAGCAAAGGACGTGGTGAAGGCTGCAAAAGACACGGTGGGGTACATGCTCCGTGCTACCGTAGCCATGAACCCAACTTCAACCTCAAGGTCATCTGGGAGGGGGTTAGGCTACTGGTTCCAAAGCCGAGGCAAAGCTGCAGGCGGAGTGCTAGGGGGCGGTGGAGTATGTAGGGTCTCTTTTCCGGGTGAAGACCATTGAAGAGCAATTATCAAATTGTATGCTTGTATCGTACCTTGAATGAAGTTTTTTCATTTCCTTGATGGGCATGCATCATTATTTGTTGTAGTGTCCCCGACCTAACCAAACTTCCCGCTCGCTCCGAGCCTCCGACCACGGCCATCAAGGACACCGATGACCAGTGCAGTTTGGGAGTGGTGGCCAAGTGTGAACTCAGGTTTGCGGTCAAGCGAGAGAACTTGCAGAGAGATCTTCGAGGTGTCCTAGTATTTCCATAGATTAAGGTGCGCTAGTCTTGCCATAGACTAAGCCATGTGTTGTCTTAGGATAGCTGAGTAATACCCGACCCGCTAAATCCCACATGCTCTATGACTTGTTTCCGACCAGTTTGTCAAGAGGAACTGCTTGCAGTGCAAAGGGACTTGGAGCGAACGATGAGGGAGAGCGACCAGCGGTGGGCGTACTTCTATGATTGCCTTAGCTGGGAGTTCACTCCCCTTGACTCATTGCTCCGGGACGCCGGTGTTCATGTCCGCCCAACTCCTAGGGATACCGTGATCGGTCATATCGACTGGTATTTTGCAGCCTCTGAGGAGGTAGGTGACCTTGAGCAGAGGCTTCATGAGACTATCAGTGACCAGCTCTTTGAGGTCGAAGTCTCCGGTGCCTGCCTTGCCCTTGCCTTCATCAGCGATCACTTCCTCAACCTCAACCTTGCTCCGGTAGTCTCTGCAGGTTTTGACGGTGTTTAGTAGACCACAGCGGAGCTCAGCGACTATGCAGACTCATTTTTGTACGCAGCTCACTCCCTGCTTTGGACCATCCAGTTTGATCCTCTAAACGATGTCTTTGGATCCTGGGGACACTGAATAAAATCATTAGAACCAGTCCCTAGACTTTACCCTAGCGGTCACCTTGTAACATATGGACCTGCTTTTATGCAACTTTACCCTATGTTTATGGGGTGAGTGGGATAGTTACTTCTCAGAAGAGATGCAGGCTTTCTGTACCGCTCACTAGAGGTTTGTACTGTCCAGGACAACCCTTAGCACGACAAGTCCTTCGGTGTTGACTAGCATTCAACCCTAGTTACAACTTGTGGCTTCACGATAATTATCCCTCAGCAACCCACATCCCTGACACTGCGTGAGCGGCTCTTTTCGTTCATTCCCTCGATTTGGCGCTCCCCATATGAGCCCTCCTTCTAGCACAAAAAAAAAACATTAGCAGCATGCATGAAAATGAATCCTAAATTGTTCTTGCCGCTGACCGTATGGTCGGCCGCAAAGCTACCGACCACATGATCTAACTTCTGAATTGGAAAAACTTACAAGGCGATGGGGAGACCTTTCTCATCCAGGAGATCCTACAAAACAGAGTGTTTGGTATTTGAATCGGAAAAACTTACAAGCTGAGGGAAGCTTGGTCTTGTCCAGGGGATTTTGCAAAATAAACAAATTAGCCTCGTGCTTGAGCAGCCTTGCGCATAGAACTTGTGTAACTTGTTTATGTTCCAAGAATTGTGCAATTCACGACCATCCTTCATGGTTAGTTTGATTGCACTAGGTTGGATAATCTCGACCACTGTGTAGGGCCCTTCCCACTTAGAGGAGAGTTTGCTCTGACCTACCTTATTCTAGATTTTCCTTAGGACGAGGTTGCCTACGACTAGGGTCTGTTCCCGCACCTTGTGATCATGGTACCACCTAAGGCTCTGTTGGTATCAGGCTCCTCAAATTAGAGCGCAATCGTGGAACTCTTTGATTAGATTTATATCACAGCAAGTAGCGAGTCTCCTTTCACTAGCAGGCATTTTATACCAAGTGCGGAGGCTACTCTCATTCCTGACAAGAAGCCTTAAAATTCTGCAACATTGTAAGTGGTATGAAAATATAATTAAACTACGGACCTGTGGATGTAGCCAGTAGGTGAGGTCAATACCACTCTAGCCTTGCTCCCCTCAGCATAAATGATCCATTGAAGTGCATGGTCCAATGCTCGTCCTCCTCTGGTTGTTGTTCCTGCTCGGGTTCAAAGGACGACCATTCGGCCATAAAATCGACCAACGCTTGGGACTTGATATCCATTCAAGGGAAGAACTAAATATAAAACTCCCCAAGCTCTATTGTCCACTTTGTTGTTCTTCTTGCCGCATCCCCACTGTTTAGGATTTCCATAATTGTGAGCAAGGAGATTACCTTGATTTTTTAGGCCTAGAAGTAGCATCTGAGCTTACGAAAGGCCATCAACATGGTATACAGCAACTTCTGTGCTTGTGGGTATCGAGTCTTCGCATTGTGTAGGACTTCACTGACATAGTACGCTGGTCGCTGAACACCTTCACGCTCGATGACCAGTACCGCACTCGTGACCTGTGGTGTAGCTGCAACATAGAGCAATAGCTCCTCGTCTGGCCACAAAACGGTTAGTACAGTAGGGAAAAAGCTGTACCTTTTGACATCTTGAAAGGCCTCCTTCTCTGGCATCCCATTAGTTTCCAGACCTCCTTTAACCTGGTCATGGATCCCATCTTGTTGATGGCTCTGATCTTGTTTGGGTTTCCTCCTTGATCCTGCTCTTTATGACCACATCATCAACATATGCCTCGACATTACTACCGAGTTGTGGTCAAAGGATGAGCTGAATACATCGCTGGTAAGTGGCACCGGTGCTTTTTAGACCAAAAAGGCATTTTTACATAGCAAAAGACCTCGAAAGGTGTTACAAAAGTGGTTTATCCTCATCTACCCTATTCATACTAATCTGATGGTACCCCGAACATGCATCTAAAAAGCTCATCAGATCACTATCCGCAGTTGAGTCAATACGCTGGTCGATCCAGGGTAGAGAGAAGAGATTGTTCGGGCACACCTTGTTAAGATTGATGAAGTCGATGCACATCATTCACTTACCGTTAGGCTTTTAGACCATGACAGGTTTAGCCATCCATTCGGGGTATTGTACCTCTCGAATGAAGCCTACTTCTAGAATCTTATCGATCTCCTCGAGAAGTGCTTCCTTTCTATTGGGTGTGAACCGACACGCATTTTGCTTGACAAGTCGCGCGTCAGGTCTCACAGACAACTTGTGCTCGATCACATCCCTACGGACTCTGGGCATATCAGACGACTCTAAGAAAAGACATCTGCATTCACCTGAAGGAAAGTGATGAGCGCAAGTTCTTATTTGGGGTCCATACCAGCCCTATCTGGACCGTCCTAGATGGGTTGGCGTCATCTAGGCACTCAGCCTTCGACCGATCATCAGGATTGGTGACGATGTGGACTTTCACCAGATGACCACTAGGCTTGACGCTCTCAGGCTGTGACCTAGGAGCTAGCAAGACCATGTTGAGGTTCCTCTTATCACAGTGCAGGGCCTTCTTTGGATTGCCCAAAATAGTGATGGATCCTTCATGACCAGGGATCTTGATCGCCTGGTACGTATAGTGGGCAACGACCATGAACTAGGCCATCGCTGGTCACCCCAAGATCACATTGTAAGCGGTCCTGAAGTCTGCCACATTGAATACGACCTTCTTGGTCTTGAAGTTACTCAGCGAGCCAAAAGTGATGAGCAGTTTCATCTACCCCAATGGCCTGCTAAAGAGCTAGGGGTGATTCCAAAGAAGGGAGGAGACTGTTTTCACGCACTCCTCGCGATCTGCAAGGCGTCCAACGTGTTGGTAAAGAGGAGGTTGATGGAGCTCCCTCCATTGACCAGCATGCGCTCCATTTGAAGATTATGCAATGAGGGCTCGACCACGATGGTGTAACAACTAGAGCACTTAACATATGCAGGGTGGTCCGCCTGGCTAAAGGTGAGGGGTATCTCTAACCACTTCAAGCACAGACTCAGGCCCGACGTGGTCGCACATACTTTGTGGACCACCGACTTGCAATTCCTATTCGAGGAATACATTTCGGCACCCCCAAAGATACGGTGGATCATATGCTCGGCCTACTGGAAGCCTAGAGCTGACTAGTCGAGGTTGGCCACATTCTCACTATCAATGTTGCACCTAGGCTTGCACTCCCCAAGCTCCTGGTTGATGATGCATCACACGACATTGCATTCGATCAAGTCATGGGCGTCGGTATGGTGGATCGTGCAGTAGCCTCTACCCTTCTTCCCGTCCTTCTTCTCGAAGCATCGACACGGTTGGCTAGTTTGCTTGATAGCCATGACATAGGTGCTCCAGCCTTGTGCTTGTTTTTATTTTCTCCTTTGTCTGACTCCTTTGGAAGAAGTGGGCTGGTCAGAGGTTTGTTGTGGCTTCACGCTGATCTAGCACTCTTGGACCTTGGTGGCTTGCACACATTTGTCTGCAAGCTCGAAGAGCTTACTAGTGCTCCAGACTTCCTTGGTGGCCATCATTTCGACTGTCTTCTAGTCTCTGACCCCCTCTGGAATGCTATGACAACAGACTCACTCGTGATCTTTGGAATGGTATTCTGGCATTTGGTGAAATGTTGGATGTAGTTTCATAGTGGCTTGCCATGCTGTTGCTTGATCTGATACAGGTCATCCTCAACCCCTGGTCCGACATAGGTCACCTAGAAGTTGGCGATGAACTGATCACACAAGTCTTCCTAGGACCGAACATACCCATGGGGGAGATTCATCAGCCAGGACTGTGCTGAGTCGGCCAGGGCGACCGGGAAATAGTTTTCCATGACTTTCCTGTCGCCTCCCATGGCTTACACTATGGTGGTGTAGATCAACAAGAACTCTTCTGGATTGGTTGAGCCATTATATTTTTTTGTTAGGACTAGCTGAAATTTGTTTGGCCAGCGCACCTCTTGTAGCCAGGCCGAGAAAGCATTGCACCCCGTCTTGTAATAGGGAGTCACTCACTGCTGGGCAGCACAAGATCAAGGAGTGAGCCGACGGTCTCGTGGCCCTGGTGAGGCCACATAGGAGTCCAATGCCTCCTGATGGAGGGAAGGTGAGTGGCGGGGCTGCTTGCCCTTTTCCTCATCTCATCGAGCACACTCTTCTTGTTTTCGGGTGGCCCTCTGGCCCTGGATTGTGTGGAAAGGTCATGGTGGCGGAGTGATTCGCACAAGTCAGTAGGTGGACTGCCCCAAAATGGTGGCAGTCTCCTCATACCTCTTGCTATTGAGGGAGCACAGGTTCGTTCCTACCACAGAGTCCACTATGAACCCAGCCGCTACCATCCTGATCGTTAGTTACAATGGACAGGGTGGCAACCACCACGGTCGAGCGCCAGGCGGTCTCTACTGAGAGGGTGAGCTTGTGCAACCATGGTGCTAATGATGAAACTCCGGTGCCACCACCAGTGAGTGGGTAAGAAGTACCCGCACGGTCTGCAGGTTTTGTGTGGGGGTCATGGCCTCGTAGTCTAGCCGCTAATCACGGAGTGGCGAGACATTGTGAGGAGGGGAGCCCCCGGCACTCATGTTCCGTGTGCAGTGCAATGGCTTCGAAGAGGATGCCACCAAGGACTCCTCACGCGGGTGTTCTTTCGGGCGCCGTTGTTGTTGCTGGGGCAAAGTAGGACCTCCCTCATGCCTGGCGCCGAGATGGTTTCCCTCTTTGCCTATGGCCTAGGGCTCGCATCCGGTTCCTATGACATGAGCTTCATTGTTGTCACCAATTGCATGGGCCACCATGCAAACCTCTTGCTCGGTCTCGACATCCTCGGATTCCGGTTCAGCATCCTTGCTTAGAGAACACCGGGATCATTTGGGTTGTACCCTATGATGAAGATCTCGCGATGCCGGGGTCCTCGAAATAGGACTCCGTATCAGTCAAGGATCCAGACATGGTAGCCTAACCATAGTATCAATACTTGTAGAAACACACAAAAAAAAACACGCCTCTACCAGGCGCGCCAACTGTCGGGGATAATCCTTGATAATGAATCCAGGGTAATCGGATGGCGGGCTCGTTGATCTATGTTTCCTGTGGATGTATCTCAAACTAGACTCAAGACACCAGAATTTATCCTGGTTCAGGTCACCTATGAGATGATAGCCCTACGTCATGTATATTGACTTATGAATTGAATGAGCTTGTTATAGAGTGTCCTGCCTTACAAGCCATGTCTTCACCCATTTATGTTCATACAAATGGACCGTACCAAAACAGGTGACAAATCTACGCCTGATGAAGCATGCCCACCCTGCTCTGGTCGTCCTGTATGCTATGTACCATCACCGAAACACCACGCCACCCCATCAGACCATCCCATGGTATGGGTCACTACAATACCATGCCACCCCATGACCATGCCCTGCCAAAAACGAGCGCATGGGAAAGGAAAATGCTCAATTGGGCAGCAGTAAATGAGATTTTACTGGTTAGGTGAGTATCTACTCTGCGACCAGCAAGGATTGGTCATAGGATTTTGCTTTGCGACCAAGGGGCTAGTCGCACAAGCCTCGCCCTGGTCATGAGATGAGGCTGTGGTATTGACACTACCATTGCCGGCTGACACCTAGCGGCGCGAGACCCACCTAGTGGGGCACCCACTTACCCATTACAATGACAAGCTTCGATGATAATACTTGTTGTGAATACTTACCATGCTGTATCAGGACCATCAATCGTCATACTCTCTAGAAATTGGAGGATTTGCTTCAGCATTTGCAACATAAAATCTGTTGTCAATCACATCAATATGTTCAAAGATGGATGAACCAGAGGACTGAGGGAGATATGTTGCAAACAAAATTTTTGATATACATTCATAAGTAACTCAGAGCTTGTTCATTCATATGTTAGAAGATGGATGACATTGCTGGAACAAACAAACACTTTCAGGAAGAGAATTTGTTATTTCATTACAATAGTTCATTTGGTATGGAGCTCACCCAACTACAGAACATGTCTTATATGTCGACTCATCACTGCTGTTCACCAAAAACCAGCAGTGATACAGTTAGAACTGCCAGTACATAAAAAGTAGCATCACTAACGATTCTTAAAATCAACCGGCACCGATGATTATTGTTCATTGCCGGTTCATAGGAGAGTATCACTGTCGGTTGGTCATATGAATCGGTAGTGGACTGTAGAGTGGACCTAAAATTTTCATGCGATCCAATTTTTTGTTCACGCCTCGCATCCGCGCGCTCGTGTAAAATCCTAACTCCCATCTCCTCTCCACTTTATCTCCTTGATCCACCCACGCATGGCCTTAACTCCTCTGCCAGCGCCTCTCTGTCTCCAACTACTCCTCTCTAGCCATGCCTCGCTCCTCTCCACCAGTGCCTCTCCATCTCCGGCAGTGCCTCCTCCTTCTGTCATGCCTCCTGCATCAGCTGAGTGCCTCCTAACCGCTGACCCAAGCAGTATTTTCTGGGATTTTTTTGTTCTTTGTGTGGATTTTTTTGATCTTTGTGGCTCGCTCTTGTAGGGATCACCACCAGCGTCAACAGCGGCGGCGAGCTCCAAGGACGTTGGATCAAATTGATGAGTGTCCTCATCGTCCCCATCATGGACGGTGAGCTGGTCCTTGGTGGCGGCAACGAACCAATCACCACCTGCACCTGCAGCCTCGCCATGGCCCAGAGGCTCATACTCACCGTTGTGCGGGCTGTGGCCACCTGTGCTTGTGTCGACCTTGGCCAGAGCCAACACCGCGCGAAGCCATTGCCAAGGTGTGCTACACATGAAGCCATGGCTAAGGTACATGCTTTTATGATGTGACTAAGGGAGGTTGTAGTTGATCACTGATTTTGTTTAGGGTAGAAGAGCCCATTTGTGTAGCTGAATTGTGGACTGGTAGTTCAATTTTTTTGTAATTTTTTTTGTAAATATGGTTTGAATAACTTGATTTGTTGCATAAAGGGAGAAGAATATCATATGATTGTTTGATCTCATGTATATGTGTTCCTGCTTTTGTGAGATCAGGGGGAAATTAGTGTGCTTGTGGTGGCGGGTTACAGGAGCGGCACGACGAGGTCCTGTGGCGGCACGACAGGATTGATTTCTTTTCTTTTTTGGTTTTCTAGAAAAAAAAAGCTTCACTGCTAGATCTAAGACACCAGTAGTGATGTGAGCCCGACTTTCACTACTCATAACCCACTGCCGGTTGCAAAACCGGCGGTAATGAGGGGTTTGGAACTGGCAGTGAAGCCACTTTCTGTAGTAGTGTCAGGAGCAGATCCAAGCTCAAAGACATCAAACAATAGAATATCCAAATGAAAAATTTAGAACATCTAAATTCTCAATGAATTTGCCTTCCCATATCTCAACATCTTAAGCCAGGACACATCAGTCTGCCCAGTTCCAGCAAGACTTTACTAGCAACTCATCATCCATTTATTCATTTCCTACAAAATAAAGGAAGCATTTGTGAGTTTGAGTGCACGATGATCATTTAAAACAATTCCTTCTAACATTTGTAGATGAAAAGTCAGTAATGATGGTACCAATATCAATCTCATCCAATAAATTATCCTCAATGCATAATGTGGCCAAATCGTTTAACCTTTTTTTGTGATATTGCTGACCTCAAATAGGTTTTTTAATAATTTCAGCTTTGAAAAGCTTCGTTCAACTGATGCTATAGTTACATGTACGGTGAATATGATTCGATAGGCAATAAAAATATTAGGATAACAATCTAATTCTCTAACAAACTCAAATATCTCATGGCAGACTTTGGTTGAGCTGGCAAGGTCATTTGCAAAACTCTTAATTCAGAAAAAGATCATTTACCTCAACATCAGATGAACCATCATGAGAAAAAGTTTCTGCATATTTAGTGCAGCAATTTGTTAGATCAATATCATCTAAAGACTTCAAGTTTCTTGAGCTTAGTAAAAAACCAAATATAGTTTTCAACACTTTGAGTTCTTCAAATCTATTTTTCAATGAAGTATTTGCCATATCAACCATAACCAAAAAATAATTAACTTCAAAAGTCTTCTTAGCTTTTAGAATTTCTTTGTTGTAATCATTTTCATCAACTCAATTTTTTGCTAATTGCATGACGTTTTATTGGAAACAGTGGTTCTACACCCATGTCAGATGAGAGGCCTTTGACAATGTTCAAACTAGAAGAAAATTCTTCATTTATGTACTTATCAAAGTAGTGCAGAATACCTTGCCTAAGGCAGAGTCGATGCATGTGGATGAGGACCACAACTTCTTGTTCGTAACATTTACAGCAAATAAAATGACATGCCAAATAAGCATATCAAGTATAAACTCAAAATTGCCTAGTACATCAAATAGATTTTTTTGCATCACTCTTTGCAGTAGGTTCAGTATCAGAAGCTTGACGTAACTCAGACAAAGCTAACCTAAGTTGTGGAGGTTGATATCTAATAGCTTTGACACCTTTGATTAAACTCTCCCAACGAGTATTACACAATTATTTCGTAGTTAAACTTGAAACATGGTCATAAAAAACTTTCCATCTTTTAGTAGAATCTGAAAATAATGCATATATTCGTCGCACAATTCCAAAAAATAAAATAGCTTTACTACAAGATTTTGCCATATCACAAAGAGTAAGATCAAGGCTATGGCAAGCATATGACATAGATACAAAGCCCTTGGATTCATATCAAGCATCTTTTTTTACCCATTGATGTTTTCCTTTCATATTAGAACTATTGTCATAACCTTGACCCCTTATATCATCAATATTAAGTCCAAAAGTTTTCATATAAGAAAGCAATACATTAAAAAGCCCCCAATCAGACATGTCATCTACCTTCAAGAACTCCAGAAAGAACTCTTCTATTTTAGTTTTTTTATTTGTCAAATTAACACAATGAACAATTAGAGTCATTTATTCTTGATGGCTCACATCTGGAGTACAATCAAGAATCTTGGAAAAATGTTTGGCCTCTTTAACAATCTTTATGATAGAACTTGTAACAACACATGGCAAAAGGGAAATCAACTCAATCTAAATTTTATGACTAAAATAATGATAATGAATTTCATTATTTTAATGCATCTAAGATGGTCTTGTATTACCAAGTCAAATTCTATAATGATCTCAACATATGCTAAGAAATTACCATTGTTGTCTTGGTAAAGTTTCTCAGTAGATCCTCGAAAAGATAAATTGTGTTTACCAAGATATTTCACAATAGCGACTATTCTTAGTAGAACTTGCCTCAAGCATTCCTTCTCCTTTGTGAGTTCTTATTGCAGATCCTTATCAATTGTTGCTCAATCTGATTCTCAAATCATTCCAAGTGCTCATGTTAGTAATATGCTCAATGCTATTTTGATGTTCCTTGAGCCTCGTACCAAGATGTTTCTAATCTCTCAATCCGTTATCTGATAGTGAGCTCTTGTTGTTATTAGATTTGAAAAGTTTAAAAAAAATAGTACACTTTGTCAATATGTTTAGAATAAACCAACCATTTCCTATCATGCACCTCTCCATTTTTCAATTTTCTAGAGTAATAAGAATAAGAAAAATGCCTAAAGGTATTATCAGCAAGGGATTCAAGATTTTCTTCTCTTATAGACCCCTTTTAAACTAAAATGTCCCTTGCTTTGTCATCAAGATTATTCCAAAATCTTAAATCATAAATATCTACAGTATAGGTTTGTTGTTCATCAACACTTTCTGTATCAGGTGAATTAGCAAAGTTTTCATTATCGCGCAAATTATTTTCACCATCATTGATGTCATTATGCTCATCTAAACTTTCGTTAGGCCTTTGTTCAATAGTAACTATGGTTAAGGCTAAGTCCTCAGCATCCCTAGATGAACCTGTATTGCTCCTTAAAAAAATTATCAATGGCACCCTTTTGGGATTGTATCAAGTCATCTACTCATTTTCTCTTTTTTTTTATCACATCCGACAAATGCTTTCAAGATGACATTTTACCAATTACCACAAGATGGTAAACTAACCAAACAAGATGAAGACAGAAGACAGTAAACTAACAAACCAAACGATTAGGGAAGAAAATCACCTGGAGGCTGGAGTCCTGGATCTATTTGAAGTTGAAGGCAGAAGACTTCAAGTGTTGTACTGTTGTGCGGTTGTCGGTTGTGCGCCTATGCCACTCAATCGGCATGCGCACCCACCTTGGCCCCTCCACAGATGGTGGCTCACCATTGCCTCACCGCCTAGGCGCCCACCACCCACTGTCACCACCTCCCGATCTTGGCTTCACAGCTCTCATTGTCCTGCAGTTCCGCTCGACGGCCTGACTGTGAAGTGCTAGTGTGCATGCACGTCCGTGATTGCAGTGCTCACCAACGGGCAACGACGTGACTGGTGACGATCTATTTAGTATTTAACAGAGAATCAAGTAGGAAGAAAGGGCAAGAACTGAAGAAGGGAAGAAGTATCCACCTTGTATGTGTATGCAACGACTAATACATGAAATTGAAGTCTTCTCCATTAATTGCGGCACGATTTTGGAAAAGAGAGAAGGGGACTGGGTTGGGGATTTGGGATTCAGGAGGCTGGCCGGTGGCGGTGGGCGCAAGGCACAACGGGCGCACGTGATTGGGGAGAAGAGCGATTGGGAGAAGAGGAACGTCGACCGCAAGACTTCAGTCTTCAGAGAGCGTCTATTGGGCATTTGGGCCGCATGGACTTTGGCTTCGGCTTATCTGGACACATGAGCCACAAGAGATGATGTATACATGTATTATGTATAGGGTATACATACATGCCTAACTTTTGGGGGCCCTGGGCCATTGCCCCTACTGCACTTGCCCAGGGCCGGCCCAGTGTATACCATATATTATATACATTATTATTGGCTTCGATGATACATACACAACTATCTCTTTCTTTATGACAGTATATTTCACAATACAAGTGCTACCACAGAAACTGTGAAAGCAGACAGAGTGTCATAGATGGTTTCTTAGACCGAACCCAACCGACTCCCGTCCTGGCCCTCATTCCCGTCGCGATGGGAAAACGGCTGCGACGGGAACGCGATACGTCGTCCAACACCTTCCCTTCCCGGCGCGGCGCAGGACGGGAAAGGAGAGAGGTTCCATCGGCCGTGGGAACCTCTCTCCGTTCCCTTCGCGCGGAAGGCGAGCGCGGAAGGCTCTGGCCGTTGGCGTCGCGTGCTGGTGTGAAAGACGCAGAGAGGAGGGGCGAAGCCGGCATGAGCAGGGAGGAGGGCGGTGCAAGGGTGGGCGCGCAGTGGTGTCGGGGCAGGTGGCCAGTTCGAGCGAGGGGGGAGGGAAGTGGCGACGTCCCCGGAGGTGGCCAGGCGGCGACGAGTTGAATCGACGAAAGGTACCACCGTGTCCCCATCTGCTTCCTATGGATCTAGGGTTGGGGAGGTCAAAGAAGGGATCTGTTCAAAGGTTCGGGGTACGGAGTCAATTAGGTGAGTAGGGGCCTCCGTGCTGAGGCGGTAGACGGAGGGGCAGGTGGCACAGGGTACCAGCGCAGCGGTGGGGTGGCAGCAGTGTCGGTGGATTTAGTTTGGTAGGGGCACACTTGGTGCAGCGGCGGATGGAGGGGCAGGGGGCAAGGGGTGGGCTGCGGGGCCGTCGGTGGGTTTTGGTGGTAGGGGCCAACGCCCTGCGGTGGCAGACGGAGGGGCAGGGGGCACACGGGCCCAGGGGGAGCTGGCGGTGCCAGCGGTGATGGTTTGGCCTCCGGCTCATAGGATTCCGATGGTGGATGTTGTAGATGGACGTGGCAGCTCTGGCGGCTCTAGTCTCCATGATGCAAGACCATGTGCAAGAGGCGGCCGACGCGTTGAAGAAGTTAGCGAATGACAACTTGAGCCCAGAGAGCACACCGGCGGTAGTGGACCTTAACATGGCGCTGGTAGAGGTGGATGCCATTGCCGGTGATTTTGGTTAGCTCGTATTCCAGGTGGAGGATGCGCTGCACCGCTCCTCTATGTCCTTGCCTACTGACTTGGCGGACAGGAGTAGCATGGGGGAGGAAGAAGATCCATGGCCGTCCAGGAACAATGACGGAGATGACATCGAGCTGTCGGAATGGAGCACGGATGAGGTGCTTTGTTCCAGTATGGAGGATGGCATCTCCGTTGAATCGGATAGATCGTGGCGGCTTTAATCGGGTCCCCTGTTAGGTTTCCGAGTAGTGAGGTTCTTGTCCTCCATTACTGCTACATCCCTCTCCTGCTATGAATTCTGGTAGCTTTGAACTAGGTCTTGTTGTCGGTTTGATCTATGTAATGCCACTGAATTGGATTCATGTATGAATGCAAAACCCTGTGTGCCCATTTGAATGATGATGTTCCATTTGTTTAGGTATCTGTTTGTGCTTCCTACCCCATGTGGATATTGGTCTGAATCTGTGAGGCACCTGGAAACAATGTATTACCATTTGGTACAGATGTTTTCATACTGGACATGGTTAATTAGTTGAAATGATCTACAAGAATGTTGTCCACATTTGGTAGGTGTAGTGTACAGTTGCTATGAAAGTTTATAATTTGGTTGTATGTGAGGCAGGATGATTATGTCATGTATGCAAATACATATGGTTTAATAGGGCATGCTATGAGTATATTTGTGTATGCATAGTTTCCAGAAGCATTTGGGGGTGTTTATAGTCAATGTCCATCTTTTTTTAATTCTTGCATATGGCAGTACATATTGTTAAATGGTTGTGCTATTTCAATATGATGTATTGAAGCTCATCACTGTTAATGGGGCAATTGAACAAAAGGTTTCATACATGTCTTGTCCTGGTGGCATGGGTAACAAAACAAAATGTTCTGCAAGCAAAAAAATGGCTATTCGGTATTGTGAAGTGTACAGAAGGGTTTGAGGGGTTCAATAGCTTTCGGTTTAATAGCTTTAGGTTTCATACATGTCTTGTCCTGCTATGCTTACATTTCCTTCAATGATGGTGCGCATATTCAGTCTTTGTATGTTCATATAATCTCTACTATAACTGATTTGAAGGGGAGGTATGGATCCTTTTTATGAGAGTATACTTCAGGACGGTTTCGACCGTATGACTTGGGCGGGGCAGGAGATGGGGACCAAGGGGGGTTATCGGACGTACCTGATCCAGACTTCTCATAGTTTGGTGTATCTGGGAATCCGGGTGTAAATTCGGAGGTAGGGCAGTTCAGCTTGGGAAGCGATGAGAAGGGTAGGAAGAAGGTTACCTCGAAGAAGAAGAAGAAGAAGAAGGTGGAGCCGAAAACTGATAGAACCAAGTGGACAGACGAGGAAGATGAGTTGTTGGTGTCGGCTTGGCTAAATATGACCCAGGATCTGGTTGTTGGGACAGATCAGTCGAAAGAGACCTATTGGGGACACATCGCAAAGTACTTCAACACATATAGGAAGCCAAGCATGATGCTAAGGTCCGACAAAGCGCTGATCAACCACATGAAGCTCATCACTGATGTCGTTACTAAATTCACGGTGCATTACAGGAAGGTAGAGCAGCTGAATCCGAGCGGCACCAATGAGCGTGACAAGGTAACCAATGTTGCGGCTATTTTGTTAAATGTTAATGTACCATGATTGGTATAGACACACTGACTAATATGTTTTTTCAGATGGCTCGAGCCTACACGGCATATAAGGCAATTGAGGGCAAACCGTTTGCGTACACTCACTGTTGGGTGATGCTTGCCGACCACCCTAAATGGCATGCACACGAATCGGCTAGGGCACGGAAGGTCCAGGATGTTGTGGACGCGCAATGCAGCCAAGCTGCGTGCAACAACGTCCCAAATGATGCGGCGTCGAACGCTTCCACGGATCTTCCCCAACCTATTGGCCGTGACCAAGCCAAAGCTGCCCGTGCGCACAAGTCACCGTCCACCTCGTCACTTCCAACCGTTTCCGGAGGTATGTATGAATGACACCTACAGGACCTCACCGAAATGAAGAAGGTTATGGTCGAGTTGAAGAAGGAACAGATTGAGGTGATGCGGCTGCAAGCGACAGTCCGAGTGAATGATCAAGACGAACGTATTATGAAAGTGGACTTGGACACTGTTAGCGGGCCACTACGTGAGTACTATAGGAAACGCCAAGAAGACATATTGGAACGGTGGAAGCTCCTAGAGGATAAGCCGTAGGCCACTTGTTTCCTATTCTCAAGGATGTGCTTGGCAATCACACCAACAGCGTCCTCTGTTGTTTCCTGCGTCCTCATTTGTTCTTGTTTCCGTGTTTACATTGAACTTTGCATTGTAATATTTATGTGAGACAATTAGTTCTTGTTTCTGTGTTCAAACATGCAACATTGGATGGCCCGTACTTCATGGATTTATGCATAGAAGTTGCTACATTGACTGATGAATGAAGAGATATCACAGGGGCCGAACATCTCGGTTCACACTACCAACATTGATGCACGATAATACCACGGATAGGAGCTTCGAAACAATAAGTACCATAGGACATACAACCCATAAGAGATGCTAGAAACTAAATAATAAAATACTTCATTGGTAGGCAGCTACTGTGCTCCATGCAGGCTCCAGAGGTGCTCAATAAGGTCGTCACGCAATTGGTGGTGCATTGCATGGTTCCTGATAGCTTGAGTGGCTTCGACATAATGCAGGACTCCTTGATCAGCATCTTGATGCACTGGCGTTGTCTCCCCCATGAAGTCGAACACCTGCTCCGTCAAAGCGCTTCCATGCTCATCCTCAATTATCATGTTGTGGATAATGATACATGCGGTCATTATATTATGCAGTGTGTTTTGATCCCATACTCTAGCAGGTCCGCGGGCAATAGCAAACCTAGATTGCAAGACACCAAATGCACGTTCAACATCCTTGCGGACAGATGCTTGCATGGCAGAGAAATGGATGCTCTTGTTGCCTCTTGGTGATGGAATTGCCTTCACTATAGTCACCCATTCGGGGTAAATGCCGTCGCCGAGGTAGTACCCCATGTCGTACCTATTACCATTAACGGTGTACGACACGTTTGGCGCAGTCCCATCGGTAAGCCTGGTAAATAAGTTAGACCGGTGCAAAATATTTATATCGTTTACACTACCAGGCATCCCAAAGAAAGCATGCCAAATCCATAAATCGTACGACGCAACCGCCTCCAAAACTATTGAAGGCTTGCGAGTATGGCCCGTATATGCGCCATGCCACGCTTTCGGACAGTTCTTCCATACCCAATGCATGCAGTCGATGCTCCCCAGCATCCCGGGGAACCCTCGCAGCTCGCCTTTGGCCAAGAGGCGAGCGGTATCCGCTGCAGTGGGATCACGGAGATATTCATCTGAGAACAGCTCGACAATAGCCTGCACAAACTTCCGCAATGCCAGCATCGCTGTGCTGGCCCCGATCCGCACATACTCGTCAACTGCGTCAGAACTGACTCCGTACGCTAGTTGACGGATCGCCGCAGTCATTTTTTGCAAGGGGCTCAGGCCGAGCTTCCCGGTTGCATCCCTTCTCTACCGGAATCATGCATCATGCTGCTCCACAGCGGCCACAATTCTCAGGAACAAGCGACGCGTCATGCAAAACCTGGTTCCATAAACATTCGTTATTAAGTGTCAGTTGTTGCATACGTCCTGCATTACGAATATGAACTTACCTCTGCCGGAACATGGCATCACCGTACACAGGGTAGTCGGCGAAGTAGTCGTTGTAGTGGCGATGGTCTATGACCGCATGGCCTAGCACGGACCCACGCTACTGACTTTGACCCTCAGCTACTGCTTGTTCCTCCTCGATGGCGAGAAGCAAAAGCAGCTCCTCCTCTTCGTCACTCGAATCTGAGGAGAACATTAGCATTTCCTCCGAATCTGAAGAGTTCATTGTGTATATGCAATATGTGCAAGAAGTTTGACTCCCAATTAAGGAGGCTGACCCCTTTTATAGTGCTTCGAATCTTCCCTTCGAAGCCACCCGTGAGTAGCTTCCTTAGCAAGGCAGTCAGAATGGACCACATTTCCTTCCATGGGAAGCCTTGTACACAGGCACCACTCTCCCCCGTACTGCATAAGACCATACATATACCATATATATGCATCACAAGTTAAAATACGGTTCGGGTTAAAAGAATTATAGAATGTTGGAGGTCTATTGGGGAAGGAAACGGGGAAGGGAATGCTGTTGGAGTGCAGGATTCTGAAGGGAACGAATATGGGAAGGGAATCCTGCCGTGAAGGGATTTTGGAGTGGGAAGGGAAGGAAACCGTTGGGGTTGGTCTTAGGACCCATCACTGACAAAGTATCTAGAGACGATTGTAAAAATAGATGTGTATATAACATAACCTATCGTCTTGGTATGCTAGAAATCACAAACGTTTTTCGATAGAAACCATCTTGGTGTGCATGTAACCATTTGTGATGTGTCATACGACATAGATGAACATTAAGAAAAACCGTTTATAATGTCAAGACACTTACATTAAGAAAAACCATACGTGATGTGAAGACACAGAGGGGCATAGACGAATATTAAGAAAAATAGACGAATATTAAGAAAAATTGTCTGTGATATGAAGATAAAGAGGGACAATAACCACAGACGGATATTAAGAAAAAATTATATGTGATGTGTCATAAGATACAGACGAATATTAAAAAAAAACTGTTTGTGATGTTTCATAACATACAAACAGATATTAAGAAAAATCGTCTATATAACAAAAAATCGTCTATGATGTGTTATAAGAAACAGACGGACATTAACAAAAATTGTACATGATGTGTCATAAGACACAGATGGACATTAAGAAAAACCATCTAGAATAAGACACATGCATATATTTTTTTTAAAAAAATCATCTATGTCTGTAGGGTAAATATTTTATGAATTTTCAAATGGTGTCAAATGAAGAAAAAATTATATGAAAAGCTCTCAACGAGATCTACAACTTTGCAGTTTCTAATCTTTTTATTGAAGTAATTTAGATGCCCAAATAGTTATCCAAAGTTTCAAACAATAAGTATCAAAAGGATAAAATATCCTATTGCTATCAGCAATGATATACATGTGAAATAGTCAAGAAGCTACGCGCGAGGCCGAAGGTCGCATGTTTGATGCTCACAAACCACACTCCCGCGTATTTCATACAAAAAATCATGTCTTGTATAATGACATGGCATGAGTCGCATCACGATGTGGCTGGGTGCGAAAAGATTCTCATTAAAACATTAAAATAAACTATTTTTCTCAATATGAATCATCTATATTAAAAACGTTCCATCATTTTCAGAAATCTCATCATTATTATAGATGATTCTTTTTTAAATCGTCTATAATAATCTTTACAGACAACTTAAAAAACCGTCTATATAAAAATATTCTACTAAATTATTTTTTATAATAAGTTTATAGATGCTTGCATGTGAGATCCATCATGCAAGGCGCAAGAATGATGAGCTCATGCATGGTTGGCGCGTGCAGATGCTTCCCAGCTCTGCAGTCTGGACGCGGCGTACGATTTTAGTGTGCTGCGCGTGCGGCAATGATGGTGCTGCTGCCTGTATGTATCGTAGTAGTACTATACGTCGTTTGGCGCTGCGGCATGCACAGCTAGCGCGTATATAACGGCTTCACGCCCCGAGTTTTTTTAATATCAATTTTTTACAGCAAGTTCAGAAATATTACACAAAATCGCAAAATTACAAAATTATAATCCAATCGTGCGATGGTTTAGAGAAAATTAATTTTCGCAGATTGAAATAGAGAAAATATCTATTTTCGCCGGTCAGTTAAGCAAAAAAAGAATTTTTGCACTACAACAGCGTGAAAAATATTTTTGCTATCCGGAAGTACGATTTTTTTTCATGCTACTGTAGCGTGAACATTAATTTTTACTGCAGAATAAAATTTATGTTTTTGCTAAAATTATATTTAGCGTAATAATTATATTTTGCAGTGGTACTGTAGCGTGAAAACTATTTTCCCATGCCGTACCAAATAGTTTCATTTTAACGCGACCAGTCTGAACAGCCTTTGCTATATACTTCTTTTCTTTTTCTAAATCAACATTTGCTATATATACTAATCTAAAAGAAGTACGTCTTTTCCAAAATGTCTTATAGCTTTGAATGGAGTGAACAATTAATTAGGAAAAGACATCAGTAAGAGAGTTTCCAGGCATGTAAAATCTTCCAGAATATCTAGTTATAAGAGAGTAGTGAGACATAATGTCTCTGCCAACTATATAATTTTTGTATTTTTACTAAATAAATATTTTTAGAAATAATATTTGAAAACAGAACATTACTTAATTAAAAACCCTTTTGAAATAAGTTGAATTACGGTATTTCTAAATATCGTTAGAGAATTTCATTTGATGGAAGATTACATTCGTTAGGTCCCTAATGACCACGATGCTTGTCCAAACAACATGCACTTGGTAATAAAAATACAGTCCCTGGAGACTCACTTGTGAAAACAGACTAAAACGAAGCGATTTTAGTAAGCAGCTTGACATCCAAATTACATATTTTCGTGCTACAGTACCACAAAAATATAACTTTTACTCTGCATTAAAATATAATTTTCACGCCACAGTACTACAAAAATATATTTTTTACTCTACAGTGAAAAATATTTTTTACTACCAAATAGCAAAATTAATTTTCACGCTACTGTAGTGCAAAAATTAATTTGGAAGGGCGAAAATTCTTTTTTCGCTGAACTGACCCGTGAAAATAGATATTTTTCGCTATTTCAATCTGTGAAAATTGATTTTCGCTAAACCATGGTATAATTGGGTTATATTTTTGTAATTTTACAATTTTGTATCATATTTCTCAAATTGCCGTAAAAACAATATTAAAAATTCCTTCACGCCCACCCATGCCATGCACGTCTCTCTGACCGGTCTCTGATTGATGCCTTTGAACTGTGGCATGCAAGGGCTGTGCACCCGAGCTAGCTGTGTGAGCCTGCTTTGCAGTTATGTCTCTTGTGATGTGGCTTGCACAAGTGGCCAACCAGCTCGACCGTGTGGAGCTACCTAGCATGGGTGTTGATATGGTCGGTCTCTTTGGACTCCTTTGATTCACTGCTCCCCAACCTTGACCTCATCTCTCTTTCGCGGCAGTTTGCACGTCGCCGTTAGAGCCTGCGCTTCACAAGACTACGATTACAATCATTGCGGACTTGGTCGGCTGCGAGCTTCTAGGCATCAATGAGGGAGACTTCAGGTCAACAGCCATGCATAAGCAACTGGAGGAACTCGACCCCTTACCCGACATCGTAAATAGTATTGACCAATCGACCTTCGATGGTGGCTCGATGCCTAAGACTATTTCTAGGTCACTGTCACAACCTCATGCCACCACTACTAACGATGGTCCAAGCATGAAGCCTCTGAATTTCGAGAACCAAGCGATAGCTCCGTTCCTCCCTGCTCTTGATCGAGAGCTTTCTGTAGAGCAAACATCACTCTAAGTTGTCACTCCTGCCATATGGGCCACTGTTGCGACTTGTGTTGCCCAGTCATTCGTTGAGGCTTGGTGCAACCATCTGAAACTTATCTTCTAGGAATTCTGGATTGCTATTTGGATCTCCCTATTATGTCTACTCTAGCCTTAGCCGATACGCGAGCACCCCTCCTCTGTGAAGGCTACCATTGAGGACTCTGTCAAGACCCCCTTCTTCTCTGCTATAGCCTCTACCACTGATGATAGCACCGACAAAACGTCAACGAAGGTCTTATGATAGGTCGTCGGTCCATGGCAAGTGCCCTCCTTGCTTTGAAGTTCCTACCTGAATTCGAAGGACCTCCACACCACTACTGGAGGAACTCTCTCGAATCATCTTAGCCGTCGGCCTTTAAGCTTGCGTGGGGCTATGAGTCCACACATTTTCTTGTAAAGGGCTTGCTTGCTTTCTTCGGGAAAGGCTTCGTTGTCTATATGGTGGCATACATCATAATCGTTTAGTGCTTGTCTTTTGCTGCTCTATTATCACCTTTCATTGTTTTCGGCCGTCGTGCTAGTAGCCTACTTGTTGTGCTTGTTGTATTGGTGTTCAGTTGTCCTACTCTCAGAGTAATATACTGTTCAATCTGAATTAACTTCTTTTTTTAATATAATAGAAAGTTCTCCTGTATGCTCGTTAAAAAAAAAAGTCTTTTGCAGCATCAGTACCGTGCCATTTTTTTCGAACGACGTGGCTGGTCTTGGATGCCAGAGTCTTTATATACTAAGCTTGCATGCTTTATGTCCCTGTGCTGCAATTAAGCAGGACATATCATTGTGTGGTCATCATCAGCGCATCCGTTAATAAGATCCATGAACGCGAGGCAGCTCATATGATTAACCGATCGATCATGGCATGCATCACCATATAGCTTAATATAGCAAGCTAATATACGTACATTATTCGTACGTTACCTTTCTGGATTACATGCGCAGTCAGCTCTGTTTTTGTAATATATATATGGGCAATAGAAAATGAAGTGTGCATGGTACTTTTCCGCTCAGTATTTGTTCAGTTGAAGTTCTAACAGTTTATGGATTTGAGTGAGAAATCGAGATATTAATTCGCCGTTTTTTTAATGTGCCTACAGGTACGTCTAGGATCAGTTCCATATGGAAGACACAGACATAGGGCATATTATCAGTCCACATTGCTTAATTAGACAGGGGAAACAGCTCTTTAGAGTACTAGCTAGCTTTATTCCAACGAAGTAAAGCAAGAGGCATATGTTACAACTATGGATGCACTGTAGCTCCTTCCAGATGCAAAGCTGTGCAATCCTTTAGCCACGTTCCATGTTTTGCCCTTTTTCTCGAAAAATTCTCCACCAGCAAATATTCTGGCCAAGAACAAACACCCGTCACTTAATGCCAAGCATAAAAGAAAGTAAGATATGTATCATCCCAAAACTTTGTCGACAACAAACATAAATCTGTCTGCATGTGTACACCTGATCCTCCCATGTAAGTTATACAACTTACTTATCTTCCGAGTAATAACCGGAAGCAAGCCTTATTAAAGAAAAGAAAAGGAAAAGGAGAAACCAACACTGCAGAACGAACAAGGAACTAACTGTCAGTTCATGTCAACGACGACAGGTAGTCTCGAGCACAGGCTTGCCTACGCAGCCTTTTCAGAGCGAGGAGTAGCTCCTACGACCAGCCGTACGTCTGCGCAGTGCAGATTTGCAGAGCATGGCATGCATGCTTTTGTTTGATTGTTTCCATGTCCTTCATCTTCATCCATGAACTTTTATTAACTAGGCCATCAGTCATGCATCGGAGAAGAGAGGAGAGAAGAACGTGCATGAAGGCACGCGAGCTCCGACCGGCCGGCAAGTGTCGCTGCCGAAGGTAGGTGAAGACATGGACGTTCTCCGGTCCGCTTTGGTCGCCTTTAAATTGGGCCATTGCCCAACTTCAGAAGAAGGTTGGATAATGGCTATGATAGTCTGATTCCTTCCTTGATTGACATGCTCTTTGCTTTGCTGTCTGATCGCATCTAGAACAGAAGACTTTCATGCTGTCATGCTCATGCACGGATTAAGGAATCAATCTTTCGCCGAGATATTTCAGGCTGGAATCGTTCGATCTGTGCATCACACAGAACCATTGTGATTCACACGGACATATTACGCAGCTTACGATATATATTAATACATAATCATATGACACGAGCATCGGTTCTAAGGTTGTAATAACTCACTACTACATAGAAGATCAGCTTTATCATTTTTTTACCGTCGATTCAGTAATTACTGGTAATGATAATATATATGTAACAGCCCATAATCCTAAAACCAAAAAATATATAAAATTTTTTCAAGAAAATAAAAGAATTTGCTAAGCTAAATAATTCTTAAGTGTATATATGTGTATATATTTGATTGCTTGCTCGATTGCTTGTTTAGGTGAGCCTATATATATGTGGTATATACATTGTATAAGTATAACAATACGTGTGTATATACATGATAGAAAAAAAGGGAGAAAAGCTTTTGAATGTTTTAGACCCAAAGCCCAGCTCTCACCTCCTCTCTTCCTCTCTTCTCTCTCGGCCCACTCAACCAAGCTGACCCAGCCTGCTCTCTCTTCTCTTCTCTCCCTCTCTGCTTCAGCTCAGCGCAGTAGCAGCTGGCACCACCCCACACGCGCGCTATTGTTGTCGTGTTTGAGCTATAGAGCAAGCACCCAACTGCAAAACGAGTTCATCCAAGCATCTAGAAGCTCAAGTCCACACTGTTTTTGCCCAAGCTCGAGCCAAATCCGAGATGAACACGCATCGGAGTCCACTAGTCACCCAACATCCATACCAAATTCGCGAGATAATGTTAGAGGTAAGCAATGGATCAAAACGGGAAAGAATCCAGGTGCTCTCTGTGAGCTTTTGGCCAAGAGATAGAGTCTCGATCGTGGTTGAATCGTTGGATTCGAGTTTGAGCCATCGCCACCACCCCTTATCAAATCCGATTCGATTTAGACATTAGGTAGCCTCCCGCCTATATATATGCGACCCTAGAGCCTCCCTAGTTCAACCCGAAGCTTTGCCCAACTCGCCGAGACAAAATCGTTGCCAGAGCTCATCGCCGTCAGGAACCGAAGCTTCAAGCCGTTGTGCACCATAACCCACCTTCCTGGAGCCTCTTCGACATCGACGTGTCCCCTAGGTATGATCCCCGTACTTCCCTAATCCTTCTCTACCACTCGCTAGAGTAGTTGGAGCACCGGAGCGCCGTTGCGGTGATCTTCCGGCCGTGCGCCGCCATAGGAGAGACGCTGCCACCCTTTGTTCCGCCAGAGTCGAGCGCCAAGGCATGAAAACCATCCGATCCGAAGCTAACGGTGCAGATTAGAACCACATCATATCCCTTCGCCAGCCAACCCGAGCGTAACACGTGGCTTACATAAACCCAGTCAGCCGGTCTGCCACCTCACTTGCCCAGTCACCCAGCCACGTCAGCATTTTTGCTTACATGTCAGCATTAGCAGCCCAGACAGCTTTTGTTTTATTTTTAATTATTTTATCTGTTTTGCTAATGTCATAAATAGTAAATATTGTGCAACAAATAGTTTTTTAGTATAAAATAATTCTAAAAATAATAATAATTAGTAAATTAATTTCTAATAATGTTTTATAGGTATATTTAAATTTTTTTTAATAGTTTTAAATAGCTTATAATTCTAATAAATGATAGAAAATCAAGGAAAATCCTAGAAAATCATAGATGGCTTTGGAAAAATCCTAAAAAATTTCTAGAAATATAATTTCATCGGTAGATAATCTCTTTAGTCCTGTTTTAATATTTAGAAAATCATAACTTGTCAACTGTAGCTCCGTTCTGACCCGTTCTTTTGCTAAATTGTCTAGAATGGTGTAATCTAGTGATGATGATGTTTGGTGTTTATGTGTTGTTATTTTTTTGTGTATGTTCTAAGTAGATGCCAACGTTCAGGAGGAGCTAGAAGATCTGTAGGATCAAATTTTTGAAGATCCAACTGAGTTTAGTGAAGGAAAGTTGTGTTCTTAATCATTTTTATCCTAGTTTTTAAATATTTTGTTTTATAAACATACATGCTAATAATTTTGTTGGGAATCCCAAGAGTTGGGCTTTACCCTAGTTTTTTTCCTTATCATCATTGTCGCCATAGTATGATTTTGGGTTATGGATGAGTAGATGATGCTTAGCTTTGCTTTGGATGGTAATCATGATAATTGTTCCACTAACTTGATAATGGTCATATACCACAATGATAAAATATGATAGAATAATTTTTCTAGCAACATGGTATAGGGATTTGAGCAGGTGGTATGATGAGATATATGGTTGGGAAAGTGGTAGTCTTGCTCAAATCTAAGGACTGGTTCATTAGGTGACATTTCTATGTTCATAGTAAAACCACAAGTCTATTATGTAACGGACATAGCCAAGTAATTTAATTACTCTCAGTATATTGTAGACCATGCAGAAGAGCGGTGAACAGACGATGTCTTGGGATACGGAAGGCGCAAGAGGGGGCCTTCGTTGTTAAGGTGGAATCACATGGCAGTGAAACCTTAGCGGGTAGACATGTGCTAAGAGGGGGCATTATAAATGCTTTGTAGTGGATTCCTAATGCATTCCTCGGTAGTGTGTAAGAGTTCTCCGTCGGCCAATGGATGCTTGGCAAAACGGGATGAAACGTTTTGTGGATAAAGTACAACCTATGCAAAGTTAAAATTGAATATTCAGTCGTGCTCACAGTCATGAGTGTCACTGAAAACCTACCATGATTATATCTTGATGTTTTGGTTAGTCAGGTCAACTCTGATGATAGGAATCATAGTTGAGGATGGTCAATCATAGTGGTGAAAACTATGATTGAGGGTTCAACCTTAATGGGTGAAACTTTGGTTGAGGTGTTGGTTAGTTGGTTAAGTCAAGATGGATGGAATCTTGAGGTGATTTGTTCACTTAATTATTATTGATTTTTAAATGTTTTTACTTAAATGTTGATTTATGCAAAGGAGCCATTCAACCTATTTCTTGTTAAAGCTTTCATATGCATACTCTTCCTTAACAACTTGTTGAGTACGACAAGTGCTCACTCTTGCTATCACCAACCACTCAGTTGGAGAAGGTATTGAGGAGTACACTGAAGGTGGATCGTTATAAGATGCTTTCTATGTTGATGATGTCTATGGAAGAGTTGTAAAAGATTAGAGTCTCCATAGTACGTTTAGTTCTGCTACAGTTTATTTGGTTCTTCGACCCTTAAAGGTCACTTTTGTAAGACGGTTAATTCAATTAAGTATCGATATTGTAATGATTATCATTAATGAAGTCACTATTGTCACACCCGGTTTTAACGACCAAAACCAGATGCGGCTTATGTGTGCCCAGGATGTTCAACACACATAAGGATGTCACAGGTGAAGTAACAAATGCAATACTTTTATTAAATAAATGTTAAACTCTTACAGCAATTGACATATATTGTCTCTTATGAAGATATCTGCAGCGGAACAGAAGCACTGGTGCCTAACAACACCGCAGGCAACCGACCGGGAGACACGCGCCTAGAACTTCACAACCTCGTCTTGATAGTCTTCAACATCTTCACTCACTGAGCAGCAGCATACATGTTGCATGGTGTAGGGAAAATAGCAAGTGTGAGCACATAGAGTACTCAGCAAGTGGGGGAAAGTAATGATATGCAGGCTTATATCAAGAATAGGCTAACAAATGATATTTTTGCGTAAATGCGAGTAATAAAATCATATTTGGACTTAAAAGCATTAAGTAATTATTAAGTGAATGTAACCCATACAGTCCAACACGCAGCATACAAGACTCCCCACCTTGCATACCATAATCATCTAGTACTCCCTGTACCAGAACCATAACCATAACCAAACCCATAACCACAACCATCTAGTACTCCCTGTACCAGAACCACAACCAAACTCATAACCACAACCCACTAATCATGTGAGGATCCAAGTCTCTCATATCCGTGAGCACGGCTGTTATAACAGTTTTACACTCTGCAAAGGTTGTCCAACTTTCCCCACAAGTCAGCGAATTTCATGTTACCGTGTTCGCGAAACACTTAACACACACCAGTGGTGTGCCACCAAGAATCACTGCATGACATTTGCGACTAACCAGAGACTAATCCAGTATGTGTCTGCCCACTAGGTTTCACCGCCAGGCTTTACGCAAGCTAAGCTCCTACCCAGAAGCCCTCTTTTGTGCTGACCCAACACATAATGGATAGACTCTAATCAGTATGTCACGTCTTACCCATATCAGCCTCATAGTTGGTACGTTACTTCTTGAGTTGTCGCTCCACGAACTGGTCCTTACTTAGGTTACTTGAGCAAACACTAAACCAACATCATAACCATGACAACCATCAAAACCACTTTGCTCAAGGCCTAAGGTTCCATGTTGTTAGACCATTAACAAATTAACCATCAATGTTGTATATGTTCATTAGTCAAGATCATGACACTTCTTAACATCCCAAAAGCATGGCTAAGCAATCTACCCATAAGAGACACCTAACCATAAACCATCTAGGATCCAAGGGATGATAAGGGAAAATATAGGGAAAACCCTAACATAGGTGACTACCCATCATATTGACAGATATTGCATGCAATTTTGTAAAACAAAACTTTTAAAAACATAGGTTCAATATGATCAAGGACACTTACCTTTTACCCAATGCTGCTCAGTGTTGTCAAAATCTTGGTCTTGAAGTCCCTCGAACTGCTCCGGAACATTATCGACTAATCGCAAGAACAACCGACAAACAACACAAAGAAAACACTAAGAACAACATACCAAACATCAGCAAAACACTTTAAAAACACTATGGTTGGATAGGGATGATTTTAGTAATATTTAGACGCAAGAATCGCCTAAATCGGAATTAAGATGAAAAGAGAACAGCTTTCGAGAGATGGATTAGGCTGAAAAGGAAATACTGATTTTCCGGAACTATCTTTCTATGGGAAAGACTTTATTGTACGATCACTATGTCAGGCTTGACAACAATATTGCGCAATATTCAAGAAGTGTAGGGCAGACTAGACTTCGCTGACTAGGTTAAGGAGAATGATGGGGCGCTGACTTGGCTTGCTATGTGAGTAACATCTTGGATTAAAGAAGGGATACACTGAGATCTAGTTTTGACCACCTATGATGGGTCAAAAAAACCAAAGGTTGCGCTTCTAGGTTTAGGATACTACTGGTGACTCTATGTAGCGGTGGTGGTTCGGTTTTCGTCGAAGATGGCGATCGGGTATGTGGCCACAAACATCGATGTCGGCTTCAGTGGTGTTTCAGTGAAACGAGGGAAGCATGGCGTAGAACACGGAAATACTAACTCAGCGGTATGGTTGGTTTTGGAAGGAGTCATTCGAGGTAGCGGCAAAACAGCAATGACTGCTTCTAGGTTTGGTGGTGACCGCGAACAAATGCAGGAACGAAGACACTCGCGATCCAGGAGATTGGCTATGAAATTTGAGAAACCGTTTGAACAAAGATGTTCATATAACCCGGGAACACAATGCTATGGTATGGGTTTTGGTAGATCATCCACTGAGAGGAAGAATGATCAGCATAGATGAAACGGGTGATGGCTGCGACATGATGTGGTTGGCAATGGCGTCCTGGTCGTGTCGCTGCACAAACAGGGATGGGCTCCTAGGGTAACGTAGAAGACTCCATGGGACACGACGTGACGTGGTTGGTGCATCCATACAGCTTTCGGATTGACGGGTGACGCGAATGCAAACCCGGTGCGCGCGCAGAACGCGTCTAGAAACCGGACAGCAGGTATGTCGACCTTGATTTCGATAGTTTGGCTACTCTACTGGCCGACCTGGTTGGTGAGGGCATGGGAAACATCATGGGACATGCACCGGTAAAAGGGCTTGGTTATTTGACCTCTGATCGGTAGGGAACATCGATGCCAATCGGCTACAGCGCGACTGTCTCGCAGCTGTCCGTGACGATGACGACCGTGGCGGCGTAGATCAGGCTTTGGCGGAGGCTAGAGCTTAGATAGGGACTTAGTATGATGCTAAAACAGTAGTAAGGGAGGAGAATAAGGGGACCTCACCTTGCTTTGATGGTTGAAGAAGGAGGATTCGCGGAGAAGACGACGTAGCGCATCACGGGCGACGGTGGCTCCGGCGAACGGCGGCGCTCCGACGACGCACGGACAGGGCAGCAGTGACTTCTATGGCTTGGGGACATGGAATAGAGGTAGGAGAGGGCGTGCAAATCATATATATAGGGCTAGGGGCGGCTGGTTGAGGTGGAGTCCAAACTGAACACGATTTGGATTCGAGTTCGAGTCGGTTACGATTTCCTTTTTCACATCTCTGTATTCTAAGGATGATATCTTCATTGTCCAGACTCCAAATTGGACGTTTCTTGATTCTAAATTGTAGTACTTGAAAAGATCTACAACTTTGGTAGTCATTGGAACTTCTGAAAAAGCAATCTTTATTTCCAAAAATACGCCACAAGATAAACTGTTTGAACTCGGACTTCTCTGCGCAGCACTGATTTCGGGAGCCATAACTCCTAGCTCCATTATCCAAAAGAGGACTTCTATAGGTTCAAATCGAAGCTCTTGACGTGACCTACAACTTTGGTATTGTCAAGATTTGCATTTGAGGCCGTTTTGAACTCCGAAACGTCATGAGAAGATAAGGCTGTCCAGGACTCCGCGAAAATTTACAGATTTCGTGGATCCTTTGTTGGGCCATCTAGAAGACTTGGCTAAGGGTTTGTACTTGAGCAAGATTAAGCCCAAAGACACTTTAGGTATATCTAGGGTTTAGAAAAGAAACTTTTTTAGAGAAATTTGAATAGGATTTGAATTTGAATTGAGTTTGGAGTGAATTTAAGAGGAACGAAAAATAAGGTTGAACAAGAATAGGAGTAGATAAGGAATTTGAATTTTGGATTTAGGTAGAATTTGAGAAAGAGAAGAGATTTACTTTAAACAAGAATTTGGATAAGATTTGAATTGACCTGGAGAAGGTTCAGATATGATCAACGATTGAATAGATGATGAATTCAAAGATTTTGAATTCCAACCATTAAGATCCTTAACTTATTCACTACTGAGTTTTGTAAAAACCTTTTCAAAATCTTTTTCACTCAAAACACCAAAGAGAAAGAAGAAGAAAAAGAACTCTAATGCATTTACCTGGCTCCTAACAAAACTCAGCATGCAATGCACAGAAAATAATAACCTATATTGATTGATTGATTAAGAAAATAGGTTTTAAACCTATACTACTAGTGAAGTTATTCAATACTCTTGGAAAATTTTAGAAATTTGAGAAATCTGAAAATCAGAGTGTTACAACTATGTGTTAGGATTAATTTATAGGCTCAGCACATAGATAAGATTGGTTTGTTTTTTGAACCGATCTCGACAATATCACCGTCAGTTTATAAGCCCCATACGCACATAAAAAATCGAGCTAATAAGAACTGACAGTGATAATAGTTATCACTGCCGATTCTAGTTGCGAACTGACAGTGATATTGAAATTATTACTGTCAATTTTTAAAAAGACGTGTATTTAATAACCAGCAATGATAATATTTATCTTAACTGGTTTGTATTATAAAGCAACTATGATAATATTTATCATTACCGGTTCATTATCCAAATCGACGGAGCAATAATTGATGAAGACAGACTGGAGGCGTTAATTATTATCACTATCGGTCTGTATTCTAAACTAGCAGTGATAATTCTTCTATAAATACATCTTGTCTCTCTCAATCACCCCATCTCATTTCCTTCCAATCTTTTGAAGCCGCTCCCAAGGGGTAGTGATAGTCGAAGTGGAGCGGTGGTCACCGTCTCCACTGCGGTCACCTCTACCCTTGTGCCCAGCTTCAACACCCTATGAGCCATAGCCACCTCGTGTTTGCCGAGAAATAGCCACCTCACGTCTATCGTGCCTGCCGTCCACCAAGCCTGCCGTCGCCGAGCTTGTCGTGTGCTCCCAATCTCAAGAAGCTGCTCCCAAGAGGTAGTGGCAGTAGAAGTGGAGTGGTGGTCACCGTCTTCACTATGGTTGTCTCTACCCCTTGGGCCCAGCCTTTCCTAAGCCAACCTGCGGCCAAGCGCTCTCACCATCTCCTCATCTCCTTTCCCTGTCTCCATTGCACGTGCGAATGTTGTGTGAGGATGACTATTGCAATAGGTAGATCTAAATGAATAGCATAAATCACAAATGTGTTGAAGATTGACTATGTTTTTGTCATTCATTTTGGTTTACTATTGTCATTGCGAATGCAGGTTTAGATATTGCCATTCATTCAAGTTAGATTGTGGCAATAGGCACATCTAGTGAGTGGCAGAAAATACATTTTCTTAAAGATGATTATACATTTTCTTAAAGATGATTGTGTTTTCTTCATTTAGATATATTATTGTCAATCGGATACCGCAAGATGTAAAATGGATATTTCGTATATAAAATATTCTACCTCGAACATTTCGATATGGGATTTTTGTCTAAGTTTGAGATCAAACTTAAGTGGATCCTCATACCGAATAGTTCGCGGTGTGAGGAACAGTGACATCCTAAGAGAGGGAGGGCTGAAATAGGACAATTAGAAACTAATGGTTCAAAAAACTTCACAATATAAACCTATCTCAATTTCTATCTAAATGTGATATAAGTTCATTTAGTGTGTCTATTCTACTGTCCAAGAGGATTGCAACATACTCTAACAAGGTAAATTGCAAGTATGTAAATATGGAAACACAACTAAGGTAGAGAGACAAACTCAACACAAGGGATTTTTATCCTATGGTATTGGTACCACATAAGACACCCCTAATCCACGTTGGAGCTCCACAAAGGATATGCTCCCGGTCGTCAAGTCTCTTTCGGTCACGGCTCCTGAGATACCAAGTCACCAAGACAAGGCCTCAAGCATGATGACCCACCAAACGACTAAGCCAAGGTCTCATCAGTAACCTCTCTTCCAACCACTTGTGCGTAGTCTTCACTTCGGAGCTTTAGTCATAAAGACAAGGGTCTTTGTATCCCCGCACAATCTTGCCACCGCTCTACACTAAGTCAAAGGGTTAACAAGTTACCCGTGAGTCACCAAGATTCCAAGGTGTTAGCGTACCTCTCGGTACACGGTTGGATCACTCCTTTATGCACTCTCTAGGTTACAACACCTAGAAGCACTTTGCTCAAGGCCTATAAGCACTAATCACTCTCTAATTATGCTTAATCACCTTAGATTAACACTTTAAGCACTTTGATGCTTGGATGTCTTCTCAAGTGTATATGGGATTCTCTGGACTCTATCACCTTCAAATAACCGAGTGGGTGGGTATTTATAGCCTTAAACCCACCAACTAGCCGTTGATACACGTCTCAACTTTATTGTGAACACCGGATGGTCCGATGATAACAGTAGTACAATCACCGGACCATTCAGTGTGTACATCAGTGGATGCTAGCTGTTAAAACTCCACTCTAACTTCTTCTAAAAACCGGATATTCCATCATCGGTCTTTCCTATGTGTAGATTTGAACCTGATCGAGCCATCTTCTACACTGTTCAACTATCCGGTGTGTAGATCTTCTGATTACCTTTTGATGTGTTAATTTTTATCTCTTTGCAAACTCTCTGGAAAACACTCCGGTGTGCACTGTCATCTAATCAACGGACCTTCTGGTGTATTGATCTTCAGTCTTTAACAATTGCAGTCTTCTTTGGAACAAATGTGCCAATGTGTAAAGCACACAGATCACCGGACTATCCGGTGAAGTCATTTATTTCCTCCTCTGAGTGAGAACACTTCGGTTTCTGCAATCTCTTGAGCACCAGACCTTCCGGTGAGTACAATCTGATTTCAACTCAGTTTTCTATCTTTCTAGAAAATGCTCCGGTGTGTATAACCGATAACATCGGACTTTTCGGTGTAGTCATTTTTCCTCAGACTTCTTCAATTCAATCAAATTTTATCATAACTTCGGTGGCTTCTTCATGTATTGCATCCATGAGACCTACTAGCATATATTCTTGACAAACATGTTAGTCTCAATGACTATGTTATCATTAATCACCAAAATCACAATCATGACCTAATAGTGCCATTTTGCTACACGCGGTAGAGTATTTTTATATATGATGATGAATTATCACTGTTAGTTTAAGGCTGCACCTGATAGTGATAAATTGGTAGTGATACTTACTATCACGGCCGGTTCAAAAATTGATAGTGATTATTATGTCGCTAATTCATAGCTGATTTAAAAATTGGTAGTGATATTAATTTTAAATCAACAGTAATGGTTTTTTCTACAGTAATGACTAATAAGTATCGATTGCATGTATCTTTTGAATGTGAAGGTTGGGATATGAAACTAACATGAGCATAAGTGTGAGTGCCTGCAAATGCATGAACCAAATGATGGCGCCTCCTAGTCATGCGTTGGGTGAAAAGTTAAAAAGGGACTCGAGTAGTTGTTGGAGAGTTTCTTTTATTTGTATATTTTTTTTATTAAATATTTAAATAAATAGACTCCTGATGGCAAGATTTGCATAAATAGGCGCCTACCGCCCTCTGAAAGGGTTGCAGCCCTTTCAGAGAGCGGTAAGGATGCCATGGTGGCACCACCACCCCTTACCACCCTCTCAGATGGCAGTTAGGCCCTTCCTGCCCTCTGAGAGGCAGGAAGGGCCTAACTGCCCTCTGAGAGTTACCGCCCTCTCAGAGGGCAGGAAGGGCCTAACTGCCCTCTGAGAGGGTAGGTAGGGCCAACCCCCTCGACCAATCCCCTTACCGCCCTATGAGAGGACAGGTAGCCCCTACCCGCCCAATGAGAGGGCGGGTAGCCCCTAGCCACCCTACCAACGGGCGGTGGGGAAGTTTGTTTTTTAATTTAACTTTTGTATACATCAATTTGAAAAATAGTGCACATTCATTCGGTGAAAAATGTTAGTTGTTGATATTTTAGAAATTTTGGATCGAAATGGTCAAAAAGTGGCCAAAACGGCATCACGGAGTAGTTACTTTTTGGAAATTGTGGATTGATGTAAATTTGTCGATATTTGTTTATTTATTTGATGTAAAATTGTATGAGTAACTTTTTAGTGACGTATTTTTGGAGGATACAAAATCTAATTTTTTGAACAATTGTAGATGTGAAGCACTCTTAGCATATTACCCGGCAAGGAGGTTACATACGGTGACAAACATTGCATGGGACATAGGGTGACAAACATTACATGGGACCCTAACCATAAAAACACGACGACAACAAATGGTGGCATGTATGGTACGCCTAAAGACCAACCTAATAGTGTGCTGCTGCTAATCCTAACATGCCTTAGGGAGTGAAAATATGCTGGGTTACATTAGATGCTCTCTACTGAGTGCACCTAGGATATTTACCCTTTCTCAAGGCATTGGGGCCAACCGCCTTAGCGCGATGGGCCCTCTCCCACTTCCTTTCCCTCTCAACTTTGCATGCTTGAGCCGCGGTATGGTCATACGCTACCTTCCTCATGCGCTCCTCTTCCTACCGCTTTAGTCATAGTTTCTCTTGCTGTTGCTAGTACTCCCGACGTGTGTACGCTTCCCTCCTCCACCGCATGCTCATGTCGACCCACCATTTCTGGTCTTCATTTTGCTCCATGTCGATCCATTCAATGAAGTCACAGATAAGTGAAGGAGACTAGACAAATAAAACAAGATGTGAGATTAGTAAAATAGTGCGTGAAATCAGAAACAATATGTGGAAAGTGTCACATGACTGATCTATGTCACTATACCGGTGAGTACTCATACGGTCCATGTTGATGCTTGTCGTATTGGTAGTTGGCACACATGAAGAAGCGTAGGCTATAGGTGCAGGAGATGTCCTGGGACTCACGAAGCTTACAAAGGTCACCACAGAAGCACATCAGTGGTTTGACCTCCTAGGGAATGAAAATCTCCCAATATTTCTTGGGTGGGCTTGGTGGAGCTGAGGAAGGCATTGCAGTTGAGAGAGTTGAGGAATAAGTGGTCTATCCACGGATGAAGGTGGGGTTATTTATAGTGGTTGGGGGTTGGTGCATGGGCTAAGTGCATATTCTTGGCGGAGGGCTGGAGCATTGGATTCCCTGATAAAGAATGAAAAAGTTATGGCATTGATGTTGGGCAGAGATTCCCTGTGTCAAGATAGAAGTGTTGTCATTTAATTTATGGTTAAAGCTCTCCCATGTAGTCACTTCTTGTCTACAGCCTGTGTCAGGATAGAGGTGTTGTCATTTCATAGTTAAAGCTGAGTCGTGTGGTCACTTCATGTCTATAGATTACGTCAAGATAGAGGTTTTGTCATTTCATGGCTAAAGCTGAGTCGTGTGGTCACTTCATGTCTACAGCTTACGTAAGGACAGAGGTGGTGTCATTTCATGGTTAAAGCTGAGTCGTGTGGTCACTTCGTGTCTAAAGCCAGACTGCCGACAGAGGTGTCGTGTGGTCACTTCGTGTATAAGTAGCTTTGTAAGAAATGCTTTTCTAGCTCTGTCGTGAACGGTTCACACAAAGCCGAGGATGATAGAAAGTAGCATGTGGTCACGTTGGATTAAGAAATGCAGCTAGTGTGCGGTTACGTTGGATTAAGAAATACAGTTATGACATGGTAAGTAGACCATAGAAAATAGACACGTCCGAATATGTAAGACTAGTTCGCGAATCGAAGATGCATCATGAAACAGACATATAAGTTACAAAAGCAAAGGTACAATCCTACTGCTGTCTCCCCCGCTGCCGTTGGCCATTCCCACCATCATGGTCCCGGAGCCACTACCAGTGGTTCACCCTCATGTGGCCCCTAGAGTAGGTCAGCACGTCCGGTGGACCAACCTGTCCAGTACACCTAATAGGGATCAAAGGTGTCGAGGCTTCCTCCTGGGTGTGTTGCATTCGAAGTGGCACTGGACAGCTGGGACTACACAAAGACGTCATAGTCCGGTGTGGCCCTGAAGAAGTCCCTCACGGTGTCAAATGGGGGTCTGGCCCAGGCTCATCCTCCTGACTCGGGTATGACGACTGCAAAGGTTCCACCGTCGTCCATGTGTACTCACTCGAGGAGCTTACAAACAGATGAATTTATTAGATATGGTAAATATGCAAATGAAAGTATTTATATAAAATACAATGTTGTACATGTATGGTATGTAGGTGCAGCATTAGATGGCCAGGCATGAGTGCCGTAGTAGGGTGCGAATGGTGGAGCTCTGAACGGTGGATGTGCGGACGGTAGAGGTGCAGATGAAGACGGCTCGGCTTCATCACCGTAGTAACATGCGGAATATATTAGATATACTATTGAATATATTGAATACGGTAATTTATTGTCGCCCATTACCTAAGAGGCCTGCAAGCTATGAGGGTATCGACACTGGGCATGGTCTAGGTGGCAGCGTCGAGACGTAAGTAGGTGCACCTAATACTTGTTTGAAATTAATGCTTCGGTAACAAAAGAATATTGCTAACCGCCGCGCGTATGAAAAATGCGTAACTATTGTGTCTGGGCATGGAGGGCGTGGTCCAGGTGATGGTGTGGATGTCGGTCCTGATGGACGGTGTTACATATCAGACCTCCTGGACGACTCTGCATGGACCCTACTCAACCTGACAGGAGCGCCGGCGATGTCTGCAGTGGATTGGATAGAGATAAGCTTCAAGGCCCGCGTGGACTTGTCGAAAACCCGCTTGACAAACCCCGCTACATCTGCCACACTAAGCTGCACCTCTTGCCTGAGACGGTTCATGGTTCCAGCCGCGTCCCGATGGATATCATAAATAATGTTGGCATGTTGAAACAAATATAAAATGAGAATTTCAGTTTATAGTGGTTCTTATGGGATTATAAGATAAATAAACGAGACATTAATTACACATACCGCTAATGCAACGTCCTCGTCCCAATGGCCCGGGTAGGCCTCTGTAGTCGACGCGACGTGCTGCCGGACAGTATTTGGGGTGTAGGTGACCGGTGTATGTGTACGCGGGACGTACCACCGCAGGTACTCCTCGAAGCTCGGTGTGGAGAAAGGATGAGGCTCCTTGACGACATCCTCAAGGGCATATGACCACGCTGAGACGTATGGCGTCAAATGATCTGCCCAGAGGTTGTCACCCGGCTATTCCTTTCGTGTATATATGCAATTCAACCATGTTAAATAGACTGTCAATGAGATGAATGCTATGGATTATTTATTTGATTTTAGTTACCTATGGACGTGGCCCGAAACCGTGCGAACGTAGACAAGGGGAAAGCCTGGAAGCGTCCGAACTGCCTCATCACATGGTGGGGTGAGTACTTCTCGATATAGATGTCGAAGATGAGCAGCTTCTTCGTAAGCCAGTACTCCTCGTCGTGGCTACACGATGGAAATAGACCGACATGCGCACGGGCTTGGATGAACAAGTGGTTGCAAGGGGTCCAAACCACGTCGTCTGGACACAGACGGTCGAACTACGACCAAAAAAGCTCGTACGTGCTGTGGGCCTGCTCGTGCGCCCAGTACGGCTTTGGAGAAAAATAGTAAGAAACCAGAACTAAAACATGTGGCAAGTAAAGCATAACTATATTTCATACGGACTCGGCATTGACACCACAACAAGCCCATGGTGGGCCCGTCCTCCTTAGGATCGTCGTACCATTCCTCAGAGTATGGCTAGTGGCTCCTTCTTCGTGCACATGTCGCACAAGGCCCGATACATCGTAGCAAGGATAGTAGAGGCCCAACTCAACTAGGGGACATCATTAGGCTCCGCATCTGCGATCCACCTCGCGTACGGAATAAGGGTCCTTGACATTAGGTGGCCTTAGCTGCTGGTGAGCATAACCCAGCTGAACAACCAAAGCAGGTAGGCCTCCAAGTGCCTTGAGACCGAGTACAAGCTGGCCTTCGGGTGGATGTATGTAGGCTATAAGTAATGCAAATGATGATGAGTAAAATATCTTTGAAATCATAAAGTAAATGGGAAGGTAAATTATAAAGTACCTAGAACTGGAGGATCCACTTCTTCGTGGGCCCTCACGGATCTGACAGGAACTCGAGCACGTAGGCGGGTGCATCGTCCATCCACTGAACAGGGGTAAACCACTGATGCATGACGTTCATCCAGTCTGCATCCACGTCGGCGACTCCAACAGTAGCTCCGGCGCAAGGTAAGCCTAACAGGTAGGCTACGTCCTGCAACATCGGAGCCATCTCGCCGCAGGGGAGGTGGAAAGTGTGGGTCTCAGGCCTCCACCAGTCAACCAGTGTAGTGATCAGTGAGCGGTCGAAATAGAATCACCTTGCCGCTACCTTAGGGTTCTCTATCGCTCGGGCCTCCACCAAACAACACAGCGGTAGGAGTCCAGATGCTGCCAACCTCCACCATTTGGAATATAAAGTGAATGTAGGGCATGCAATAAATAAATAAACTGGCACATATGTAGCTAATTAGCGACATACCAGTGCTTTCACGATCGTCGATCGTAAGTAACTCCCCAGGGCCGCGTGGTCGGAAAACCCTTAACTCCGTCTCGTGAACGGCACATAAGAAGCTGTGGTGCTTCTTGTCCACTGTAGGGTCAAGAAGCTCGGGGGTCGGTGGGTGCGCCATATCTTCATTGAAACCAAATATATATGAATATATTACAACATGTAGACAAGAATAATATACATTGAAACCAAATATACATGAATAATATAAACTGTCTATTACATGAAAATATGCACACAGTTATGTGAACAGCATATAACATACACGTACACAAAGTTACATGAATATATTACAACATGTAGGTACACAGTCAGATACAAATATAAGGTCCAAATAAAACATAAATAACTAAGGCGAATGCCTTAGAAATATAACATCGAGATATGTTAAATACATTCACACTTAACCGCTGTCACGACCCCACCTACACAACAGGTATATTTTTCAGGCAGTACTTGTATGTGTGATCTATTTCATTGCAGTTGCTGCATCACTTCACCCTTGGACCCACCTCGGATTCATCCGTATCGTTTCGAATCCATTAAGTTTGTCGACGTCCCGGTGTGCTCTTCATCCTCTCAAAATCTAGCACATAGATTCGTGAGGGACCTGAATTACTTGTAAACGTATCAGCAATGCTGTAGCCATACAGCTCATGGTTCCATATGTTCAGTATCTGATTCTTCATAAAGTACTTAGAAACATATTGCCTAGGTAGCATATTGTGCTCCCCACATACAGCTATGACGTGTGTACACGGCCTGTGTAACAATTGTGGCTTCTGGCACGTACAGATGCATGTTCCAATCTTAAGCACGCACTCTTGCACATGACGCTCATGTCTGCCATCCCTACGACCCTTATCACAGCACAAGACACTGAACCTGTACTCCACAGTTCCCTCCTGATTGGCGCGGTGCATATATGCCTTCTTTGTGGCCTTCTCCATGTATTCACATAGCATCGATCCATACAGCATATGGTTATCTTTTATTGCCTTCGAAGCAGCTGCGTAGCGATCAATAAAATATCTGCAAGTCACATGCATAATACCTTCTACAATTCCAACAAGTGGGAGGGACCTCATACCCAGCATGACCCAGTTGTAGATCTCAGCAAGATTAGTTGTCATTATCCCATACCTTGCCCCTCCAATGTTGTACATCAAAGCTCATTTTTCTCTTGGCTCATTTTGTATCCACTGCGAAAAGTTCTTGACAGCTGACCTTGACCTCCTTACTATCTGGGGAGTGTCTGTTGGGAGTGGTCCAAGAGCAATCGGTTCATCTCCTGTGGCTTCTAGCTCAGCTATCTGCTTCATGGTTAGTTCGTCTAGTCTTGCCCATAGGGCATTGAACTTTCTTTGCTGGTTTTGGCTGCACAATTTCTTGAAAAGATTCATCAAGTCCTTATTTTTAAATTATCTATAAAATTTTGCACCCATATACCTCATGCACCACCTGCTCTTCATGTCGGGCCACTTTGTTGTAACTCACCGTCGAACACTGCCATATTGCATATCCAGCAAAGCCTACAACAGCCCTGCATGTCTATCATGAATCAAACAAACATTAGGCCAGTCCAGAACAATAGCATGCTTCACCCACTCAAGGAACCAATATCAGTTATTCCCGTTCTCACTCTCCACGAAGGCAAACCCTAGTGGCAGGACTTGGTTGTTCCCGTCTACCCTAATTGCAGACATTATCTGTCCTTTATACTTCCCAATGAGGAACATCCCGTCCAAGCAAATGATGGGTCGACAATGCCTAAATGCTTTGATGGTTGCAGCAAATGCAAAGAAAGCACGCTGCAATACTCACTTTCCGCTATACTTCACATCAGTCGAGGGGTAATGCTTGATGTCATAGTAACTTCCAGGGTTTCTTGCACATATTGTAGCTAATTGACGCGATAGATTATCATATGAATCTTTGTATGTCCCAAACCTCATCTCAATAGCCTTCTGTTTCATCCTCCATACCTTGGTGTAGTTTATTGTGTACTGAAACCTTTCTTCAATAACATGGATTATTGATTGTGGCTCATACTTCAAGTTGTCCATAATCTCCCCGTACATAACATTGGCAGCAAAACCAGATGACAGATTCTGGTGGAAGAACTCTATTTCCTCAATGTGAAAATTATGCTCACTGACTATTGAGCACCCTCCCAGTAGTCAACCCACTTCCGCCTGAATGTATGCACCCACAAAGGACAATCAAGTACTAAACACTTGATGTCGTACTCCATTTTACTCGACTTCACAACATTGAACTGCCTCCAAAGATACAGCGACCAAAATTTAACTGCATCAATAACAGCCTCCTTACTAGGGTACATAGCACCCTGGGACATCTCATTCTCATGATATTCCCACGGTGTCCAATTAGCCTCACTGACCACTAGCTTCGAAAATTTCTGATTCCTCCACTATGTAGAAATAGGAGCATTTCCCTCCTTGTCGGATGAATCCTCATCGGTAATGGCTTCCTCCAGCCCTTGATCCTCCATCTCCATCTCTTCAATTATCCTAGGGATGTGCTCCCACTCATTGGCAACACCCCTCGGTTGCATCTCATGCACATCCTCAACATCTTGCTCGTCCCTGATATTTACTGGGTCTGCTTCATCCACCACTGCGTGACTTGTTCCTACTACTACTTCTGCAGAGTTTATCTCTATTGGATCCTTCTGGTACACCTCAGTTAGCAGCACAAGAGGGAGACGACATTCACATGATATATCTACATATTGCCTCCAAGTAGATATCGTATTGATCGGAATGAGCTCTCCAAAGTACCCCTGATTAGCACAGCTTAGCACAACTCTCAGTTTATGCTCATGTTGCTAGGGATCTAGTTAAAAATGGCGCATCAGCCACTTCCACTATGGTCTAATGAAGTATAGCGAACATATAAAGAACACAAGGTATTATGAATAAATAGCACAATGTATCATGAATAAACAACACAAGGTATCATGAATATACAATACAAGGTCTAATGAATAAACAACACAAGGTATCATGAATAAATAACACAAGTATCATGAATATACAATAGACGGTCTTATGAATAAACAATACAAGGTCTCATGAATATACAATACAAGGTCTCATGAATATACAACACAAGATCTTATGAATAGACAACATAAGGGTCCACAACTTAACTAGTACATCGAATATGCTAAAAGGAACAACATAATATTAATGTCCATAGTAGTTTTGATGGTCTGCCCATATCCTCTCAGCAGTCAACTGCCTCTTGTCAACCATGAATCTATGGTCATGTCAGACCCATCCAATTTACACTCGGCTTAATCGACACACTAGTTGATTAAAACGAGAGTAATTCTGGCAGTCCCGATATATGCTCAACAAAGTCCAAGATAATAACATATATCGTTTAACATAGTTTTGTCACAAGATATGAATAGAGTGCAATGATTTTAACTTTTATTAGATACCTTGTTCACAAGTATAGTGTCTAATTAGTAGCAGAGTTTTCACATGCAGCAGAAAGATTTTTATAAAATAAAAGGCTAGTAACGCCATTGCCCATAAGGCACCACCGAGATTAACTTAGACATTCCTCCTCTACTCTTGTCCAACCACGACATCGGCAAGATAAAAGTATCCGTACACGAGGTCATCGTACCTGCATCAACTTAAGGGCAACACACTAAGTAGGAAGGTACTCGCAAAACTTATACAATATGGGTATATATATTCTCAACTCTAAGGATAATGCATTTGGATAAATAACAAGAAAAGGTCACAAGATTAAGTTGATTTAGTGGAAAAAAGCACATTGATCAATATAATGACTTGAATAACTAGAATTAGCTAAAAGTAATCATAATCTCCAAGAAAGTAAGCTTGCTCAACTCAAAAAAGCATCAGCAGATGCTTCTCATCAACCCACATATATTCCATCGATATTTCCCAAACTGAACGTAACTCTACGGTATTGCCCAATGGACATTAAGTGTACTCCATGACCGAGAGTGTGACAATTCAAATTGATTGTGCATCTTGCAGAGGAGTACATATTTACCCACACAACACGAGACCATTTGACTTGCACAATTGATCATGTTGCACAAGGGGATACTCGTGACAATCTTTCCCAAATAAACCCCAACTACTAGGAGCATACACCTAATAGTGCGGAGGTCAACCAGGTCCACCCCAGAGCAACCTAGATACCTCTTACAAACTCGTTAGCCGACAACATCATAGACGTTCAAGATAAATGGTCACAACTACATAAGGTATTCAGCTCATCTTTACCATATTCGGATATGTAGTTAGTACAGAAAAGTTGAAAGTGCATCTAGATCCCCTATGTGGGTTTTGGATAATTGATGAAAAACAATTAAGGGAATAATGAATTCAATGAGGTTATGAATAGGTATTAGCCCCATTGAAGAAGTTAAAAGATATTGACATCCCTCAAAAAGAAAAGAAAAACGTCACGTGGTTGTTCAATAGATTTAAATTCATTTTATTTTTAAAATTGAGTATAGGTATGCCATACTATCAAGAGGGATGCATATAGATTGACTTGAAGATATCTCAGCGTTCAATATATCCATTTAGCCTAAAGATGAGAGACACAAAACACCTCATGAATATCGAAAAACTCTAGTGTGCTAACTGTAACCGAATGTTTCGAATAGCCGGAACCTCCGAATTTTCTCTAAAATAGGGTTCTCAGGTGAAAGTTCTTTGTGGACCTTGAAGTTCCGGATTGGATCCGGAATCTCCGAATTCTAGATATGATATTCGGAAGGCCCGGATAGTTTCCAGTTGGGGTCCTCGGGTTGAACTAAGTTTTGGACCTGGGAGTTCCGGGTGAATTCAGAACCTCCAGATTCTGTTAAATCGTTGAGGTTCTTAGTGAAGCTAACTTGGGTCAATTTGAAAGTTCCAGATGAATCCGGATATTCCGAATTGTGCCAGAATTTACTGTAACGACTAGTTTTGAGGGGTTGGGCATAAATACCCCCTCCTCTCATGGTCTGCCGACCTAACCCATGACAAACCCATTGAAGGTACCTCTAGAGTTATCCCTACTCCCCTTGTCTTCAATTCTTGATAGGTTTTGAGAGTTAGGTGAGGGATTTGAGATTAAGTGCTAGTGAGCATTATTCCCTTCTTTGAGCACTTGAAATCTTCATCATGGCACATTGACATCGCGTTCATTACTCTTGGAGGTTCATCCTCCTAGACGGCTAGACACCATCCGCTGAGCACCCAAGCTTGTGGAGTGGCACAAAAAGTTTGTGAAGGCTCCTCCTCACCTCTACAAGAGAAGAGAACAATTGAGTAAGCCCGAGCTCGATCTTTGTGGTCGCTTGGTGAGATAAAGGGTTGAAAGAGATTCAACTCTTTGTGAGCTCCTCAATGGAGATGTAGGACCCTTGGATCCAAATTTCGGGAAATAAATTACTTGTCTCCTTGCTTACTTTCTAGTGTTCTTGTGTTTATTCTTGTTCTAGTTAAATTTTGGGCAATTCGACCTAATCTACGTGGTTGTGTGGTTGTGACTACAGGTGACCTATGGAAATAACTTACTACATTTCTTGTGACATTTTGTAACAGCTAGAATCAACTAGGAGTACCTAGGCATTGTTCGATTTTTATTTCATCCTCTGTATCCGGAAAGTCTGGGTTTCGCTCGGAATTTTCGAGTACGGAAGTTCCAAATTGAACCTGGAGGTTCTAGATTTTATTTAATCCACCACAAAGTTTTAATTTTTCAGGAATACCTATTTACCCCCACTATAGGTGACATTACGATCCTTCAATTGGTATCAGAACCTAATCTCCTACAAGGCTTCACTGCTTGAAGAAATTGATGATGTCAACATTCAGGGTTAAAGTGCGAAGGGGGATAGTACAGAGAAGCCTATTGAGTTGGGCGATGCTTTAACAACAAACGGCTTCAAGGATAAAAAGGGAGTCAAAATTGGTTTCAATTATAGCAAGTTAAATTCTTCCTCTAAAAACTTCATCTTCGTGCCTTCCGGACGTGTGCCGTACTTCGATGATACACACAAGATGAAGATGCATCTAATCTCACTCTATCCAAGCATTTGGAAAATCGTGTGTGTAGGCCTTGATTTTCTGGAGGAAGACATGGAACTTACACCAGAGCAAGAACAAGCAATTCATCGGAATGCTCAAGCAACGAGCGTCCTCCTTAGTGCCTTGAGCCTTGAGGAATTCAACAAGGCAGATGGGCTTGAGGAGGCTAAGGAAATTTGGGAGATGCTCCAAGTGGCACATGAGGGCACCACAAGCGTGAGAGAGTCAAAGATCAAGCTCTTGGAATGGAAATTGGGAAGGTTTGTGATGGAAGATGATGAAACTCCCTAAGAAATATATGACCACATGATGGTGCTTGTGAACAAGATTAGAGTGCTTGGAAGTGGTGAGCTAGATGACCACAAGGTGGTGAGAAGATTGTTGAGAGATTTTGCACTAAGAAATCTCGCCTTGGTAACACTCATCCGTGAAAGAAAAGACTATAAGATACTCATGCTAAGTGACGTGCTAGGAAGGATCCTAGCTCATGAGCTCATGGAGGAGGAAGCCATAGAAGTATAGAACCTTATCAAGTAAATCTCAAGCTCCAAGACTAAAGAAGTGGCATTGAAGTCAAGCAAGATCAAGCAAGATGAATAAATAAGCTCAAGTGAAGAAGAGAGCTCCAATGATGAAGATATTGCTATATTTGTGAAGAAGTCAAAAAAATTTTGAAAAATGGCGGCTATAGAAAGTACAAGAAAGACTAGTCCAAAAGAACTTGCTTTGAGTATGCCGAATTTGACCATTTTATAGCCGAATGTCCTAACAAAAAGAAAAATAATGACAAAGAAGAGATGAAGAGCAAGCCTTATAAGAAGGACAAGCGCAAGACCCATAAGAAGATCTATTCAGGTCAAGCCCACATCGGTGAGGAGTGGGAATCAAATAACTTCGACTCCAACTCCAATGACAAAGGGGTTGCCACCATTGCCATCCGCTCCACTCCTCCAACAAGGTCACTTTTGGGTGGCATGAGCGACAACAATGACAATACACCCACTTGCCTTATGGTGAAAAGGCGCAAGTTACAATCACAACACAAGCTCTTAGATAGCGATAGTGATAGTGATAGTGGGCGTGAAAAATTGCTAGAAGATCTAAATAAAAATGTCATAACTAAAATGAAAAAACTAATGGAGATAATAAAGAGCCAAGAGGATATTCTTGAGAAGCAAGAGGATTTTCTCATCCTTGAAAATGAGAGATACCTTGAACTCGAGAAGCTCCTTGCTAAAGAGAAGGTTGAGGAGTTGACCAAGCAATTAAATTTGGCCAATGAATCTATTGTAACTTTTAAGGGTACTAATGACACACTTCAACTGAATTTCAAATGTTTGGATAAAACTCATAAAACTCTTGAAGTGCAATTTGATACCCTACAGAGTAGCACATCCTCTTTCTCTAATGATGCAAAAGGCCTCCATAGTGCCTCCACTAGTGAAGGATGTACAATGTATTACAATATTGATATAAATTTTTGTGCTACTAGTGGTCAATCCTTACAAACATTATAAAAGAAAAATGAGAGGCTAAATGCTTTGGTCAAGTATGGGTGTTTGAAGACGTACAAATCTAAGGACACCCTATACAAGACCATTGAGGTCAAGGACAATAAGCAAAAGAGAGCACTTGGCTTTGATATGCACAAGAGCAAGCCAAGTGAACGTGTGGTGATAAATGGCAAGTAGTGCCTCAAGTTCATCAAGAAAAGCAAGCAAGTTTCGGATTTCATACTCTGTATTCAGAAAGTCCGGGTTTAACTTGGAACTTCTGGGTACCGGACGTTCCGGATTGAACATGGAGGTTCCAAATTCTATTTAATCCGCTGCAAAGTTTTAATTTTTAGGAACGCCTATTCACCCCCTCCCCCCCTCCATGCGACATCACGATCTTTCAAAAGTGCTTAAGCCAAATGATACCCTGGACAATGCTTAATTGATGCAAGCGGTCTATGACACCTAGGTTTTCTCTCCCGAACTCCCCTAACCCTGCCCACATCTCATCTCAATTTTACCAACTCACAAGCGGTCTATGGCACCTGGTCTCCTCTCCCAAACACTTCTAGTACCACCCACATCTCTTTTCAATCTCACCAACTCATCATCTCAACTTGTCATTCCTTTGGAACAGTGATTAAAAACCCTATAGCTCGCGAACAACTGTGATCTTATCCACTCAACTTCTACCAAGGAACTATGCAAGGCTAAGCAATTACCGCATTACTTTTAAGTTGGATCATGACACATTATACCCAGGCTACAAGGATAATAATTGACAACTTTGCCAAGGTATGTACAATGCAATAAATAGGATCTACCTGATTCCCAACATCTATTTGCTAAAATATGCATATACGACACATAGAATATCAAGCAAATTGACCAATAATTCACCAAAATTTAGGAGAAATATGATTGATGCTTGCCTGATGCTTTCTGCATAGCATTCACAAAACTCCTCTGGTTCATTCTCGATTTCAACCACGTGACTCTTTGAAGCGTTGGTTTCTAAATAAGGATAGGTGCATCACAATGAGTATGATGGCATGCAATGACAGATGCTCCACAATGCATGACGATAGTGGAGATGCAATGCATCATGTTATGGATTTATAGCATCAAAATTTTCTTAATTCAAATTATTGTTAAACATTTAATACGTTCCTTAATTAATTAAGCTTAGCTCAAAGTTTAACCCTAAATAGAAAATTAATTAAACTTAACATGAGGGTGATTATTTTTAATGAACAGGGCATCAATTAATAAGATTATAAAGCAGGTTTCACCAATGTTGGACTTACCAATAATTAATTTTGAATTATTAAAGCTTAAACACATTTCATTAACTAAAGAAATATCAGTACATATTTAATGGCTACTAGAATTTTTAATATGAAGCTAACAAAATTGGTTTAACTATTTTTGTAGCTCTATATAGTTTATGGTACATTTTACATGTTTCAGCCAATTTAATAGTATAACAAAATTCAACTTCACTTTTTCTCTGGAATTACCGAATACTAAAAGCTCCTAAATATTTTTTGCACTAAGGTTCAACAAGCCGCAGATGTGGCCAGTGGGGCCTGGTCAAAGGGGTGCATAGTGCCGGCCACAGGGCAACCGACACAATGGACATGGTCTAGCACGCCGGTGGCAAGGGAGCGGCGGAGCTCAGCCGGGGAGGGTACACGTGGCGTGGACCTGTCCGAGGCACACATGGACCCACAGTGATGACCTTAAGCAGGTGGACCCGTTCGAGGCACACGTGGCCAACGGCGATGACCGAAAGATGGCCAGCGATGAACACAGCCTGACCAAGGATACCTAGAGCATCTACGCGGGCACGTGAACTTGATGGCATGGCTATTGGCCGATGATCCCGGCTGGAGCACGGTTAGTGGCGTGCGACCAAAGGTGGCAACGCCGATGTTGGGCCAAAGGGAAACGGACACGCGCATAAGGAAGAGGAGAGCGAGGAGAAGCTCAACGTGGTTTGGATTGGAAAACGGAGTAGCGACACATTGGTTCGACGATGAGGTGTGAGTAAGATGCCGCAGTTGGGGAAGAAAGCATCAGTGCGCCAAATTTAGCCGGGAAAGATGGAAAGCTTGGGGGAAGCCTATGCGGCCTTCCTTCATGCTCCACGAGGCTTGGGCCCGGCTGGTATGGCCTCGAGCATGGTGGATTTGAGTTGGCGGTGTGCTACTCTGTGCTCTGCAACTACTCAGCTGAGTGAGAGAGACGGAGCATATAGGGAGCAAGTGAGGGAGAGAGAGCTGTAGAGGGAGAGAGAGAGAGAGAAAGCTGTAGAGGGAGAGAGAGGAGATAAAGATGGTGACCAACGTCTCTGGAAGTTTCTCAGTGTTATGTCTCGGTGGCGTGGCTCAATGGCATGACACGTTGGCCGACCTTGTCAGTCAACAAAGATGGTGGCAGACTGAGAGCAGAGAGAGGGAAGGGATGATGATGATGAACAGTAACCACCAAGCAAAAAGATATCATCCCCTTCTGAGAACCAAAAACAGGTCTTCCCAACCTCCAAAAATTGTGAGAGAAATTTTGTGGGACTTAAAAGAACTCTTAATATGAAAATACACATTAGAAAATGTTCTATAATTCATGTGCAACCTATTTTCACTTGTTTGATCCAGAAAACCTAAGCCAAAATTAAATGAAAATTCTTCAAATTTGCAACCTTTTCAAACTTCAATTTTTAAGGCCTCAAATTAACTCCAAAAAATCTGGAAAATTCACTAATATTCTTCATATTTCATGTAGCAATTTCTAAAATTATTTCAAGCCCTAAGTTACATAGTAAATTTGTGGGTTCCTTCACAAAGCATCACTTATTATTGGATTTAACAATTCTTTAATTTTAAATGCATTTAATAACTTGCTCAAAACTTCAATTATAATGCTAATGATGCTCATGAATGCTTAATTATATGATTAAGAATTTAGGATGTTACAGGTCATTTGCTTGCTGCCTTGTAGTCCTTTGGGTTAGGAGTCCAATTGTTCTCTAGGACAATCAATATGTCACTCTCATGAGATAGAAACCAATTATGAAGGATGCAACATGCTATGACAATATCAACCTGAGAAGGCAAGGGGAAGAATGGGGTGGCATCATCAAGAACTTTGAACCTCTTAAGTGAACCAAAGGCACGTTCTATGGTCACACGCAGAGAACAATGCCTTAATTTGAACAACTCCTGCTCATTTTGAACAGGATTATTCCCCCACTCATTCAAGTGATACCTTACACCACAGAAAGTTGGCATGAATCCAGGTTTAGCTCCATATCAAACATCAACTAGGTAGAATTTTTCTAAGATATTGCGAACATAGTTATTACATTGGTTGCAAGAAACTACTAACGTCGTGAAAATTTCTAAAACAATTATGTTACCTTTGGGGACAAGTAGGTCATTCTCATGCTCTAGTGCATCTGGTAAAACCATAGCATCATGTGTTGTCCCCTCCCAATCGGCCAAGACAAATGTAAATTTCAAATCGAAATCTACAGCCACCATCATATTTTTAGTAGGAAATGACTTCCTACCACGGAAGGTTGGATCCATGAACTTACTAACAAATGCTCTTATATGTGTTCCATCAATAGCTCCAATACAATCCTATTTGGTGAACACATCAGAAAAAAAAAATCTGCAATTGCGAAATTCAAACAACACATTGTTATGTTATTACTATCACATGGCATACCTTAAAATATGAATCACATCTTGGGTTCCCTGCAATTTTGGTAGGTGTCAGCAAAGAAGGCGGGCGAATCATATTATTTCTTAGCTCACCTATGGTATGGAGGACTAATCTAAAATATCGGCTAACTGTTTCACCAGACCTATTGAAATTATTACCTACCATCCTATTCCTTAGGTTATGTCGAACTGTATTTAAAAACATGGCAACTTGTTCCTCAATGTATATAATGCATATATGTATAAAGACTTGGAGCAAAGAGCATTCTCTCAACACATTGCACAACTGAAATAAATGAGCTCTCCTAAGCCTTAGGGTGTTCATACATGTTGTATCATTCCTGAAATTTCTTTTATTTAGATAGTCAATCCTAGCTTTGTCTCTCTCCTCCATTGGACCATGGTGATAGGTTGCCTTCTATTTCATAATCTAGATCGCACAAACAACAATACTATACAAGAAGCCACATATGCAGCAACACTAATAATCAACTTAACTTTTTTCCTCCTCTGATCCATCTACATATTACCAATGGGAATACAAACACATATGAGATGAGTATCAAATAAAACAATCAGGTTCATTGCAAACACAATATTTATTCAGAACAAAGACTATATTTTGCTAATTGGACAAATGGATTCAAAACCAATAACATTTATCGAGTAAGAAAGTCACTTAAAAGTGATTAGCAACAAAATGGATCAAATTGACATCAAGTCTCTGTCTCTATTGCAAACATAATAGGTACTAGTGTTTCTGCCCTCTCGACACCTTTGTCTCTATGTACATGGATGGATGAATGCATGGAACAAGAAGTTAATTTCCATTTGATGGTAATTAAACCCTGGTTAACTAAATCTTGAAAATAATCTTATCAAATTGAATTAACCAGGGTTAAGCTAAATTGATGTGTCTATGTGCTAACAAAGACATTAAGCACATAGAGATGTGTCTATGTGCTAAACTGAAAATAATCCTTTGTTAAGCACATAGAGATTTGTCTCTATGTGCTATGGCCACTTGCATGGCAATTAATCCGGTTAAGCTAATTTTCATTTGATGGTAATTAAACATTAGAACAGAAGATTAAAGATGAACTAATAATACAAATAATAAGTGCAGAAGCGATGAATGCCAAATATAAGACCCACAAATCAGGAGCTCTAATTCAGTAGGTGTGTTTAGTCCGAAACAGGTTTATAATTTCAACTCAATAGTTCCATCACACTGAATTAGCACTAGCACGTCGTGGCCTTCGTAGCAGTAGCAGCGAGCGCTCCAGCTCGCCCATAGCACAGCCACATACATAGGTAAAATATGGTGAACATAGGGGTGACCTCACCTCATGATGGTGGTGACGTCCTTCTGCGCTGGGGTAGTAGGATCTGATGTTGCCGTTGCTTAGCACCATAGAACCTAGGCGCTAGCGGTGTCACTCGACGGGACAAGAGCGGGGGGTGGTGGTGACGACGCTCGGCGACACTGCAATGGGTTGGTGGCAGTAGATCTGCATGTTGTCTTCTGGTGAGCAGATGGGAGAGAAGAGCGTGAGAGGTGACCCGAGTGGATGGTGTTCGGGATAGGTCTAACTTGGAGGGAGTGGTGTGACCGATTTGGGTGCATCGGGTTGTACATGATTTTGAATGAATATTCTGCGAATCTGTAGCTCGGTCCTGTACAGGATAATTCTATTTAATCAACCAAACACTAGACATAGACAGGATCATATTCAATACAGCTTGACACAGGTATCCAAAACACACCCTAACTTTGTTAGGATTCATCAGCACCAACTAAGCCGCACTAGGACTCACTGCTCTCCTGTATATGTAGCCGTTCCTATGGCCTATACAGCTGCCGTAAATGTCCTCTCTGAGTGCATACTGGCGGCCTGCTATCACGGCACCGCTGCCTGTCCTGCTGCATGATCTGCCCCCACCTGCCACCTGTTCCCGCCTGCGCTTCTACGCTGCAGGTAAAGCCTGCGCCGCAGTCCTCGCAGGGGCCCTGCCTCCTCGAGCCGTCCAGATGCATCGTTCGAGCGCCTTGCAGCCAGCTGACCGGCGCGCATGGGAGCGACGTCGTCGCATGCTCATGGAAGCAGCAGCTGCGACACTGAGCGGCGAGCGTCCACCAGCGCCTGGCTGACGGCTCAGGCTCTGCGCCGGTCCACCCACGGGTCGCCGTTGCTTGCAAGTTGCAACACAGGCAGATGAAGCCGGTGCCAGATACACTTCCTCGTCACAGGCTCACAGCGATGGTCTCTGATGAGCACGCATAGGTCCAGTGGTGCTGGTGGACTCCACGCCTCTGGGCCGGACGCGCTGGCTTGTCCGCGGATGGGCCCTCCGGATAACCGCGCCATGCTCAGTGTCACATCGATCAGTGCCCGTATTTCGGATGGGCCCTCCGGATAACCGATCCATGCTCATTGTCACATCGATTGGTGCCTGTGTTTGGGATGGGCCCTCCACTAGTTCCATCGGCTGAGCCGTCGTTTTCTTGCTAGGCTCACTCAATTTTATCCCCCGAGGCCTTCTGCGTCTAACAACGAGTTTTTTACTTTTATATTTTTTCTATTAAATATTTCAATAGATGGAGTTTGATAGTAAGATTTACAGAAATAATCGTCTACCGTTCTCTGAAAATGCTACAATATTTTTAGAGAGCGATAAGGATACCACGGTGGCACCGTCACCCCTTACCGCCCTCTCAGAGAACGGGTGGGGCCCACCTCCGCGCCTACCGCCCTAACTGCCCTCTCAGAGGGTAGGTAGAGACCTCCCCTACGTCCGTCACCCTTACCGCCCTTAGCCCCCTTACCACCCTCTCAGTGAACGGTCAGGGGCCACCTCCCGCCCGCCCTCCACCACTATATAATGGCCAAAATTCAGGAAAATGCCTCATTTTAATCTGGAAAAAAAGAGAAGAGAGGAGAGAGAGGAGAGGAGGGAGAGAAGAGGAGAGGAGAGGAAAGGGAGGCAGCACGGTGAAGCCCTACTGTTTTTGATCTGTGGATTTTGGATCTCGCTTTCCGGTAATTATTTTAGACTTATGTTTTTATTAGTAATTAAAGTATCACTAGATCTAGAGTTTAGCGGCATAACAATAGTTAAATTATATATGACCTAGGGTTTAGAAATGTATGATATGCTGTATTTTGTAGTATATTGTAAAGATTAATTACGATATGGTAGGATAGTCATCAGATGCATAGTAGTATTTAGAGTATGGTAGTTTCGAATATTTAGATTTTACAGAATAATGATGTAAGTAATAATTATAGCTAACTAGAAACTTTATTAAATAGATGGATGGTTAATTAGTTTAATTTGGTTAGTTTGCTTAGGGGCAATATTAAATAAATCTATTGTTAGGTCATCATCGGTGTCGGTAATTTTGTTAGAGTTTCGATAATCAGAAATATAATTTTCCGATATTAACATTAGATATATTTTCGGATGTTTCCAGTGATGTTAGATAAATTATATTTTCAGAGCAGATTGTTTAGACAAGTGCAATGTCAAGCTTTGTACTTACCTACTTGACTCACCTTGTAGCTAGTGGCACTAAGACTTCTTCAGGCTTCAAGCTTGTTCATCTAAATGGTTGTGCAAGGGCTTTGAATGAGAAAGTAATAAAAAGATTTATGCAAAGATCGAGAAGATGTAGAACTTGAGTGGAGCTCTTTGGGATGAAAACTATTGCACCATAAGTCTTGAGCCAGAGTATTACAATGGTCATATCAAGGTTAGTGTTATATCGAATAGTCCTATCTATACAACTTTGCTACATTATTATTGCTAACTATGTGTACTATGTTCTTACAGGACCACCGTGATGATGCCAACTACTTGAATACTCCACTTGAGTACTACCATGAGATTACCACTATCTTTGGTAAAAGTTTGGCAATTGTTGCATATGCTAAGGGAGCAAATGAGCCTCTTGCCACATATGTCATTGCAGCAGACGATGTGTCCCCATTCACAGGCACAATCACTACAAGTGATACACCAATCTATGAATAAGTGGGTGGTGAAGAGGAAGTAGGGTTATGCAACACTGCTGGGGAGAGCTTAGGGTTCAAACCACCAGTAGCAAAGAAGCCCAACATAGTTGTTGAGGATGTCATGGTGGCTATGATGAACATGAGTCTTAGTCAATGACCACGGCTATAGCTAATATCGCAACTCTAGACAATAATGTTCTTGAGGGCCTCTACAGTGACATGATGATGAGCATTTCAAGGTTCCAAGAGGCATATCTGGATCATTATTATACCTATTGTGTGAGAATCCTTCGCAAGCAAGAGCATTCTACAAACTCCCTCTCTCAAGAAAAATGATTTGGGTTGCTAGGTACATCAAGAAGCACCTTTCAGATATAGATCCATAGCCAGTATGAGATATGATGTATTGCTAATGGTTTGCTAGTTACCTACGAGTGTCTTTTGGAGCTGCTTTTGCTAATGGTCTGCTAGTATGAGATATGATCTTTTGTGAACCTGTTAACTTTTTAACTTGTGACCTGGTAGTTATGTGAGTGTCTTTTGCTAATGATGTTCTGAAACAGCCTAAAAAAACTTGTGAACTTATGATATTGGGTCCATATGGATTTTTGAACTTGAGAAGTTAGTGATAATGGGTCCATCTGAATTTGACTGTTGTGCTGATTTCCAACAATCAATGGTTTGAGTTCCTGTGCATGCTTGAGACTTTTATTAGTTATAGGCTATCAAGTGCATTGTGATTCTATTAGATACTTCTGTTTCAAATGCACTGGTTAAAATGTATGGAGAATGTGCAGCTTTGTCAGAGTGCAAGAAGGTCATGCGTCTGATGTTTCTTAGAACTCTATGATGGGGTCATGAATATCAAATTAATTTCATTCCATTGCTTTTGATTGGATTGACGAGTTACATGCGTATGTTTGATTAATGCAAGAGGTTTTGATGCAAAGTAATCAATTCAGTTGGTAGGAGAAAAAAGTCATTCATATTTTGGTGTTGCCGTTGGCAAAGAATGTTTTGAAAAAGTATTGATAGTTATGATTGACAAGTATCTATACAAACACAAAAAGTCGTCACTAGTACAAAATATCATCTTCTTTTGACATCAAAACTCAAAAACATTAGCCAGCATTTGGTTACAATTTGCCACCTGCAAATTCTACCTTCTGTAAAATCACGCGACAGCATTATAGCCTGCTTCTATCGTCCCTATCTCCCTCCTTCTACTACGATCTTATGAAGCAGCAAGCTCTGAGCAGGAAAGACCATGGCAACAGGGTCTCCTCCTCGTCTAGCTAGCTGTACCAAGCATGCAGCAGGAGGTAACTTCACCACAAGAAGAGAAGAGATGATCTTATATGAATAGATTCAACTAACCAAACATGAGGTTGTATAAGGTCGTCTAATCTAAACAACCAACCAAACAAAAATAAGTATCATCCTATACAACCAACCAAATATCTAGACTGTATCAATCCATCCAGGACCATCCCATCCACCTGAATCATCCTGTATAGGTAAGAGTTGGTCCAAACATCCAGACACACCCTTACAACTCCAGTTAATAAGGCATCCGAGGGCATAAGATAACTATAGTTTATTTTATTTTGAATGTTATTATGCGTTATTTAGTTGATTACCGAGAAATTTCTATATATGATAAGCCGATTTGTTTCGGATTTCCTAGACGATGGCAGTGAAATGGCTACATGTATCCTTGATGTCATCTTGTGAAAGAATCGAATGGTTTAAGAGAGAGGTGTGAATTGGGCTCTAATTAAAATTACTTCTACCGAATTTTATAACAAGTAGCCACATTATCCTAGATGAAAGATAATGCAACTACATGAACAAACTAGAGGAAGGCAATTAAACAAGCAAGCTAGAACACAAAGTAAATTACAGAATTGAAGGCTTGCAAGAATGTAAATGCGAGAAAGTAAAGAGATTAATAAGAAGACACCAATTTTTTCCTGAGGTATCGATGAGTTGGCAGTCCCCTCTAGTCCTCGTTAGAGCATCAACTAAGGATATCGCTCTCGCTTGAGCCACCAAGACTCAGTGCCCCCTCATGATTATCACTTGTCCATCTCCAGATTGGCGGGCATCAAACCAAGCATAAAGTCTCTCTTAGGGCTCCCACAAGAGCTCCAAGAGCTCACCAAGACCGGCTAAGTGTTGCCAACCATTAAGAGTAACAAACTAATAGCTTTACTTGGCCAAGATCAAGGCTAAACTACAGCTAAATGTACATTTGCTACTCTCTATGCACTAATTATGTCATTAATCTTCGATTAAGAATTTTAAAAATCACTCTAGTGCATTCTCTTGTTTCTTGATGACACACACACATTGTATAGGCTTTTCTGGGTTCGCAAGAGATTTAAAGTGAGACCAAGTGAGGGGGTGTTTATAGGCTAGAGGTCAAAATCTAGCCGTTGCTCAACCAACCACATTTCCTATGAACACCAGATGATCTGGTGTGTATATTTTTTAAAGCTCGCACACTGCTAGTCGTTATTAGCGTTACTGCTGAGAAATGCTTCGACGCATCTCTTTCAACACACACCGAACCATCCGATGAATAACAACTTCACTGAACCAAAAATAAATCTTTTGAAAAATGCTCCAGTGCTTCATACCCGTGAACATCGGACCATCTGGTGTATTCAATTTCATCCTCTGAAGAATTTGCACTTCTCCTATAAAACACTCAGGTGTGCATATTGGTTCAACACTGGACCATCCGGTGAAGTTTTCACCTCTCTGCACAGAACCAAAAATACTCTGATACGTATAACCTCCTGATCACCGGATTATCCGGTGTATGCATTTTCTTCTGAACTCGTCCAATTAAACCATTCTCGAGTTTTAACTTTTTGACATCTCATCCATGGGCTTCTGTGAGCTACCTAGTGCTAAAATTTCACAAGTGTGTATCCAATCAAGTTTATACTCAACTAGGTTATACTACTACTCTTAGCCCCTCTTTATAGTACAGTCAAAAGATTAAGAAAAGAGATATATACTACTCTAAGTATCATTCATCTTCTTGTGACACTTAGAACTAGAAGATCCTTAATATTGATGCTCATATCCTTTGATCGTCCATAGAATCAACTTAGGAACCAAAAATACACAATCATTATTGTGAACTAAATTTTTGATACCCTTCAAAGCACACTTGTTAGTCATAATGATACGATTGTCATTAATCATCGAAATACTTACCACTTATATATGAATCTAGATGTTACATGCTGTTACATAGGCCAGAAGTTGTACTTCCTTTATAAAAAAAGAAATTTCTTTAACTTGATTGTCTAGAATTTATAATATTTGATATGTACAAAACTCAAACTTCAGAAAAGAAAAGAAAAGGCAACAGAGTGAGTATCAAACAGGGTCATTGTATATCGAATACAAGTACCAAATGTAATATACCAGCCCATTAGTGTTTTTAGTTTCAGCCTAGGTGACCCAAGTATTCCAGCGTGTTAGATTTAGTATCACCTTAATAATTTATATATGTTAGGGTTAGCTTATAAGCCTTTGCGCTCTAAACATAACACCTCTATGTTAACCCTTTTACACGAAGTGAGGACTAAAATACAATAGAGGTGTTATACGCATGTGGGTCTGCTGCACAAGTGGGCTGAGCTGTAAGAGAAATTTTAGAGATAAGGTGTTACATATGGTATTAGAGCCAACTCTCGCTACATGAGTGCATGCATATCGATCCATTGAGGGGACATGGCATGGCCGTAGCACCGATGAAAGATCCTAGGTATTTGTTTGCCTCTTACGCGATAAGCTATCGTGGGCGTCAACCCTGAAGGTGGGTGTAATGCCCCGATCCATTAGTATTTTTGGTTTCGATCTAGTTGTCTCGAGTGTGCCCGTGTTGTGAATTTAGTACCACTTTGATAGTTTAGATATGCTAGGGCTAACTTATAAGTCTTTGCGTTTCAAATATAGTGCCTTCAGGTTCATCCTTTTACTTGAATGGATGATTACAAGTGTAATAGATATGTTATACATATGTGAGCCCATCCCATAGGTGAGCTAGAATGTAAATAAATATTGGAGGCAGGGTGTTACACCAGAGAGACCCATTGCATATCTGAATAAGCCACCCTTCATATGACTTTTTTATTTTTATATTTCAAAAATCAAAAAATTGTAAAACTAAACGTTCATTTGAAAAAAATTACAAAAATGGACTACTAGGGCTGATAGGTTTAAAAAATAAATATATCTCCTTTCAACGTGTGATAGGTTAAAAAATAAAGAAAACACTGTGTTTTATTGCTCTTAAAATTCAAAACACTATCGAAATAGTAATGAAAAAATATGTTGTAGAGGATGCTATAATCTATCTATCCAAAAAATTTAATTCAAACAATTACTTTTACAATGATAAAAAAATACAAATTTTATTGATCAATAAGAAACAAAAAAGACAAATTTCATTGACAGACTATGTACAAAGAATTTTGAGAGTTTTTATCTTTTTATTTGAATTTTTTTAGAGCTAGATCATAGTATCCTCTACAATATACATTTTTTAAAGATTTTATGACTATTTCGATAATATTTTAAATTTTGAGAGTAATAGAATGCAATATACTTTTTAACCTGTCGCCCGTTGGAAAGATAATATCTTTATTTTTTAAACATATCGCGTGTGGGAAGGGCGATGCCTTGCTATCGTCCTTCCAACAGACGATAATAACCTATTTTTATAAGTTTTTCAAACAAACTTCTAGTTTTGCAATTTTTTGATTTTCTAAATATAAAAATAAAAATAATTCGCCTTCATATAGTTGAATTCTAAAGTACAATGGGCTTATGGTCTTACATAACATCTTTTTGATACGTGGGCTTACAGAATTGTTGGGCCAAGTCCTTTGGGTGAAGGTGGGCTAGGCCTTTGTTTTTCTCAAGGAATCCGACCATCTCGCTAGGGTTTTGCTACCCCGCTCCCGGCCGCCCCCGCGCAGTGTAACCCTCCGTGCTCGGCAAAATCATCCACGGCGGAGAACTCCTAGTAGTAGTAGCCTGTAACCGCCGATCACCTGCGAAGACTTGGAGAGAAAGCAAGGGGAAGCAAGCGTTCATGGACTCCTTCTCGTCGCCGTCGCTGTCGCCGTCCGGGAACCCCAACCCGGAGGCGGTCATGGAACAGATCAAGGCGCAGCTCGCACAGGCTTACGCACAGGAGTTTCTTGAGGTCAGAATATATCTCTTGCAATCTTTCCTTCTCGCAGCCCCTTTGTTATTGCGAATATATATGGATGGTTAGGTTTCTACTTGATAGCTACTGGGTTAGGATGATTCTTTATTTCGCAAATAATGCGTTTGATTGAAGAGAGCGAATATTTGGGGGGTTATTCTTGTTGTAATTGTTTGGGGCAGGTACTGAACTACTAATTAGTTGTTAGATAGATAAATAGATTGAGCTATATAGGTGTTGCTGGCATTCAAACTGAACGCATGTCCTGTTCTTGATGCAAGGGAAAACTGAACATTTTTAAGGAAAAAAGTAGAAGCCTCTAGTTCTGAACAATCAGCAATTCGGCTGCTGGTACAAGCTTAGTAATCCAAGACCCAACTCGGGGTGATTTTGTTGTCTATATCACCCTCATGAACTTAAAACCTAATGGAGGGGTTACCCAGTTTAAATGTGTTGGTATAAACTGTTTTACCCGTAGGTGCATCTGTAGATTATAATTTAGGATGAACACGGCGAAGCCATGCTAATGCTGAAGTGCCCATCTATTGTAGCCAGAGTTTCAAATAAAATTCCCAGACCCAGGACAGAGCTGTTATTGGGCAGCTACTAGACTGATAGCAGCTGGTTCCTGATTCAATCCCGGTGACTTTTCAGATTCATCTCATTTATCTTGCAATCATTCTTTCGCTCTGGGTGATCTGGAAGAGAAAGTTTTTTACAATGCCACTCTCTCCCTGCCGGTCAGGGTACAGATGCTCACCAGCCTCATAGGCCTCTACACTAGAGCTTTTGAAGGAAGCTCGTAACTAGTGTGCCACTTGCAACAGGCGTTGCAAGATGTACAGAGGTGTGATATCCACCTCATCTCTGTGACTTGTGTCTGAATGAATAAATCCTTAATTTTTCAAAGAAAAGAAAAGAAAACTGGTGTGCCCAACTAGTAGATGTAATTAGCTAGTGTTCTTTTTTGTTGTACCAGTGTTTTCACCTGAGTAAGCAATGAGAAATTTCAGTTGGGTAACTCCACAATTGATTCCTAAACAAACGATGTCCAACAAGACAACAAGTTCTAATAGCATCTAGAGCTCAAACCGACAAAAAAAAAAGAATAAAATAACATCACAGGGAGCTATGGTGCTCCTTTTACGTGCCTAGATTTCTGGTTTCTGGTGGTAACCAGTTACTGCTCAGGGAACCCTGATTCTGGCACCATTCTGATACAGATATTATGTGATATGCACCAAGTTCAAATTATGCATGAGGTATGTGGTCGCACATCTAGTGATGTAGCATCTTATACTCTCTTGTACTATCCAGGGAGGTGCAGAATAGAAAAAATACTCTTACAATCCAAATCGGTATCCAACAGTTGGAATGCACATCGTAGCACCAGTTGAGATCTGGGAAGCTGGATAATTGGCTGGACTATGTTGATGAAGTTTACGTACCATTTGGATAATAGATTTGAGCTTCATACTTCCAGATGTTTCCTTCATGTGCTTTAAATATGGTGATATTCTGCATTCTGTTTACTTTCTAACACACACTCTTGTCAATGCACTTGTTTTCCCTTTTCTTATGATGCTAGATTTTTTAGCTGATTCTTGAAATGATGTAAATGCAATATTTGTTAAGCCTGTTCTTTCAGTTTAAAAGGATTTCATAACAAGAGCTATACAAGGAGTTAGCAGCAAAATTTCTGCCTTCTTGTTGCTGTACCATTATTTTAAATTTTTTATGTTGGGTCATATGTCATGACACATTGATTGATTAGTTTGTCTTTGAGGTCACATGAGGAGAAATTGAAAGCTATTCTGTTGCCCTGGAACATCCACAACTCTGTAAACATGGTGCCTACTGTTCTCATACCTTGTTAGGCAGAGCTTCAGCTCCGAGATCCATGCAGGATTTAGAGTTTTAGGATAAAAGAAAATAGTTTAAATATTTGTTTTCAGTATAAAATAAGAACAAGATGTTTAAACCAAAAACATTTAATCTGCCCACAGTTGCAGCTCTAAGAATTTTTAGAGCTAGAGATGACTAGCTTTATGAATTCTTGGAGCTGGAGCTCTGCCAAACATGCCCTTAATATGTCGGTATAAACAACTATGGTTACATGCTAGAAGCCAAAATGTTCTTTTCCCGGAAATTCACCTGTTGCTAAATTTCTTTTGTTAAATGCATAACATGATGTTGATTGTTTCCTTTGTATCACAGACTGTCGGGAAAAAGTGCTTTGAGAAGTGTGTGACCAAGCCAGGATCAAGCTTGAGTGGAAGCGAGAGCAGCTGCATATCACGTTGCGTTGACCGTTACATCGAGGCAACTGGTATTGTCAGCAGGGCTTTGTTCAGTTCCCAGCGCTGAGAACACGTGAAGACAAATGATTTCAAAGAACACAATAACACTTGGTGCTTCATGCAGTGTTAGTCGCCGTAAGACTCGAGAGGTTTTCCTGTTAGCCTCTGTTCTTTAGTAAAAGAAAACAGGCTCTATTAAGTGGAGCAGATCCTTAATTGTGCTCAACTTGCGATTTGTTTCTCTGTTCCCCAAGCCTTCAGGCGGTTATCCTGAAGGGTGCAGCAGGATGTCTCCATCAGAAGATTATATGCAATCTAGTAGATATGTGTTGCTCTCTGTGAAAGAGGAAAAAGCTAGGCAGCGTTGTGCATCGAGATCATCAAAATACGCTTCATCTGGCTGTTTGACGCTGGGCGGCATCTGGCACCAGTGAAGCTTGCTCATCCTACTTAAGTATGGCAGCAGTGATGCATGGCCTTCAGTGATGCAATCAGTGATCGTGCAGATAATCTGTGTTGACATTGAAGGTGCGTGTCAGCACGATTGTGCTATTCCATTCAGCCATCAAGACCGAGCATCAGGCCGCCGTGCGCGCTTCAGCTGTCCAGGCGGCAAAGACCCGCGGCCCTGTCCCGTCTGCCGCGCTTCGTCAAGAGCCTGACGGGGCATGGGTCCCAAGCAACCGGTCCGATTGTCTCCCATCGCCGGTGGTCGGTCCGACGCTCCACCTCCGTCATCGTTCTCGGCTCCCCGTCCACGGAATGACCGGACTGACCGGAGATGCACGCAACGACCGAATCGCACGATCTGGCGATGGGACACAGTCGTAGACTGTTCACAAATCCCTTGGTTAGTTAGGCAGTTAGCAGCATACATCGAAACAAGCTTTGACCAGACGATGGCTGGTTCGTCGGCCGGTCCCCCCGAGCTCCTTCCTATTCACAAAATCGCCGGCCGTTAAGTTACCGTGTTACCGAGTGGATTCGGTTAGTATCGTATACATAAATCAGACTGGTTTTCGGTTAAGTTTAAATTTAAAATTAAAAAAACTTAAAAAATTGACAAAATTCGATCATTTTTCATCAAATTGTAGCAAATTGCTATACAGTTACCGTGGTAATAACCGAGGACCGGTTTTTAAGGTTAAACGCATTTATAACCCTGACTCCCATCCACCACAGCCCGCCGGGCCGAAGAGTCGACCGCGTCGTCGTTCAACTCTTGTGCCCGGCCGCCGCTTACCTGCCGCTCCACGCGCGCCTTGGACCCTCCTGCTGTGTTCGCATCACTGCTGCTCGGCCGATCCCTTTATCATCTCTAAAAGTCCAAACCCGATCGCCGATCACCCAGCCCAAGTCCACCCCCAAATCCACCCAGCTCTTCCATGGACCATCCCAAGCCGCCGTCCACGGACGCCTCGGCTTCGCCGGACACGCCGAACCCGCACGCCTTCACCTGCGAGCTCCCGCACTCGATCTACGCGCTGGCCTTCTCTCCCACCGCGCCAGTCCTCGCGTCCGGCAGTTTCCTTGAGGACTTCCACAACCGCGTCTCCCTCCTCTCCTTCGAACCCGTCCGCCCCTCCGCCGCCTCCTTCCGCGCCCTCCCCGCGCTCTCATTCGATCACCCCTACCCGCCCACCAAGCTCCAGTTCAACCCCCGAGCAGCCGCGCCGCCCCTCCTCGCCTCCTCCTCCGACGTGCTCCGCCTCTGGCACACCCCGCTCGACGACCTCTCCGCCTCCGCCTCCGCGCCCGAGCTCCGCTCCGTTCTCGACAACCGCAAGGCCTCCGCCTCCGAGTTCTGCGCGCCCCTCACCTCCTTCGACTGGAACGAGGCCGAGCCCCGCCGCATCGGGACCGCGTCCATCGACACCACCTGCACCGTCTGGGACATCGACCGCGGCGTCGTCGAGACGCAGCTCATCGCGCACGACAAGGCTGTGCACGACATCGCCTGGGGCGAGGCCGGGGTCTTCGCCTCCGTCTCGGCCGACGGTTCCGTCCGCGTCTTTGACCTCCGGGACAAGGAGCACTCCACCATCGTCTATGAAAGCCCCCGCCCCGACACGCCTCTCCTCAGGCTGGCATGGAACCGCTTTGATCTCCGCTACATGGCTACGCTGCTCATGGACAGCAGCGCCATCGTCGTGCTCGACATACGCGCGCCCGGGGTGCCGGTGGCCGAGCTGCACCGCCACCGGGCTTGCGCCAACGCGGTCGCGTGGGCGCCACAGGCTACCAGGCTCCTCTGTTCCGCTGGGGACGACGGGCAGGCGCTGATCTGGGAGCTGCCGGAGACGGCAGCAGCTGTGCCCGCCGAGGGGATCGATCCTGTGCTAGCGTACGACGCAGGCGCTGAAATAAACCAGCTGCAGTGGGCGGCCGCCCACCCGGACTGGATGGCCATCGCCTTTGAGAACAAGGTCCAGCTTCTCAGGGTCTGACAAGGTTGGTTCCATGGTCATGCTGGTTTGACACTTCTACAGTTCATGTTGATTCATCGGAGTGCGTTTAAGATTTAACTGAAGGTGATTTTGCACATTGGTGTTAAGTATTGGAATTGTAGAATCTGGTCGGAAGGAAGCGGAATAATTAAAAGTAACGTCATTTGATTAGTTATATGAAGCTTGGAGCTTGCTAATTTGCGGACGCGCAGGTAGCCCGATGGCAAAACCTCCAAGGTGGGAGTGAGCCGACGGGTTCGAGCCCCCGTCCCGCACACCCCCGGTGAGGCATCCAACGAATGCCGGGTAAAGGGGATGGTCTAAAAAAAAAAAATGTGCACTAAGTTCAATTTCTGATGGACTATTGACCACATGTTATAAATGCTCAACTATATTTAGAAAATGTGTGGTGATGAAAAAATCGAAATTGGGAACAGATTCATGTATATGTGATGGATGCCTAGAATTTAGCCATTTAGGATAAACACATGAATAGTGGCAAACAATCTGCATCATTACTTTACGCGAGCAACCCTATCTTTCTGAGCTAACCCCAGTTTTCACCAACTTAGGCCATCTCCAACGGAGTCTCCAAATCTGCAAATTCCAGTGCTACAGTACTTTGCGGTGTACTGTAGCGCTGGAAATTCATCTTCAACAGAGCCTGTATCCAGTGATACAGTACTGCTATAGTGTTAGTGATAGAGGATGCTGTAATAGTGATAGGAGATGCTGTAATAGTATTTTGAGGATGAAAATTTGAGGTAGCTGTTGGAGATGGTCTTAAGGAGGTTCAGTTTTACACCAAGAGAGGCCATAGTTGTCTTGTGTGGTTGTGCCAACTGATCAAAGATTAATGGTTCAAACTCCAGCTGAACCATAACATCAATCAGGATGCAAGTCCTTCGTAGGATGCTTTCCTTCATTCCCCACTGAACTCTGTAGTTGTGCCACTATCCTCTGTCCCTTCCTCTGCATCTTTCCAAACAATGTCCAGGAGGTGAAAGCTTTTATTTTTAGTCTTAGCTTAAATTTCAGACTCCGTTTATGACCAAACATTAGAAAAATGATTCTGTTTATTATCAGAATTCATACAATGAAACACATACTCTATATATGATAAGAGATTCTGCCATAAGAGTTGAGGAAATTATGAAAGAAGAGATTCTAAAATATCCCCTTCCCTTCTCATTCTTCAATTTTGAAGATAAATATCCTGCATCATATCAGCAGACAAAGTGTTTAGTAGGCCAGGAATCTCTCATTTGAAACTTTACTTTTCCTTCCATCACTCAACCTTATTCTCATCCTGTTCAGTTCTTATGGAATTCAATCATGTTGCCATTTGCTCAATAAGCTATTTACTAATTCCTAGGCTACCCTACTCTTTTCTGATGAAAATTATTTTTTGTTTTTAGATGATATTTTATGTGAATACTGTTACCACCGAAAAGTGTGCAGTGCAATTGTCAATCTTTGGTACTAGCGAGTAGCAACTCGCCCAGGCAGTATTTGAACTTGTTTTATTGGGGACAACTATCGAACATCAGAACATGACTTCGTTTTTTTAGAGGGGAACAGTAGGGGTGGACCCTTCTGAATATATATTAATATATAAATATAGGGTTTAGAGTTTATGTCAAAGGTCTACAAGGCCAAACTACAGTAGATAAACAATGTAAAAGAACTGTTGCTAGAGGAATTTTATTGTTCAGATTTAACCAATTCACTAATTGGAGAAGAAATCTCTTGGACGCTCTTTGCTTCATTATCACCATATCCATGTATTCTGTTTTTCTGCAGCCAGATGTTCCATTACACCATTGTGATAAGCTCTTTGAAAAACCAATTTACCAGTCTGGTCTCTGCCCTGTTCCAGTCTGGTTTAGAATCTCAAGAGATAGATCCCAATTAATACCCAATAAATCCCAGCAACTCTTGCTAAACTCACAAGCAAAATTTTGTTACAAAAGCAAAGTGATTAAGGTCTTTTTAACAATTATTATTACATAACTCACAGTGATCTGATTCAATATTGAAGTTCTTTGTCATCATTGTTCTTGTGCTCATCTTGCCATTCAATAATATCCAAAGGAATACTCCGTACCTTAACACACTGTTATTGCTCCAAATCCAACTGTATATAGGTGAATTATGATTGTATTCCATGAAGGCCAGGCAAGCTTTAGATGCACTAAAAGAACCGATCCCCAGACATAGAGCCAAACATCCTTTCCTAGCAGCAACTGGATCTGGGACGACATTACATTAACGCATTCAGCTAGTTCTGACTTCTGAGCAATTCCTGAGAGGGGGTGGAACAAGTCCTCCGAAGCCATCATAAAGTTCAACTCTTAAGAAACGTAACACAGTATGTTCCTACCTCCAGAAGATAAAAGCAGAGTAGTAGACTTGACTCCCATCCAGAAAGCATTTGCACAAATTTACCATAGATCCAATCAAAATCATAAACTCTGGGCTTAGATAGGCACATGAGCAACCTCAGATAGGTTAAAGGGAAAGATTGAATTTTGCGACCAAGTAAAGCAGCAAGCATTTATGTTTTGTGCTCACCTGAATTAATTGGGAGTAGGGATGACTTGTGAAAAATTACCTTGAGCCCAGTGGATAATGCATATGTTTGGAGCATAGCTTAAGGTAGTTCTTTCATAAGATTGAACATTGCTCTTTCAGCTGCCAAGCAGTTTCTCTATTTTCTGAAGACCTCTTGAGCTATCCTTTCCCATTATGTTATTATTAATTGATATCCAAAATATTTGACATGAAAAACCCCTTTATTTGTGATGCAAAACTCTTCTGAAGAAAGCTGGATTCTATGGAGCCTTGGGACTTCCCAAACCATCTGATTATATGCATCTTGTTTTGGCGAACCTCTTGACATATTTGGTACACCAGAAGCAGCCATCCTGCTAAGGCTACAGCAAGGAACAGTATCTGTTCTCATATGCTGCCTATTTGGCTAGTAAGGACTGACCTCGCTGTCTTGAGCTAAGAAAAAAGCTATATGCACTAGTGGATTTATCTCTGATCTCCCTGTGAAAGTAGAAACATAGAGTTAGCCTTACCTCATCGGTTCCTAATTCCTAAATGGATTAGGAAGTCATTCAGTCATTGTTTTGGCCTGGTTCTGTTCTTCAATTTGCTCTGTTACTTTCTCAGTTTATATGATCAGATGGTTTGGGAAGTCCCAAACCATGTATCTTATGTCATACTGATCAGGATGTATCTTATGTTCATCGCCATGTAATTGTTATTCAGGTATGTAAGACTCCAATTATGTTAGACAAAAGGGGGCTCCTAAGTAAACGGCAATAAGTTATTATGAAGCGGGCATAAAAAGAGAGCCTTTTAGGGAATTTTGTCTGAAAGTTGAAACCCTTGTAGCCTATGAAGTGTCTTTCGGCTCATGGAACAATGAAGACATTCCTAACTGATCTCAAACCAAAAGGGAAAAGGTGTATACCATGAGTGTAAGAATTTTGTGGAACTTTACAAGAATTTCATTGAAAACGTGGTTTGTTTTCCATGGGTTGAAGACTTGTAGATAATAGGCTGAATTTGGTTGGCCCGTTGGCTTCACTGGGTACAAAATTATCGTATGATTTGGCTCTGTCAAACTGACAGCACCCCCCTCCCGTAATCTTGGACTGTTTTACTTTTATCTACATTGCAGCAAAGCGGAGTTTTTAGACGAAAAGATTTGGCTGAACTCTTGGATTTGTGGATTTGACTCTTGGATCTTGTTGAGGGCACCATGATGGGACCACGATACGTCCCCCTGTATTGTCATCCGCTGAGCACTTCGTCTTCATTTCGACTTGTCCAGCGACACGGAGACGAACGAGTACGTAAGCCTGTCTTGCTTCTGCCATTTTTTCGTCCGTGGATAAGTGTAGAAATGAGAGGTTTTGGTAAAGCACCACACATGGTAGGCATGCCACTGGGTGGCTATATGTATTGATCATAGGGAATTACATTTTAAGTATAACAGAATACAACTAGCGGAAGGTATCCAAACCAACCATAAATGTACGGGCATAAGAGGAAACAATCATAGGCCGCCAAAGCAATGCGCTAGCAGAAAAGGAAACAATCCTAGGCTGCCAAAGCAATGTGCTAACCCCCCCCCCCCCGGGCAGTCGCAGCGGGAGGTTCCCGGACACCAAGATTGGACCGAAAATCAAGAAATAGCTTGGTTGGCAAACCCTTCATCATGATGTTAGCGAACTGAAGGCTAGATGGCACATGAAGAACACGGATATGTCCAAGGGAGACCTTCTCTCACACAAAGTGAATATCAATCTCGATGTGCTTCGTGCGATTGTGTTAAACAGGTTGGCAGACATGTACACCGTGCTAACATTGTCACAATAGATAACAGTTGCCGACTGAAGAGGAAGGTGCAATTCTTGGAGAAGCTGGCGATCCAACAACACTCAGCAACAGCGCGGTATTCTGCCCCGGCGCTGGAACGAGAGACCGTCGGCTAGTGCTTGGAAGACCAAGAGATGAGATTATCTCCAAGATAAACACAGAATCCCGAGGTGGAGTGTCGAGAATCAGGGCAACCGGCCCAATCAGCATCAGAATAAGCAGTGAGAGCCAAAGTCGAAGAAGCATGTAGATGCAGACCATAACCAAGAGTGCCTTTGACATACCGCAAGATGCGCTTGACAAGGGCAAGATGAGGCTCACGAGGATCATGCATGTGTAAACAAGCTTGCTGAACCGCATAGCTGATGTCAGGTCTCATGAGGGTGAGATACTGGAGAGCTCTTGTGATGCTGCGATATTCTGCAGGATCGACGATAGGCTCTCCTGACGTAGTCGATAATTTGGATTGAGTATCCACTGGAGTCCCTGTAGAGTGACAATTAGCCATACCAACTCGCTGGAGAAGATCAATTGCATATTGACGCTGAGACGGGAACAACCCTGAGGTGGACCGTGTCACTAAAATGACAAGAAAATGGTGAAGATCACCAAGGTTCATCATAGCAAATTCACTATGCAAGCGGCAAGTCAGCTGTGTCAATAGAGCATCAGAAGAGGCAGTGATAATGATATCATCCACATATAGCAGTAGGTAGGCAATCTCAGTCCCAGAATGAAAGACGAAGAGGGACGTGTTGGAGATGGCAGCAACAAATCCCTGTGATGCAATGTAGGTGGCAAATCGCTAATACCAGGCCTGAGGGGCCTGCTTGAGGCTGTACAGGGACTTGAGCAAACAACAGACGTGCTGGGGCCGACTGGTGTCAACAAAACCGGACGACTGCTCACAATAGACTGTCTCATCAAGGGTGCCGTTGAGGAAAGCATTCTTGACATCAAGTTGATAGATAGACCATCCTTGGGAGATAGCAACACTGAGAATAATTTGTATAGTAACAGGCTTGACAATAGGGCTGAAAGTCTCATCATAGTCGATGCCTGGCTGCTGAGAAAAATCGCGGACAACCCAACGAGCTTTGTAGCGTACCAGTGAGCCATCTGAGTTGAACTTGTGCCTGAACACCCATTTACCGGACACTACATTAGCACCGGGCAATCGTGGAATGAGAGTCCACGTACCATTATCGAGGAGTGCCTGAAATTCATCAGACATAGCTTGTCTCCAATTAGCATCTTGTAATGCAGAGTGATAAGACTTGTGCACCGACGAAGGAGTGGCGTGGTGAGTGGAGAAGCTGTATCGCTGGATAGGGGTGATGATGTCATCTTTGGCGCGCGTCCGCATGGTATGAGGACCACGCCCACGCCGAGCAACAGGAGCAGCTTGGTCAACAACAGGCGGTGCAGCAAGACCGTCAGGTGCCAAAGCTGTCTTGGAGGCAACCGACCCTTAGGAGGAAGAGGTAGAGGTTGGTGCAACAAGACGGTCCGGTGCTGGTGAGGACGCCTGGGTTTCCACACGTGGTTTCCTGGAATAAACCAAGTGCACGAGCGGCTTGCTAGGGACTACTGGTACCGGAACCTGAGGAAGAGGCATGATAGACAGGGTGGGCGCCAAAGTTGCTAGTGAGCAGCAAAGGGGAAGCACATCAATCTCCTGCAAAAATCAAAATCTCGCACCGAAGAAGGTGGAGATGATGTTAACGAAGAGAACGGGAACACAGACTCGTCAAAGACTACGTGACAAGACAAGATGACGCGCCGACTGTGTGGATCATAGCAGCAGTAGCCGCAATGATTTGGGGAATATCCAAGAAAGATACAAAGAATGGAACGGGGTTGGAGTTTGTTTGTGGCATTGGCAGCGACATTTGGGTAACACAGGTAACCAAACACCCGAAGGTGATCGTAGGAAGGGTGGATCCGATAGAGTTTGTAGTAGGGTGTGGCAGAGGCTAAAGTCGTGTAGGGACATCTATTGAGAAGATAGGTGGCAGTAGACAAGGCTTCAGCCCAGAAGCAGGAGGGGAGTTGAGCCTGAAAGAGAAGAGTTCGCATAACATCATTGATGATGCGAATTGCCCATTCAACAGTACCATTTTGTTGAGAAGTATATAGACATGACCGGCGGAATGCCACGCCATGGCGAGCAAGGAATGCAGTTGTTGCATGGTTAACAAACTCTTTGCCATTGCCAGTTTGGATAGAGCGAATAGGAATCCCGAATGGAGTGTGGACAAAAGCGGAAAAACAATTCCAGTTCAGCAAACACATTAGATTTGACACGCAGAGGAAAAGTCCAATAAAAGTGCAAGAAATCATCAATGATAAAAAGATAATATTGATAGCCCGACATGCTAATGCAGGAGATGTCCACAAATCACAGTGTATTAAATCAAAGGGGACCATAAACACTGAAGTAGATGAATGAAACGACAAGCAAACATGTTTGCCAAGTTGATAAGCATGGCACAAAGAGCGGCTGGACTTTATTTGTGGAATAGCATAGGGCTGCTGAAGTGAGGCAGTGGCGTCACGACCAGGGTGACCGAGGCGACGGTGCCAGACTTCAGGAGACACGACAAAAGACACAAAAGCTGAGGCTGGTAAAGACGGAAAGGTGTAAAGATCGCCCCCACCATTGCAGCGATAAATTGTGGCCTTCGTATGCAGATCCTTCATAGAAAAACCAAGGGAGTCAAATTCAATAGAGCAAGAGATATCACGAGTAAATTGCCGAACGGACAAAAGATTGCGAACAAGAGAGGGGACGTGAAGAACATTGTTTAAGACAAAAGAAGACCCAAACGGTGTATGAATGAAGGAGTGTCCGGATCTTGAGACAAGAATGGAAGTCTCATTCCCGACCGTGATAGATGAAGGATAGGAAGAAGAGGAGGTGGGATGGAGTATACCATTGTCGGGCGTCATATGGGTGGAGGCGCCGGAGTCCACAACCGAGCCCCCATTACTGAGCTGTAGGTTGTTCATTGCTGAAATCAGACCAACGCTATCCCAGGAGTGAGAGGCACTCATGGGAGTTGGGGCCTGCGTTTGGTACAACGAGGCGGCAACGGTGACATAGGCCTGAGGAGGGCGCGCTCCAAGGATGCCGGTCCCACCGTACGAGTGACCGATCTGCTAGGGAGAGGCGCCTGGGGGGCAGGCCACTGCCCCTGGCCGAGACTGAAACATAACCATGGGCCCAGGGGAGGGAGAGCCTGAGATGGTGCGGGGGCGCCCTGGTTGCCGCCGGAGCTACCACCCTTCTTCTTCCATTTGGGCTTCGGCTTAGAGGAGGATGAGGAGGTGTTACTGCGATAGGCATCACCACTGCATGGAGGATGTTTGGTGGTGCTGGACAGGAGAGCAGACGCTGACTCGGTCTTGGTAGCTATGCCGAGACACATCTCTTCCTTGAGCAGAGCAGGGCAGGTGGCAGTGAAGTCCGACAACGGAGAGGTCATGGAGATCATCGTGGCAACGCTAGCCATGGTCTTGTTCAGACCACGCAACACATTGAGAACCAAGGTGCGATCAGTGATAGATGAATCGGCGTCACGGAGAGCGTCGGCGAGGCGCTTTTGCTCCTTGCAATATGCTGTGATGGAGAGATCGCCCTACTGGAGGCCATGGAACTCGTTCAGGAGAACAATCGCACGACTTTCCTTGTTGCCACAGAAGAGGGCTTCGGCAACAACCCACATAGCACAGGCATTCTGCTCCTTGTCGAGGATGATGTCAAGAACGTCACTCGTCATGGAGCCGTACATGACCATGCGGATAGCACAGTCATCGGAGACCCAGGAAGCATCAATGGGCTGAGCAGGGGCGGTGTCGTTGACATGGTGGAGAAGACCATGACGACCAAGAAGAGCTTTGAAGAAGATGTCCCACTTGTAAATTCACAGCATCAAGGTCTAGAAGCACATGAACTTGAGTGTGGTTGGAGGAGAAAAGGCCGGCGGCACCAGGAAGAGAGGTGCCGGTAGGCAGGGGCTGTGGCGTGAGGCCAGAGGTGGAGGAGAAGGAAGTCGCCGAGTTGCTGAGAGGCTCGGTCGACATGGTGGTAGCGGAGGGGAATCTGGCGGAAAGAAACACCGACGACGGCGGTAGGCTGGATCAAAGGTCAGGAGAAAAAACTAGTCTCGTGATACCATATAGAAAGGAGAGGTTTTGGTAAAGCACCACACACGACAGGCATGCCGCTGGGTGACTATATATATTGATTACAGGGAATTATATTCCAGTATACAAAATACAACTAGCGGAAGGTATCCAAACCAAACGTAAATATACGGTTAGAAGAGGAAACGATCCTAGGCTGCCAAAACAATGCGCTAAACAATAAGTATCAGTCGACTGCTTGCTCATATGCCTGAGACATTCGGCACCGATTCTTCGATCATTGATCGCAGATTCTTGACGCCTAACTCTTCTGAAATTCATGTGCCCGATGCAGACCCAAACCGGCAAACCGAACCCCGACACGGACGGCAGGCAGCAGCCAAACCCGAAACATGATGTATGCACGAGCACAAGACGCGCTGCACAGGCCAAATCACGCGCGCGCTCCGCGCAACCTCTGTGCCGCTCTCGCCTAGCCACACGACAGAGACCGCTCAGCTAACCAAAGCCATGTGCCAGCCATAGGCGTGCGCCCCATCCTGACAGCGGACGGCTTACCGAATAATTGGCATTGCTTCGATACGCGCCACGCAATTAGTGGCTACACGTGTATCGTGGTGCGCTGATGGGGCTGCACTCATCAGAGCAGAGCAGTTCATCACCAGGCAGCACGATGCTCTCTTCTAATAGTACTATTCATGTATTACCTTGCTCCAATGGAAAAACTATTGCTAGTATCATTCATGTTGGGGGTGACAAAGTTCCGCAGAAACCGAATGCTTCCGTCGTCGGCCTTACGACCGTACAGAACATTCACTTCATATACTAAAACTCTCTCAATCTCTCTCTGAACATTGGACAACGTTGCACGCGTGTGAGTGTGACACAATGTCCTGAATCCTTATCTGAAGTGACGCTTTCGTCATTTCCTGTACACCGAGCAGGTAAACACGTGGAACATCATTCTCAGTGATGTTTATGACGCGGAGAATGTGCAGAGCTGAGCTGTGGAGTAAAGAACGCAAGCGACACCTACGACGAACCTTGTCATACGCCACCCACGTTCGGCTGACCAAGGGTTCAGTACTTCCACGCGCGGCCCCGCCCGCGGGCGCGCACCCGGAACAAACGGACGCCGACGACTTGTCCAAGGCCGAATGTTCCGACCATTTCCACTACGCGAGTTCGGTGTTTTCCCGCGTTCCGCCACGCCCCTGGACCTGTACTTTTACCTCGGCAGTCAAGCGGCGGCACGTACTTCGTGAACCAGTCAGGTCGTCACGTCCGCTACACAAGCCGCGGGCACCGGCCCGTTCCGAGACTTCCACACAATCATCAGGTGGGGGTGGCACGGCAGATGCACTCACTTTTCTTCACCCGCCGATCGATGCACCACGCCATGCCGACAAAAATCACGTGAAAACGACCCGTGCTTTCCCACCCCGCGGTGCCTCCCCTTTCCTTCAGGTTGAACTAGATCATGGGGTTCCCGCTGGCGTGCTACTGCTTCGCTGTCCCGAAGCCGCTCATCGCCTTCTGCAAGCTCCTCAATCCTCAGCGCCATCAGGGATGCCGTCCTGCTGATGCTCCGTCGTGGGGCTCGGCCGCTTCCCGCACGACAGTGCGCGCAGCTCGGTGGACGCCCCGCAGCCCGAGGATGTAAAGAACCGGCTCCCCGCCGTCGAGTATGGCCAGCTCGTTGCCGAGCAGTCGTCTCCAAGCAAGCACGCGCCGTGCCACGACTACGGCAGCGAGGCTGCGGCGTCGTCGACATGCATCGTGTGCCTGGAGAGGATGGAGGCGATGGACCATGTGCGGCGGCTGGCGCAGCTGCGCGCATGCCTTCCACCGCGAATGCATCGACCGGTGGATCGACCTCGGCCGGGCGACGTGCCCGCTGTGCCGGTCCAGCCTGCTGCCGCACGAGCGGGTCGGCCCGCTCGGGTTGGGCTGGCTCGCCAGCCTCCTCACGCGCGTTCGGTGAGGACCCGCGCGCGCGCAGGGGGGGCGGCGGGTTAAGGAGGGTAGTTTTGTCTTTTCGATCGGGTGTTAATGTTGTATATAGTGTGATAATATGAGCATTGATATTACTTTATATGTATAAAAATAAGAACTTGACAGTATGAAATTTATACGCATGAACAGTACACATAATAATACAGATTATGTAACAACAGTAATCATAGACATGTGTAATGTATGAACTGAACAGTAAGCATAAGACTTTTGTGAAATTGTCCTCAGAAACAGTATGACAATTGGCCCCAGGACCTGTATAATCCTGTTCACTAATTGTCATAACAAGTATTTCATCGATTGGGCAAGTTCCTAAAATCTCAGCTAGTAAAATTATAACCTGAGCTAAAATCTCAAAATCTGAATGCATATCTAGACAATGCTGCAGCCCAATATCAGAGAACACAAAATTGGCACAGTAGAAACAAGATAGCTAATACAGAGATGAAATTAAACTACAAAAAGCAAAAGACAGCAACTGCAATTTGAGGTAGCAATCCATCTACAACCAGATGTGTGCAAAGTATACTCAGATCACACTCAACACTAATCCAAAACAAGGTTAGCAGACAGATAGCTTTCAACCCAATTCAACAAAAGTATCACGGTATGCTAGAAAACAAAATATGACTACACACTGAATAGCCTCCAGGTAGCACCAGATTCAACCAAATAAGAGAAACTATAGGTATATGCTAGTGTACTTAGTGAACATGTTCAATCTCATAGCAATTACACATCATCGAGCATCCCGTGTGGTCCAGACCATAGAAAGAGAGGAAACCGAATACTCACAGTGAGATTTGCTTAAATGCAAAATCAATCGAGGCAAGGCACGACACAGATGCTGCTATCCCAGAAATCCTATTCACCGTTGTTGCCGCCGGCGAGGAAGACGGAGATACAAGGCCTCACCGCACCGCGTCGGTGTGTGCGGGCGAGCCTCGACAAACGCAGCTCCAATAAACACCAACATAGGAGCTTCTCCACCAAATCACCTCGAGAAAATCAAAGCACCAAAGCAAGATCAGAGCCACCCTCCAATAAGCTCAGAGATGACAACCAATCGAGAGAGTTAATGGAGAACCAAAGAGAAAAGAAGAAGTTTTTCCTCCTTTACACAGGGAGAAGAAGTCAATCCTCTTGTAGAAGCGGTGCAGCCCTTCAGAGCCTCACGATTCCCGCAGGAATCAGGGTTCGGTTGCGCCACCGCCATTGCAAACGAGCAGCCGCTCGGCCTCCTCACTCTCTTTTTCATTTTTTTCTTTTCTTTTCACCCAACCCTAGCCGAGTGGCTGCTGCCCCATTTGAGCTGCCTGCCATGGGTGTGAACCACACACTCGTCAACGGGCTAGCAAAACAAATGAGAATAAACCCAAGTAAAAAAATATATTGAAATTTATATTTTCTTCAACAGTTAAGTGGTGCCGGAATGGTGCGGACAGGTTAGTGATGGCAACGGACCGGCCGGGTGGTATAACAGCAGCTGGGTTATTAGCCAATAACCATTAATCAATGGGGCTTGATTAAACCAATGGGGCTTGATTAGCAAACCATTAATCAATGGCGACGGACCTGTCAGTTGATATAGATATTTAAATATATAATCATGGATTGACAGGTTCGGTAGGTGTAGAGAATCATGATCAGAGATGCACATTCATAGTGCTATCAGCGATATTCATTAATTGTACTATTCTTTTCTCTTTTTTCTTCAGATCAACTAAATTATTTCTTCAACTCTTGTCTAATTTAAGTTGCAGAGTTGGTCCGTAAACGAATAATTTATCAAACAACTTGATGATCGTCTCTTCAAAGACGTACTAAGAATCTGATCAGATTGTTGTTTGTCGTTGTTCATCAGTTTGGCGTTGCCAATGTCCAATAATGCTCGAGGAAGATTCTGAAGTTGGTTGTGATATTCTGTGCATTAGAAGTAAGGTATTAGAAAGTTGGCTGTCCAATAATGTTTGTCGTGGTTGTTCGTCAGTTTGGACGGCTTCGCTAGAAAAGCCAAATGAACTAAGGTATTAGAAGTAACCCCAATAAGATCGCAAATTTCTTGGCCTCACTGTCACGCGAACATTTCCAAATTGATATGTGCCACAATTATTATATCCAAAGTATTATACTCGCTATTTTTGTATCGGTGATAGGATTTCTCCTTACTCTCAATCCATCAGTCAAAATAAAAGACTGCAAAACTCATCCCCTATACCCATCACATTCGCATGCATGTAGTGAAGCAAAAATGAAGTGCCTCACGCTTCAGCCACCAATTAATTCATTTTGGTCATGATCGGATGGACATGTACATGGCTGTCAAGCCACCACACTAGCTCCTGTTTCCTGCATGAGATAAGGACAATCACTTCAGCAATCTACAGAAATTTAAAGAGAAGATACGGATGATCAGTGCATGCACGCCAATTAATCCATTAATGAGTGCATACGGCATTCTACCTGACAATTAAAATTAAGGCAACATTAGATTCCATAATTCAAAACTGTACAATTATTCCCACCCGATATACTCTTGCAGGAAAACAGTGCTCAGACTCTGACATGTCGTTGTCGCCTTACTGAAGAACTAAACTGTCTGTACTTAAAACGAAGTTCTAGTGAAAACAGTGCTCAGACTCTGAAAGTTGCGGATACCATACATCATCTACATACTGAAGTAACAATATATTGCATTGGTGTGGTCCAGGTGAATTACCTGGTAGCTTTGATTAGAACAATCTGCTCAGTTGGGTCAGAAGAAAGAGACAAGGCAAACAAACAATCAAGTGTAGTGAATCTTGCATCGGCATAATAATTAAGTACCGGTCCAGGTAATTTTGGAATGCATACTGCACCGGCAGCATAAGTATTTTACAAGATTCATGGTCCAAATTAAGTTATAAAAGCACCACACCACAGCCACATAGAATAAAGGTGCAGTTCTTAGTTCTTACACACCATACCGATAAATTTAAAAGACCGACCACGTCGCGGCAACTCAAGCACTACTTGAGCATGAATATGCATGTAGCACTGAACGCCTTTTATTTGTTTCAAATTTCATCTGATGGATGGATCAACATGTCGAATCAAAGAACCCATCCCAGCATGAAGTTGTTCTCGCCTCCTGGGGCGCTGCGTGGAATATTGTTGGCTGCCTCAGAAGGCAGAAACTGATGAGGATACCTAGCAACAGAATCAGTTTTGTTTTGTTAGTACATGGAACTTCAGATGAGATGCACGCGCCATGACTCGTGAGTTACAGCAGATACACGTCTGTTTTTCGAATTGCGATTACTTAGAGACTGTACCCGATTTGCAGAGTTGGTTCACAGTCCATAGCAGCTGCAGGGGGCTGCACATGAAGTGTGGCGCCGTCATGATCCGCGAAGGCGGCACCGGGAGCTGGCCAGGCGGCTTGTTGCAAGGTTCTGTAGTTGCTGCAACCTTCAGTCTCGAGCTGTAGAATTGGACAATATATAACATAGTAAACAAAGACACACTGTCCATGGTAAGTTGAAACGATCCGAAAAAAAAAATATGAATAAGTCACATGTATAGGTGTTCCACTAGTAAACAGATAAGGACCTTGTGCTTGAGTTGCCTGTTAATTTCTCCCAGGTGACGCTCCTGCGCAGTCCATTAGAAATGTGATATAAATAAAATACTAGCACTAATCTCTTGCGCGAGAATTATATCTCCAAGAAATACATGGAAGCCACCTAGCTATACGCAGCACTACTCTAGTTGTTTGGACAAATTAAATTAAGGATATACTAGTTAGGATCTACCCTAATGTGCATGCGATATGTCCTAGCTGGCTACAATGAAAACCAATGGCAAGTCATATGTGGTAGTAGAATATATACTAGCACTTCTCTAGAGCCACACCCACACGCCCATACGGCTGTACTGCTGCTTGATTAGAAAATTTGCGAACGAGTCTCGTTCAAAATACCTTTCTGCGAAGTTCCTCCACTTGCTCCATCATAAGCTGTGTCTGCCAACAATTTGAGGGGAATAATTAGCTGTAGGCACAAATAGGAAGTATATATATAACATAAGGAAAGCTAATTAAATCAATTGAGTTACTTTTTATATTGTGAACTAAGCAAAGCTAATTAAATCAATAGAGCTGCTTTTTATATTGTGAAGTTTTGTTTTGTTAGGTTTCTTTGGGAATTTTGGTTTATACTACATGGTACAAACCCATAAACTAGGAGGGCGCCTTGTTGATGGGTTGCGATTAGTCCCATATATTCGGATTGGGAGGGAATTTGAAGGGATTGGATCAATCCTGTCTATGGAAACAAGGTGCCCTAAGTTGCATCATTGTACTACCGAGTTCCACCTATTATGCCATTTAGAGATTACATGTTTCTATTCAATGGTGCCGTTTTGAAGTTTTTATATATACTACATTTTGAAAAAAATATAGAAGAATTCATAAATGTGTGAACATATTTTTAGGTAAGTTTTTCAAAGGCATGCTAGGATGCTGCAGAGTGGTGCCCCTGTCGTAGCATACCAAGAAAATAAATTGCATCCGCATGCTTCTCTTTCGGTCCAATGTTTGGAGCCTCTTCATTTAGCTCTGGTGGATCCGGTGTGTCCTGTCTTTGGTGTTCTCTGGTGGTTGGGATTGAAGTTGTCAGACCTAGCTAGAGATAGAGCATTTTGTGTGCGTTTGTGTAATTTAGCTAGTTTCTAGACGACTTTGTTTAATACGAGTGGTTGTAATCATTGTTTTATTTTAATATAATTCAAGCACTATTCACAAAAACAAATATATCGTAGCATGCATAGGTTATAATATTGTTTCCTTCATACCAAAGATAACGTTGCTAACCAAAGCTGATAAACATAATGTCTTGGAAATGCTAATACTCGACTTTATAAATGTGCCAAGATTCTCAAGCTAGCAAAATAAATAAGATCAGTTTTTGAATCATATTAAAGACCAAATTTTTTCGAATCTTCCTTGTGTGCAATTTTCTTTCAAAGAAATGTATACGCAAGTATTCCTCTGTTATAAATTATGTATTTCAGCCCCATAAAGATTTGGCAAGTACATAAATTAGGTGTTATCTTACACAAATTAACTTACTAATACTAACACTAGTGCTGTGGGGATACTACATATTCCACTGAAGACACCTCCCGTTAGCTGAGTTATATCATTGCATTGAATCATATGTCCACTAGCTCTAGAACAGAACGTTTTTATGTTCCAAAATATGAGGGAAGGGAAGACTTCAGATGTGAACCTTTCTCTGTCTCGCCTGTGACATAGCACATTCTAGCTGTTTCTCTAGCTGCTGCAATTCCTTCACGCTCAGCGGCCCAAGGTCCTCCCCAAGCAAGTGCCTTTTCAAATTATGCAACACAAAAGTATTATGTAAAATTTTTAGTCACTTAACGTGTACACCGTTCATACAGAATATAAAAAGGTGTACTTTCATCAAAGAGTGGATTTGGTTTCATTGGAGAGACATGATATTATCACATGTAAAAATATGACAAAACCTCTGAGTGCGCTGCAAAGCCTCGAATTTTGCCCTCAGCTTCGACATTTCCTGGTACCAGCTCTAAACAGAAGCACACGCAGCCTCATTAGTTTTATTGCCTTGACAATTTACCAGATCGTGTTTCTAAGTTTTAATGCAATGAAAGACAGCAGGAATAACCTTTTTACAATGTTTAATACAGGGAGAAAACAATTCTAGGTAGCAGAAGCTTCACTAAATTGTAGAATTAATTTTTAGGCATGCATTGGGAGCATGTTTACTACGCACAGCTACCATTGAAAGACACCAGGAATCCAGGGGAAATAACTCTAGGTTGCAGAAATTTCATTAAGTTCTGGAAATGATGTCTAGGCTTGCATTGGGAGCTTGTTTAGTATGCACAACTGAAGACCTATATGTAGTATATGTCAAAAGACAAACCATATGCAACACACTGTTTGTGGAGCAGTTTTAACAATTAGGGTTTGATTAACGATCATGGTTACTTGGCATTTATGAGTTTGAAGGTACCTCAGAATCTAAGAACAAAACATGAGATGATGATTGTTAGTTTGAAAGGTTCTACTGGCTGGCCGGTATGGTATTTCTGTAATTAAGTTCTGAAAACGAATTCAGTTTTCACAGTAGTAGGTTCTTTCCTTAATATAATTAGCTTGCGTGTGCTTGTAACAAGAATGTAAAATATTTATGACATTTTACCATGTTTCCTTTGTCGATCAAAACTATAAATACGTGGCAACAAAAATAATAGTTGATGTTGTGATACAAAATAAACAATCCATTTATATGCAATTCACCTTAAGTTTTTATATGCTCGGATTTCCATGATAAGATCGATAAAGAATATGTACTCATAGCTTTTTAGTTGTAGGCCGGGTAGCTAAACATTGGTCTTAAACTTGATGGTGGATAAAATGATAAAAAGTTTGAAGATCTAGAATATATGATTGTATTTAAGATATGATAAGAGCTGATTACACATCTTCACAAGAAAGTAAAGAAACAAAGTAAAAACAGGTATAATTAATTTTTGGAGGAGAAATGTTTTGAAATAAGAGGCGTCACGAGAACAATTGATGGTATATATTTACCTGAGTTTCAGAGAGTGTATTGGAATCTTGAGTATTGTAGCAGCAATGTTGGTACCTTTGTAATGTCTTTGTTATGCTGCAGAGAAAAGCTTTATGTAAGCAACTCATTACGATGAATTGCAAAAAGAAAAAAAAACTCGTTAAGATGAATTGCAAAACATGCTGAAAATGACTTCTATAAGAAAATATAGCACTGAGGATTTTTTTGGGTAATTGGTATCGAAGGCTTTCTTGGTTATACACTTCTATTTAGTGATATTGGTATATACTTATCATACAAAAGACTGATTAATTGCATGCGTACTTTCATGTAGACTTGGATTAGGAGTGATCCAGTGAACCACATTACGGATATGGGAGAACATTATTTTGAGGGTTCCCATCTTCATAACAATATCCAAGAAACAACATCATATGCCTACTAGAATTCCTTATGTTCCACAGCTAGCTCTCGATTTCCTACTTGTATAATATAAAACTCATTAAAGAATCGGTATGCTTACGTAACAATTTGTGTGTAACACTAATATATGCCTACGTACAAGAACCTACTTCCGCTCAAAAAAGAAGAAGTGAAGACTACTCGTCTGATTACCAATCCAGGTTCATCACAAAATTAAGTAAAAGGCTCTAATCTAAAAGCCATGCGTGAAGAAAAATAGAGGTACATGAACATAGAAAATTTTCAGTCCCCGGATATGGAGTGCAATGTTTAGAAATGAACCTAGCTCTTGCTTGGCAGTATAACATGGTACAAACGGGATGAAAGTTATTGTCATAGGTAAACATGCATGCAAGATTTACGGGTGGGAGTTAGGAGAACACTACCACGAACTCATGATTCCATAAAATCAAGGCAGAAACCTTTGATGAAAGAAGATTAAAAAAGCTTAGTAAATTGGTGATGGATATTTTTATAGAACTTTCTTTGATAAATTAAACATTTTTTTCTGGAAATACAACTTCAGGATTTAAATTCAAGCAAACGCGATTTTTCTACAACAAAGCAAACAGAGCTCAGACTTTTCCTCATAAAATAGAACACCTATTACCCAGAGACACATAGTATAAGGGATCTCCCCATATGTTAAAGAAAATTTGTAAGATGCATTGATTAGTATAGAGGCCCAAAATGCGAACAACATACTGTCGTATATAATTGGAATTTTGTCTCTTTGTCATTCTCAGGGAGAAACAATAATTTCATAATTCAAGTTACAAATGGATCGACCTTGCGTGAAGGGAAAATTTTCTTTTGGACAAAAGATAAGCAACTGGGACGTGGAACTTCATCTCCTACACTATATTATTGCAGAAAACAAAGAACTTCGATTTAATTGGATTATTAATTTAGATGTGTCGCATGCACAAACAGGCAAGCAAAAAGATTTTCAAGCAGCAGCTGAAAAAAAAACAACATGTGCGAAATAGAAGAACGAAGTGCAAGCAACATCCAGGATCAATAGAAGTCAAAGAATGATTAATGTCGCAGTAGCGCTCATGCATATAGGCAAAAAGGAGAACAAGCAAGGAAAAAGAACAAAAGAACTATTCTTCCGGATATCCTCTTGATCAAAATACCTTAACAGGAAACAAACAATATATATACATCAAAACCATTCAGGAAATGAAAGGAAGACAAGAACAAAGAGAAACGATCAAACAAGGGAAAAGGGTGAAAAGGAAAAAGGGGGGAATTAAGGGAGAAAAATTACCACCATGCTTTCAGCAGTCAACTTGAGAAGCTCAGAACTCATGAAAAGCAACTATATCTAAATCTTTTTATGGGTCAAACGAAGCAAAATCGACCTCATGTTTTCCTTGCCAAGCAAAGTGACATGAAATTGTAAAAGAGAATGGAAGCAGTCAGCATGCGATAGATCGGGCAAGATGGAGTGGTTTGCTGCCTGAGGTGCCCTGAGAAAAACAAGTATCAAGACAAGTGTATGGGCAGGATTCAAATGCAAGCAGGCGCTGGATCAAAACGGAAAGAACATAACTTCCTTTCCCCTCGCAGCCCTTATCGTGTTAACTCTCTACCTTCCCACCCACACACGATCCCCTATTGGTTCAGCAATTGAACCGTCTCTGACACACGCACGCCCCAACACGAAAGATGGCCACTCCAAGGACCCGGAGAAGATGGAGGAAAGAGGTGGAAGACGTACTACTCCGAGTGCCAGGAGAAGGTGGAAGAAAGAGGTAAAGGGGTAGGGCTCGTAGATCTGCTGAAAGGATGTCTCATGCTAGTTAAGGATCCACCCGGTTTATATGAACACCGCCATGTCCCTATGCACAGAAACACACGCACATAGCAGGAATAAAATAACATGTGTCGAAAAGCCCACGAACTGCAGGAGTAGCTCTGCTACTTGTTGCTAAAAACCAAGAAATCCCAGAGACGAGAGATGGAAGCCTCAAGAAAACAACAAAGCCAGGAACAGCAAATAAAAGAAAGAAGAAAGGAAGCAATCAAGCAAAACATCAGCAGATCTTTTCGTCAAAAGAAATAAAAATCAATCGCAGCAGATCTGCTTGCGGGAGTTCAAAATTAGTAGCCGTGCATGTGTTGATTAGTCGTGCATACCCAGCGCTGCCGAACTCGTAGAGCTTGCCGCGGCTGGAGAAGATGATGAGCGCGACCTCTGCGTCGCAGAGCACGGACAGCTCGTAGGCCTTCTTGAGCAGGCCGTTGCGGCGTTTGGAGAAGGTCACCTGCCGGTTGATCTTGTTCTCGATCCGCTTCAGCTCAACTCGTCCCCTCCCCATGATCTCCTCCTCTCCTCTGAGCTAGCTCCCTCACGGCCTCTGGCTGATGATCAGCTCAGCTCAGCCCCACCACAACCCACAAGGCCGGCCACAAGGTCTTGTGTGCAATGGTATAATGAGCTGGGGGAGGAAAGGAGAGCGGAATATTAGTGGAGACCGGGAAAAGGGCAGGGGCACTGTGCGATAGTCTGTAGCTCTTTTCACCCGTCTCTATCCATGGCCCAAGCTCTTTCTCACTCAACTTTAAAGGAGGGTAACTTTGTGAAATGGCACGGGCCAGTTACCCACAGGGTTTACCCTAACTGGGAAGCCCGGGCCGAAATGGGGGCAATCCAATGCTGCAGCCCCCACGCCACAAATATACAGGGCGCGATATCATGCATGATGAATGCATGTAGGCAAGAAAGACGGGCAAAGGGGCGATCTACCCATTTAGAGAGAACCTCCTAGACCTAACCCAAACCATGCATGTCGCCACCTACTGGGTCCCGGCCCCTTGGAGCACCAGCCCGTCCGGTGGAGGCTGCCCAAAAATAAAGAGGCAGGGAGGGGTGGCTTAAGCCGTGTGGGGAGAAGGTCTGTTTGATCCGATAATCCCAATTGCCCTAGCTTGGGCGCTAGTACTTGTGTACTGCCTGTGAATTATATTCCGGCCTTGCGCCGATTGTTTGCACGTCTGGGGCACCCATCCATGATTGATATCTATACTGCATGCTATTGTACATCAAATGGAAACTTGGATAGCGAAATAGGAGCATATGTTTGCTGCATTCGCGATTTGACGTTGCTTTGATTCATGCACTTCGGGCAATTGATTTGTTGACAGCATTCTAACTTAGGTAGGAGTTAGGACTCGCTTAATTAGCGATTCCTGATCTACTTGATTTGTTAGTTAATAGTGCCAAAGAATATACACTTGAGTTCTTTTTAGTTGGATGATCTAGCTACTTCACGGTGTTCTCAATTACGAGTTCCCACTTGAAAAGGACAGAACACTTAATGCTTGCTTTAATCGTCTTGGCGCATCATCCAGCTGCAGTTGCACATGTGTAGCAAAACAATTAACTTAAGGAAGTACCATGAGATTTATAAATGGGGGGAGCAACCATGACTGCCTTATTCATATTCAATGCCTACATAATTATTTATATATGTGGATAAAACACTTGTGTAGGTCAGAGGATCAATAGGCACTAAAATGAGGACAAACCGATTTCTGGAACATAACTTTTCTTGCAATCTAGATATATGTTATGATAAGAAATGGTCTATTTCATTTCTGGAAATTAATCATACTTTTTGCATCATTTGCTGAAATGTAAAATAAGTCCAGTCGGTTCGGAACTATTTGTACAGTTGGTTTTGGAACCGACTGCACTAAAAATCGACTATGACAATCAATGTGATAATTAATATGACAATCAATATGATAATTAATATGATAATCGATGTGATAATTAATGTGATAATCAAGCAACTATGGTAATCAATGTGATAATTAATGATTATCATAGTCGATTCTAGAACTGTCTTGCCATCCTTTCGAAAAAAATTCTAGAACTATCTGTAATACTCATTATTATCATAGTCGTTTCTAGATGTGGTAAAGCTATTATCATAGTCGGTTCTAGCACACAACGGACAGTGATGACTAGGCAAGACCGTGGAGCAAACAACCCACTATGATAACATGTCATCACACTCAGTTTTTCAAAACTAACTATGATGACTAATGGTGAACGGACTGGATTTGGCCTTTTTGTAGTAGTGAGTTAATTACCAAGCAAAAATATGGCGACTGAATGCAAGTGTAGACCATTTAAATAGATGAAAGAAAAACCTAGGAAAAGACTATCTCATAGATATAAGTTGTATTGTCCATGGTGTTAATTTCTCTGACTCAACAAATAGCAAGCATCTTTTTGAGCATCGCTGAGGATTCATGCTGCTAATGTTCAAGCAAAGTTATTCATTGAAGAGTGTTGGCAAGAGCAAACGGTGATAGGAGACACTAGAAGATGAGTGGTGGTATACGCGTCATTTGTTCGTTTTGAAAGACACTATAATTCATCTTTGTTATATAGTTTCAATAAAAAAGATCAGTGAAAAGTGCTTTCATGCTGCATCGAAACACATACTACAAAATTCTGATCCTAAACAGTATGATAGCTACCAATAGTAAATGTGGCAAATACTTTAAGGCCAAACTTGGTAGACGTTATTTTTCCCAATTCTTGAGGGAATCGATTTTTTTAAGTTTATTGCAAACTTTTATTTTATCTTAACACAAAGACACGCAGCTTGGTCTGCATGTTCGGTCATGACCGATAGAGTGTCAAGCGTGATCCAAGCCAAAATTTTATGTTCAGTAACTTAAGGTATTACTGACAGTATCCATAATTAGTCCTCGTTTTCTTTCCCATTCTGTTGTTGAGGATTCTAAGCTTTTGTGGTTGGGCCACGGGCGCAGAGCTTTACGCCTTTGTTGAAACTGATCAGAAGAGCAGCCTTTTCTGACACTACTAGGATCTAGTCACACCAAGGACAGGACGAGGGAGAGAGAGAACCTGATGACCCGTCCCAGGTGAGACGCGATAGGCAGCGCTACGTGTCAGCCGTCGAATGGCGCGCCTTCCTGTCACTGGAGCCATCAAACCAGTCCATTTTCCTCCGTATCCTCGCTCACTTTGGTCTCCTCCACCACCATCTCGCCCACCCGTTCAGCCAGGTCACGCATCCATACGAGCTTAACCTACGGCCAGCGAGCCAGAGAAAGATGGCGAGCGAATGCATGTGGGATTATGCTTGAACGTGCCGAGTCGGGGCACGCATTGGGATACGCGGCAGCCGTACGCGGATTTTCCTCGCCAAAACGACTGCGAGCGAGGCGAGGCCGCGCCTCCGGCCATAAACTCACCCCTGACCGACACCCGCCCTAGCTAGTACTAGGAAGGAGTACTGGTGCTACTAGGAGCAGGACCTCACGACAAATGGCCAGCACTGGTTGTCTCCCGTGGAACTACCACTCCAGTAAGCATACACCTCTCTGACGCACGCGCCTTTACCGTGTACGTACGTACGCGCGAGCTAGTTTTGGCGCATAGCGGCGCGCGCGGGGGAAGGCAACCATGGCCGAGCATGTTTGCACCAACAACCCGCACAGTGCCTGCCGTAATAATACAGGCAGCACACCGATAGATCCAGCGGGTCCGTGATACTAGCGTAGCTTTAATGGTTGAAGCTAGCTATATCGATTATGTCGTTTTAAATTTTTTATATCTTATAGTGAAGATGTGCTAAAGTGAGATCAACTTTGTGACCCGAGCTATCTCTTAATAAAGAGATAGTTTTTCAAAATTTCCTTTCATATATGTGAAATACTCATTTTTCTCGTCTTCACAGCTAGTAACTAGCTCAACCATTGAAGTTGCCTTAAGCGCGGTACCTATCAAGGTCTTGTACCATGTATATATATGATAGTGCTATTTTACATCAGTAAACTAGTATTCTATACCTAGCACCTAACCCATCTAATCGGACCTCTCAGCCCACCCGCACCACACTCACATGTTTGACTCAGCCCGCCTATACGCAGCAGAGCATGCCGTGTGCCCGCACGCTCGCACCAACGTGACACTACTGAACAAATTACTGAACACTACTGACACTAATGGACTACTGAATACTACTGAGCACCTAGTATGCCTAGTAGTTTAGTGTTCGGTAGTTCTAAGTCACAATACTGACACTATTGAATAAATTACTGACAACTACTAATACTACTGACACAAACTACCGAACAATTTTATTATAATTTAAAACTATTAAATATTGAACTACTGACACTGTTAAATCATTTTCAGCAATTATTCAGTTACTAACATAATTACTAAACAATAGAACTATTAAAAACTACTTAAAAAATTACTGAATAACAATTATTACTGAAAAATAACCGGATAACAGCTACTCGAAAACTATTGAACCAGTGACATAAAACGAGCGTGGTGCTGGTACGCGCGTGGGCGCGTGATGCGAGCAGCGCAGGACACGTGGAGCGTGTGGGCTGAGCCAGTGTGAAATAGTTATTCTATAGACCGGATGTAAAATAGCACTTTTATGGTGCCTCGACCGTTTCAGAGTTGCGAGGTGAAGCATGCATGAAGGCGCATGCATCTAGGTCATGCATGGAGGAACACGTTCGAGTACTCGTGCACTTCTGCACATCCGGCACACGAACACGAATCACGTACGTCACACGATCAAGCTGCAACAACCGGCAGTGCTACCCTATGCGCGCGCGTAGCGTACGCACTCGTCGCCGGGACAAGCAAACGCTCTCGATCTGGTCGCGCCGGTTCCCCACTCCCCAGCCCCCAGAACGGGAAACCTGAGAGCGACCAGTTCCTCCGCCTAGATCCCCCAGCCTCGATCGCACACCCATAACCTCGTGGGTCGCGGCGCAAGCGCTGCACATCCAAAAGTGTCAACATTCCTTTGTGCTGCACGCACCGCCAGCTTCAGTAAGAGCGCGTACGTACTACGTATTTCCATAGCCGGCCGGGTGCACGCTGCTGTTTTAAATCGTGCCCCGAATGGATCCAAGCAAAAGATTGGCTGCAGCATGACCACTCCCAGTCCACCAAGAAAAGAGAATAGATCGATCGAGCAAATGGGGAAAGGCTAGATCGCATAGAGATTTTTTGGAACGGGGCAGCATGGGTGTGACTTGTGAAGCAGATTATACTGCGCGATAAACCCGAGGGAGGAAAGGGGATGATATTTCTGGGCGGGTGGCCTGGCGTCTCAAAAAAGCAAGGGAGCGGTGCCCAGGCCAAATCCAATTCTATCGTATCATGCTTGTACGGCCTCACAGGCAATTAACTCCAGTTGCTTTCCTGAACAATTAACGTAGGCCCCGCCAAAGTTACACCAGCATATGGCTGCCCAACGTGTATGTATACTACCGTACAATTGGCGCGTACAACAGCTGGGTATACTTGAAATAAAGCTAGTTTATAAGGATGTATCTACATCTACTTTTGTCAGCAGATTTGTACTCCACAAAGGTTCTCCAAGATTTATGAGGATGCATGTAGTACGTGCCGAGATATTTTCTTCATATTACCTAGATGAGCTAGGCAACTTTTAATTAACAAGGAGAAAGGCACCTAAAGACATGCATAGGCGTGTCTAATGGCAAATTTTGTAGTTCCTAGAAATAGAAAAATAACAAGTGACAGTGTGAGATGACGTCGTCAACTGAAATAATAAAAAAGTAAGTTGGGTTTGTTCACTAGATTCTATACTATGTATCAGTCACACCATATGTTTAATTTGGAATATGCTTGAATCACGTGACCTTTTGACGAGTTGATCATAAGAGCATGTATATGAAGCAACCAAACCCAATCAAATATAATCTATTTTTTATTCTTATCGTGGTGGTTGCTTCATCGTGGTTATTTGGCTCCATCTAAAGAACCTTATCTAAATTTTTTATTGATACCACGCACGCGCTCATAAGTGCCTGTCTCACAAATATTGTTATGGGAATGAATTACTGTTCACAAAAGGGAATTATTGCGCATCCGTGTGAACAGTAATTACGGTGCTGTATCGCGTGAGTTACTGTAGCTCACGCACAGTCTTATCTTTCACCTTGTTATTTAGAAAGGTTATGTAGCATTTAGAGATAAGTTAGTAGCAAAATAGCATTTAGTATTTAAGTAGCAGAGATAAGTTAGTCTTATCTTCTGCCTTGTTATTTAGAAGGATTAGATAGCATTTAGTAGCAGAGTCAAAGTTGGCTCGGGGCGCGAGCGGGGTGGTCACTTCGGGATCTCAAAATCAAGGGACCCATATGTATCAGTAGGTCTTGAGTACAAGGTAGCATCAAGAAAAAAACACTATTATAGAAATTAATTTTAGAGACGGTTCGTAACCTGTTTTCATATGTGTTTAGCGCATTCGCCTGTGATCGAAGGCTTGTGAAACTAGATAATTTCTACAAGTGTAAAATAGACCGCATGTGGAAATAGATTTTCACAGACGGTGCACTTTAGCATCTACTTGTGGATGGATAAATTTCCACATGAGGGTGCCATAAGGATCCACCTGTGGTATGTATTTCATTCAAAAGTTAATAATGACAATTATTTTATTCCCTCCAGATTTCAACTCATTTTCAAGACAGATTTCAACATCACAGATTTCAACAGCATTTAAATCAACATAAGTCTAATATTTAACACAACTACAATAATATTCACAGGTACATCACAAGTCAAATATTCAACACAAGTATTGTTTCCTCTCATACTCACAAAGCCTCGGATGGCTAGCCAATTCACCTCCGAGGTCAAAGAATCTGCCACTCTTGTGAATGACTTCATACATGATGAACCAACACATATCACATTGGATATTTTGGATATCTTCGTCTTTGAGCGATGTGTGGATATGTTCTATAATCCGTGCTTGAAATGAAAAATACAACTAAAATAGTTAAAACACTACTGACAATGAAAGCAGAACCAAAAAAGAATGTGCAAGGGCAATGATAACTTATGTCGTTGGGGTTCGTTGTGTACCTCCCGTTTACCTAAGAAACTGATAAACATAGTATTCACAAAGAACAGTATCGAAACTTTGCTTATGACACTTAAAATAAAAACACAATGTATTCGTTAGTTCAATAAGACTCTTTGACATAAATAGTGAGATATAAACATTGGAGGTGTGTTAGTACCAGAAAGTGTGTATGGACCGTCATCGCATCCGGCTTGGCCATATCATGTATCCTATCTTTCATTACGTACCACTTGCAGGCTCTATTCGAATGCCAATAAGTAATTATCAATTCATGAATGATTCATAAGAATTTTATGTATGTGGATTTTCTTTACCTCTGTATAACATCGATAAGATCTTGGTAGGATGATGGGAGGAGATTGGCTAAGTCAAGGACCTCGAGTCTGCTCTGCTTCGGCATCAGCATTATTCAAATAAAGTGGTCGCTATGTGAATACTTATGTTAAGTTCTTGATCGACCAATTAAGTTGAATACTTATGTTAGGTTCTAGATGTATCAAACTTATTTAAAGTTATAGAGAGCCATGATATATTCTTTATCTTGTATTTCTAGTATAGACTTTCCTATGTAGCTTGACATATCAAGCATGCGTGATTTGGTCATTTCTCTTATGACCCTTGCTTTCTCCTTTTTACTCTTCCCCTTAATCTCGGGGGCATTAGCCCTCAACTTCACAACCAAGTTGGACTAGGAAATTCGTTGCGGATCAATGAATCCGACTGATAACTTTAACTTTTCCGCATCGTTAAATTGCATCTACAAAACAAGTTACTAGTCATTATCTTCTAAAGCATATATTGGTAGATATATGAACATAGGGGTAGATTATAGGCATTTACAGGTACCACACACTTATGAGATTGATGTCGAGTTTGTTGCAGCGGAACAAAGCATGCATGTCCTTAAAATCCACTATGAGATATGAGTCTTCGCTTAGAAAAACGTTAGTGGAGACATAAGTAGTGATTATAGAGAACCCGCGTGACATGCTCTCATGTACCATTCGTGGAATCTCCTCATCTCCCATGGACCTTCTTGGAGTTGAAACAATGGTAGAAATGGCTTGCCATTATCATATTTCTTAACATCCAGAGTAGGCAAGAAATCCACATGAGGGGTACTTCGTGTTTTGCCGGTCTCTTTCGCGAGATCGCCCTTCGCTAGAGATTCCTCAAGGGATCATGCCTTTTCTTTGGAGGACAAAAGACACCTCTTCACCTGAGATGTTAGAGTCTTTTCGTATGGGGTAACCATGATAGGGACTCTCCGATGCTCAGATGAAGGTGCTAGAGGCGTAGACGCTGGAGGCGGAGATGCCAGAGTCGCAGATGCTGGAGGCAAAGGTGTCAAAGTAACAAACGGTGAAGCACGATGCAAAGATGTCTGAGGCAGAGAGGCATGGCGCTAGGGCGAAGGTGCCTGAGGCAGAGATGTTAGGCGTAGGGGCGGCCCTGACGCTGATGATTGTGACTGCTGACGGTTGAAGATGATATCCCATCTGGGCCACAGAGTGAAGTTACTAACAACCTCATCGAGAATCTTGATACCCTCAGGTATGCTGATGTCTAGCTTATACCTCATGAAAAGTGGTTACGCTGAGCCCACTTGTACCTTGGCGTAATCGGCTGGAATGTCTTGATTGTAAAACACATGGCCTAGAATGACTTGGCCCGTGGTGGCCTTGATAGTGAAGTCTTCCTTGCCGACTAGAATATGTAGCATGCAAGGGGTAGCCTCTGTGATATCATCCACAAGACATGTCTGGTTATTGGCTTGCGTGGATCCGATGCTGCTCTGAAAACCTGGGCTGGTTGGTTGCTCTATCATCATTAATGCTGCCCTTTCCTTCTCCTTTTCATTCCACATTTTTGTGAACTGGAACTTAACCTGTTCTTGTATCTCTTCCACTAGGGTCTTCTTATGTCTATTATGGGTCTTGTACTGGCCCACAGCGTCTAAAAACCCATGTTTCCAGCCCACTTTTGATCTGATGCCTCGAGTGTGACCCGGGTGTTCCTTGGTCCCCAGGGCCTTGGTAAGCAGGTCATTCTCCCTGTCGGGCTCTAGAGACCCTTCGTTAGCAATCTTTTGAATTGTTGGGTCACTTCCTTGGTCTTGGGGATTTTGAAGGCTAAGTCCCTAGACTCGGTTCATTTTGACCGAGCGTAGATCTAGTTCCTGCTTTACTCATCATAATTTTCCAAAAGGTTGGGTTCCCAGCTCGGGTAGTCTCTTCTTCTTGCCTCCTCAATTCAGAAATTTTAGGGGCATACCCAGACGAGCCCAGGTGATGGTGGTACTTGTTCTTCTTTGCAAGGTGCTTCAAAAATTCACCCAGTTTGATAGCCTCAGGTGTGGTCTTCTGCCTAACAAACTCCGTCCATTGGTCTAGTGTAATCTTTCCGTATTTATTAAAAGCTACTAAGTTCTTCTTCATGAAGTCCTTATTCAGCTCACTCTTCCAGCCTCGGAAGCTCTTTTTTATAGTTTTCAATGCATTCTATTTAGCGGCTTCCCTTGTTCTTGAGGGGAAACAGATAGTTCTCTACAATGTTGCCTACAAGAACTCCTTCGTCTCAATCGACAATAATAAAAGGGGATCTAATGTCGCCTAGCGGGTGGGTGAATAGGTGTATCCTGAAAATTTTTACAAATTGAATGCAGTGGATTAGCAATATGCGGACAGTCCACATATTTTTTTTGGAACCTCCGCAGATATACGGAGGTTCCGCAAAAATATGCAATACTCCGAAGATTTTAGGGAAAACTTAAGTAGATGCCTATGCAATTCAACGTGAATTAAATCCATAAATTACCCAACACCAGTGGATGTATTCTAACCTATCTCACCAAGTACCTACAGCTGAAACTTCACAAGAAAATAGATCAAGCAATATGCATAAATAGAGAGCAAGAACTCAAGAACAAGAAACAAGAGAGGAGACACGCGATTTGTTTCCCAAAGTTCAGGTACCTCCACTAGAGGTTCCTACGTCTCTGTTGAGGGGCTCAGTAACCTTGAGCTAGGTCTCTCTTAACTCTTTTCCTCTCCCAGCTCGGTCACTCTTGAGCTTGGCTTCCACACTTGATTTCTTCCCTTGCAGAGGTAAAATCGAAGCCTTCACAAACTTTCCCGCAGCACACCACAATCTTGGGTGCTCACTGGTGATGCCTAGCCACCTAGGATCTCTAAGCTACAAGAGTAACAAACACGACGATGAACTTCTTGCCGATGAACTCGAGTGCTCAATATGGGATTTAGCTCACTTGCACTCAATCTTTCAATTTCTCAACCCAACTCACTTTTCTTCTCAAATCTCACACTTGAATGGAATGGGAAGAGCACAAATGGCTTTAGCTTTAAGGTATTTCGCGGAGGCACCAGCAGCAATCAAAGGTGGGGGTGAGGGGGCATAAAAATCAAACTCCCAAAAACTAGTCGTTACACCTGAGAAAATACGGATTCTCCGCAAAAATTTGCGGGCCCTCTGCACTTTAACACAAGAAGCCATTGTTTTTTTTAAAAAAAAACTAGCTGTTAGACCTGGAATTTGCGGACTCTCAACAAAAATGCAGACTCTCCACAAAAAGGTGTGAAGTCTCCACAGTTTAACAAAACAACCGAGGTCACCGAAGAGAAAATGCCATAACTTTTGATCCCGAAGTCCAATTTTGACGATTTCAGACTCTATGGAAAGTTTATTCAGAGGACTACACATCCAAATTGAATTCATTATATTAAACCCATAGGATCAAACTAGACACTCTCCGAAACTCAATTCAGACACTTCCACACTTTAGGCATTGGGCTCCTAAAGCGAATTCTCACTTTGAGGTTGGTTAGAAACTTTTGAGCACTGAGATACGACAAGTTGTTCAATGTTGTGTCTCTCTTAATAGTGTAGCATACCAATACTTAACTTCAAAGATAAAACACATTTGAACCACTTTGAGCTTTTGAATACCTTCAAGTACCTTTTCTTTCATTCAAACTTTAGAGGGATGCCAACTTTTATATCGTAGTGATTCCATCTCTTCTTGATTCTTCATGTGATTGATGTGAATCACCCATAGTTTTCCATGGCCTCGTATGTTATTGGCGCAAAGCCTTCACTCGTTCTTTACTACGGCCTTGGTCCTTTGGTGCCAAGCCATTTGCTTGTCCTTCACCACTGGATGGTCCATCGCAGCCGAGTTTTGCTTGCCCTTCACCGTCTTGCCATAGAAAACTATTTTATATAAGACATCTTCAATAAATTCACTTTATCATATATAAAGTCTAATCTTGTTCTTCACTTTTGGCATATATGATTTCAATTCAACTTATGCCCTCTTATGGATCCTAACCCCAACTCACTCTCAAGCACAAAGCACGTGAGTTAGTCCATAAACTCAATTGATAATGGCATACCTTTAGTTACTTGATTTTTACAAGTAACTTAGCATTCACACTTATCACCAATCTTCAATGAGTTTTTCTTTCTTCTTGTAAGCATCACTAAGATCTTAATGACTTTGATGTAATTCTTTGAACTCATGACATTTCTCAACTAATCCATGCTTAATCATTTTTCCATCTCCTATAGAATAACCTAATAATAATTCTCAACATAATTGTTAGTCCATATGTATTGTCATCGACTTACCCGACCATCACTTAGAGCTCATTCATCTTG